>NW_024704745.1:52595761-53195761 GCF_018977255.1 Callorhinchus milii
GTCCTGGTACAGAGGGACACCCGTCTACTGGCCATTCGCGATATGAGTGTTGGAGTGTGATCATACCGGTGCATTCCTGTAATCTGTTCCAGTTGTTAATTATCCTCTGGGTAAAGAAATACTTCCTGGGGTCTGTCCTGAATTGCCCTTTGCAAACTATATCCTCTTAGTCTACTATCTCTGTGTCTGAAAATATTGTTTTCAGTTCAATTTTCTCAATTCATTTAAAATTGCATACCTCCGTAAGGTCCTCTCATAGATGTCTCCTTTCAACACCAGAAAGCCTAGCTTGTCTAATTGTTCTTCATATCTCATTCCTCTAACATGGGATCACCCTCATTGCTCTTCTCTCCATTGCTATACTCAACAGCGCCTTATGTTACAGCGACTAGAACTATATGCAATACTTGAGGCGTGGCCTGACCATAGCACTATACAGCTTGACTATAGCATCCTGTTTTTGTTGCCTCATACTGTTTTGATAAGATGAGGAATGAGTCAACTAACATCTCTGAATTTCTTTCAACTTCCCCTTTGGAGAGTTCAGTCTTTTCCATGTACCTTGAATTCTTCCCATAATAATAATAAATTATTCTTTCTGTTTACAATATCCTGCCAGTAGGTTGTTTCACATTCAGAAAGCCTTTATTCAAACTTTTATTTGTACTGAATTTAAAAGTAAATTTTAAGGTTTAATACATTCTAGTGTTTGGGAATCAAAATCTCTGCTGTTTAAAGATGAAAAACAGTGGTCAAATTGCACATGGCAAGTCTGAGAGAGTTACCATATCCCTCAAGTCAGGGGGATATTCAATCCCAAACATGTTAGTTTTCAATTAATAATGTATTTCTTAAATATCCCAGGTAATATTAGATAAACTCATTATTCACAGGGACTATATTACTTTGCCTGAGACAAGTGGTGTCCTGTAGCTCAGTGGTTAGAGCACTTACCTTGCAAGCAAGAGACCTGGGTTCGATTCCTAGCAGGGCGAAACTTTGGGTAAGTTTCCTTACTCCACACGCCTCTGTTTACCTAGCATAAGTAGGAACCCGGTTGTTAGTCAATTGGCGGATCACTTTTCTAGAGGTAATAATTCCTTCAAAAAAATATTGCTCACTGAATCAATGATTATTTGTGGGATGCTGCTGTGCGCAATTGGCTGGTGCGTTTCACACACAAAATAAACAGTCAATTCACTTTACAGTATATTCTGTGAAGTGCTTTGAGACATCTCGAAGACATGATAAATGCAAGGATCATTATTGTACTTTTCTTCTACAACTGATTTCACAGTTGTAGTCCTGCAGCTTAGTTGCATTATTAAACTCAACAGGTTATGTCACACATAATAATTCACTTGAACTGAGCTAAGAAAAGAAAGTGGAATCAAACTAAAGTATGAAATGTTTGTCCTTTAATCTTGTACTTTTTTGAGTAAATTTTGTGTCTTAAATTATGGTGTTCCAGTAAATGCTACAGTTTCTTTTGATAAAATGCTTGATCGGCTGCCATAAGATTTAAAAATATGAAACTTTTGTGTTGAGTAACTTCTCTTTTTAAATTAATGTCAAACATATTGCAGCAAAAACATGTGAATTTCTTCCAAACATTACAGATTGTTTATAGTTAGAGAAAAAGCTTATAAAGTCTGAGCATTCCCCCTTAATGACTCAATAAACTGCAGTGCTGCTTCTAAAACCAACACTAGATACTGCAGTTAAAACTTCTTTATAAGGGAAGCATAGTATCTTGTGCAAGCTTTTACTCTGAATTCGGTACTGAATATTCACCAACAAAGTTATCATATTTCACAATAAATAATGTGAAGCACTTGGAGATATATATCTCAGCACTGTAAAATGCCAGCAGACAGCAAGGCAGTACAAAAAACAGAAAGGTTTTTTAAAAAATGCTAGACAAAGTTAAACTCTTGACGCAGAAGAATGTTGGATTAAGTGAATTTGGTCAGAAAGTGACAAAGGCAATGTTCTCAAATGTACAGTAACTTTTTCGAAGTCACATTTCAATCATCTGATTCTGAAAATTGGTCAAAGATTGTTCTGTTCCAGTTGGGTAACAACTGCCCTAAGTTGATAGCAATCTCATCCTTTCATTGGAGAGTTGATAGTTCAAAACTCACATTAGAACTCGGGTTCATAACCTTGGCTGACAGCAAATTCCAGTGCGTTACTAGGATAATGCTAAAATTTTGAAGTAACCTTGTTATTGAATTTTCTGCATCGCGAAAACCTCTGATTCCAAATTTAATCTTCAAAACTTCTCACCTCTTTGGTTCACTACTAATCATCAGTGAAAAAAATGTTAATACAATGCCTTTTAATTAAAAGAATTTAGCAAAAATAATAATCCTATAATAATCCTTGCATTTGATATAGCGCCTTATATAGTTGTCGAGACGTCTCAAAGTGCTTCGCAGAATATACTGTAAAGTGTAGTGACTGTGTGTTTTGTGTGCGAAAGTGGTAGCCAATTGTGCACAGCAACGTCCAATAAACAGTCATAGTGGATTGAGTGATCACATTTTTTTTGAGGAATTATTACCCCGGAAAGCAATCCACCAATCGATCAAAAAGAGGATTCCTACCTACTGTCAGGTAAACATATGTGTGTGAGTGGCATAAGGAAACTTGCCTAAGGTTTTGCCCTGGATGGATATTGTGAAATTGTGAAAATAGAATCCCAAATAATAGGAAGGTTCCAACCTCCAATATACACTGGAGCCCATTATAATGCAATGTTTGGGGCTCATAAAATTGCTAACAATTGCCATATTGAGGCATAATAGCAGTTTTACTGTGCATGTATTAACGAAAAAAGGGTTGACTTCCAGTTCATCGGCTCACTGCCAACACCACTGCTTGTTGTAGATGCACAAAACAGGATACAACATAAATTGTGACCTGAAGGTATGGCAGTCAGGCTTTTCTTAGCTAAAATGGCTGACTTCAGAGCCATTAAGTTGCTGCTGGTGTGACTTTTTGGTTTGCAGCAAAGCAGGAAGTGACACCAACAGCAAGCTAATGACCCAGAAGTTGGTTGTTTTAGTGCGAATTGTGCTTTATTATTGAAAGCTTCATGATAAATGAAATGTTACCTCGGGTAAAGTTTTCTTTTTACCAAGTCATCTACTTGATTATCAAAAAGATCTAGATATTGAAGTTAAAATTGCTCTATTTTATATATCACCTTGATAAGCAGTGTGTGGGGATTCTTCCAAAATATTTTGAATCAGTAACTCCAAATCTTTTCAACTTTGCCTAAATTAGTGAGCTGGCATAATTCAAACAATTATTCTGCTGTTGTTACATTAATAGCTTTTTCCATTTGATGAGTTTTCCACATTGAACTAATTATGAAATGTTGAATTGTTGTAAAACTGGGGTTTAAAATATTTGTGGGATCAGCCAGGTATCAGATACATGTGGAAACCCCACGATACCCTATTGTGATACCCCATAATAGAGTATCCAAACTACACTGATATTTCTACATTCATATGCCACCTGCTCATGGAAATTTCCCTGTAGCTAGAATGGGTTGCACACTCTCTTCTTGGAGGCATCCTGCTTAACTAATTTCAGCAAGTATTAGGTACTGGTTGGCAAGAGCTAAGCTTGGAGATCTCAAAGAGTGTGTTGGGATACTCCGAGAGTTCAAGCAACTAAAACTAAATAACAGAATCCTTGCCCCAGTCACCAGTCTGCCCCTCCAGTTCCTGCTAATGAATCAGGCTACCAGCAGTACCTTGGAGCTCTGTAAACATATCTGGTTCAGGAACCAGACGATTGAAACTGCCACAGAAGATGTACTGAATTCCAACATTCTGTGGCCAAGCATGTCACCTTGGAGCCAACTCAGTTCCAGGGAGACCTTGCTTATGTCCCCCTCGAGGAGGATCATGCTTTCCTAATGAATGTTTCATGTATCCCTATGATTGGAAATCTGAAATGAAAGTTGATTCAAGGAAGGTTCTGAAAAATAAATGCTACATTAATGTCTTGGGTTATGATTCACAGAGATTGACACTCTGCGAATCTACTGTATTTTCAGTTTTAACCTGTCCTCTCAACAGTAACAGCAATTATAGAGTGCCCTTCTTACAGAATGGTACCTTGGAGCACTGCACAATGGTGGGGTTGGACGCCAAACAAAATAAAAGTGGGAGATGTGGTGGAAGAGACCTATCTTTTCGACAATAGGCGTGATAGAAGAGTGCGATTTAAAGATAGATCAGGGTGACACAGAGGGATCGAGGTAGGGAGTTCCAGAGGCTAGGGTGTAGTGGCTGAAAGCACGGCCACCAATGGTAGCATGGAAGGGTTGAGGGACATGCAGCAGGCCTGTGTTAGCTTATTATTATTATTATTATCGTTGAGTCACTGAATCATTTGGAAATAGAAAAAGTGGTAATAAATAGATACGGTACAATTACATTACAAAAAGTAAGATAATTTGATAGATAGTGTTAAATGAATTTTGACACATCACTGTTTGCTAATGTTCTCAGATTCATTCTCTGATCTGTCAGATCTCCCAGCTCACTTCATCAGAACAGGTCAAATTCAGTTCTTGTGGTGTACAATGATATACACTTAGGGAGATAAGGGAGATTTGTGAAGTACTGCAAGACAAATTGAATGCATCAATCTGGGGAGGTTTCAACAGTCTGGAATCAAACAAATATGGTTGTCAGACACAATAACCTGAGCTCAACAATTGGAAAACTTGCACAGTAGAACCTGGTTCACTTATAGCATAATTCGGGTATGGACCCCAACATTTACTTATCCCAAATAATCCCTCCAAAGAAACAAAACAATAGTAAATTGGTCATTTTAAATTCATGACTGTTTGTGGGACATTACTGTGCGCAATTGGCTGCAGCGTTCGCCCCCAAATATACAGTCAATTCACTTTACAGTATATGCTGTGAAGTGCTTTGGGACGTCTAGAAGACATGAAAAGCGCTATATCAAATGCAAGGATTATTATTATTATATTATTACCCCAAAAAATCCAAAATAATAATAATCCTTGCATTTGACATAGCATCTTATCACGTCTTTGAGATGTCTCAAAGGGTTTCACTGAATATACTGTTAAGTGAATTTACTGTATATTTTGTGGGCGAAATGTGGCAAACAAACAGTCGTGGATTGAGTGACCAATTTATTATTTTTTTGGAAAGAATTATTACTCCCAGAAAAGCGATCTGCCAGTCAACTAACAACCGTGTTCCTACTTTCTGCTAGGTAAACAGAGGCATGTGGAGTAAGAAAATTTGCCCAACATTTAACCCTGCTGGGAATTTAACGCAGGTCTCTCGCTTGTGAGGCGAGTGCTCTAACCACTACGCTTCAGGTCTCCATGTGTGCATGGTTCCATTGGTGTTTCAAAAGCATTCAGAAAGCCAAATTAGCTGACATAGGTGTCCTGAACTCATCAGTGACATAATTTCTAGCATGTCACAAGTGACATCAAGAACAACCTATTGCCCTGGATATTGGCTATATTTTAATGAAAGGAAGCTTATAATGCTGGAGCCATGTAGACAAATAACTCAAGTCTGGGTCATCTGCTTACTGCACACCTGCATCGTGCAGGAAGTGAAATTGGTGGTGATCTGATGATCCAGAAGATGATGATTTTATAGTGCGCAGGAAGCGGCCTGGCTCCCTCCACACATGTACAGTGACATTACTGGTCATAGCAGAGGTGACATCATGATGCAGAAGTACTGACGAGCACTCACATCCTGTAAGAAGGCTGGTTGGCATTTTATGGATGCCAACCATGCTGCATTATATCATAAAATCATAGAATTATACAGCACAGAAGGAGGCCTTTTTGCCCATTGTATCTGTGCTGGCTCTTTGAAAAGAGCTATCCAAATCAATCCCACTCCGCCGCTCTCTCCCCATAGCCCTGCATACATCATGATATCACCTATGTCATCATGATAGCCCAGTGCTGCATCTTGATGTCACCTATGCAGATATATGCTGGAGCCCTTAATATGGCATTAAATGAATGCAGATTTCAACATCTAAAGGTCAATGGAAATGAGTCTTGAGCTAGTGAATTTAGCATTGCTGCACTACTGGAACCGAGAGCCTCAATTTTCTCGTGATCAATTGACAGGATAAAGCTGGTACATGTAGCTCCCAAGTTTCTGATTTCTGCTGTTGTCATGTCAAGTAAGTATGGCATTATTGTGACATGATGGAGTGCAATGATTAAGTCATTTGATATTAAAAAAGATGTTTGGTATTATGCATTGAAATTGAAACGTTAAAATGCTGACCAACATCAGTGGCAGTTTTCGTTTAACTTAGATTTGTTTTAAATATTAGACGCAGAAGTGTACTCGAGCCTTTAATGTTTTTAAAGTTATTCCTCAATGTGTAAAAGATATACAGTTCACTTTTTTCACCTCCATTTAGCTTTATGTTCTTTTTATGTTGGACTATTAATTTGACGCGCTAAAAGTGGAGGATATGTACAGGGGGGCCATAGGGTGATGTGATCACATGGTGGGATGTTTTACTCTGACATATATCATCTTGACAGTAAGTAAAGTTGATATTCCCCAAACCCGAATATATATTGGAAACCCGTTGTGGTGTTGGGGAGGGTAGGTGTGGAGATGGAGGGTGGAGGAGCTGTGATAGTTATGACTGTTAGGAATTTTAGGACTCAAGTTGTGATAATCACTCAACGCATTTTGGAATTAAGTCAGCGTCGTCAGTTGCAGTATAAATCCAGGCTTACTGCAGCTGATTTCAACAAAATCCTGGACCTTAAAACAATTAATTCCCTTTGAAAGGTAATAAGCTACTGTTAGACCTTTGAATGTCACATAAGATCCAATTTAACTTCTGGCTTTTAAGACTGTTTACAGTATAACTGATGTTCAGGGCCGGAGGAAACATAGCTGAAGAGCTTGCATTGAGTAAGGAACAGTGCATCCAAAAATCTGATACAATCCTGTGTAACAAATAAAAAACGTAGGGTGAATGAATTGCTCTGTGCTCAAGGTAAGGGAAGCTCCTCTTCATTGAATTATTGCTAGGTGCTGCAACTTTGTTGAGTTGTCTAACAATCTCCCCTGTCCACTCCCTCCACTTTGCTAACTCTTGCCTGCTTCATGTCACCCAATTTCAAACAGGAAAAATAACTAATAATGGAGTTTGAAAATTTCCCATTGATTGAGAATTGCAGGCAAACAAAATGTGAAATTTTCTTCTGTTTTAACTCAGGCTTTTTTTCTTGGTGCAGACGCTTCAATGGAGATAGGCCACTGCGACGACAGACAATGCAGAAAGGAAGGAGGCAGGCATTCCGGGGGCCTGCTTACATGTTTACTGACAGATCGACTAGTCTAAGTGCCGATGAAGAACGATTTCTGGACGCAGCTGAATATGGCAACATTCCTGTGGTCAGAAAGATGCTCGAGGAGTTTGGATCACTCAACGTGAACTGCGTTGATTTTATGGGTCAGAATGCACTGCAGTTAGCTGTAGCAAATGAGCATCTGGAGGTCATAGAGCTTCTGCTGAAAAGGGATAACCTGTCACGTGTTGGGGATGCCCTATTGTTGTCCATCAGTAAGGGCTATGTGCGAATAGTGGAGGCCTTATTAAGCCACCATGCTTTTACTGCCGGATGTAGGCTAACTGTAAGTCCAAGCCAGCAGGAATTACAGCATGATGACTTTTATGCCTATGATGAGGATGGTACTAGGTTTTCCCATGATGTCACTCCAATAATCCTGGCAGCCCATTGCCAAGAGTATGAAATAGTTCACATTCTTTTGAGGAAAGGCACACGTATAGAGCGACCACACGACTACTTCTGCAAGTGTGGTGAGTGCACCGAGAAACAGCTGCACGACTCCTTCAGCCATTCTAGATCTAGGATAAATGCCTACAAGGGTTTGGCAAGTCCTGTTTACTTGTCACTGTCCAGTGAAGACCCAGTACTAACCGCTCTGGAACTCAGCAATGAGCTAGCTGTGCTGGCCAACATCGAGAAAGAATTTAAGGTGAGTTCAGTCTTAAAGAAGGTGAGGTGGGAGATGAAAGCTTTAATATTATTTAAAACATCACAAACATCACCCAATTATGTTTATAAAATTTACTGAAGATCAGGACAATATGTAGTACATTTTGGTATGAAGAATAGGGGAAGAAAATACACCTTAAATAGTAAGATTTGATATGAAGTGGAGGAGTAGAGTGACATTGATGTGCAAGTACATATATTAAAGTTACAACAACAACAACAAGATTCCATTTATTGAGCGCCTTTCACGTCGGGAGGACGTCCCAAGGTGCTGTACAGTTGGGTCAGGACCTGAACAAGGGGGAAATGGTCAGGGTGAGGGGAGGGAAGGGAGGGAGCGAGGAGGGGGTAGAGAGTTGAGAGGGGAGCTGAAGGCACGGTCAAAGAGAAAGGTCTTGAGACCGGCCTTGAAGGAGGAAAGGGAGGAGGCGGTGAAGGCACTGGGGGATAGAGTTCCAGAGCCTAGGGGCTGAGAGGCTGAAGGCCCGGCCACCGATGGTAGGACGGTTGGGGCGGGGGATGTGGAGCAGACCGGAGCCAGAGGAACGGAGGGTACGGGCAGGTAGGTAGGGGGATAGTAGGTTGGAGAGGTAGGAGGGAGCAAGGCCGTGAATGGCCTTGTAGGTGAGGATGAGGATCTTGAAATCGATCCTCTGGGGGATGGGGAGCCAGTGGAGGCGAGCGAGGGTGGGAGTGATGTGGTCCGAAGCCTGGTGCGGGACAGTACACGAGCTGCAGAGTTCTGAATGACCTGCAGCTTGTGGAGGGAGGTGCCGGGAAGGCCGGCGAGGAGAGAGTTCCATAGTCCAGCCTTGAGGTGATAAAGGCGTGGACCAGAGTTTCAGCAGCGTGAGGGGTGAGGTAATGCCGTAGTCTGGCGACATTCCGGAGGTGATGGAAGGCGGTGCCAGTTGTGGTGCGGATATGAGGGAAAAAGGACAGCTCAGGGTCGAACAGAACCCCGAGGTTCCTGACTGGCTTTGAAAGGTGGAGAGTGCAGCCTTGGATGCTGATGCTGTCAGCGCCTGTTAGCAGCAAAGGTAGATGAAATCATTAAAAGGGCCATAAAAAGGCAAACTTTTTTCTTGATTTTATATATATATATAAAATACAAAAGTAAGTAAATAATTTGAACCCAGAAGGGAGTTCTACCAGTGTCATAGCCAACAACAACAAAATTACATTTATAGAGCGCCTTTAATAAATCGATCATTCACTGATCAATTTAATGGCTGCTTGGTATGTGTAAATTGGCTGTCAATTGGAAGAGAGATTATATGAAGTTGCCCTGTCTCAAGGACAGCATATGATTGTGATCATGTGTGGGGACTATGCTGGTCATCCTGCACGTTTTACATTCTTCCCATGTCTGTTTATTAACGTAAAGTGCAGCTGTTCTGCTTGAGTGTAACTCCATTAGGAAATATCAAATCAATGCTTGCAACATCTGGTAAGTCCTGAGATCCCTTTGACAATGTTTATCCCATGGTCAAGGCAAACACAAGGCAACTCATATGTTTATCTTTCTAATTGAAGAAGAACATTGGATTAAATAGCAAATCAATAGGGCATAACTTTGTTTTTCCTGGTGCTTCATTTGACTGTGGCTACAACAAATTGTTCCAGACTTCTGGATAATCCTAACATTTGGTATAGTGCCTTTCATGTCCGAAAGATGTCCTAAATCGCTTCACAGGACATACTGTAAGGCCTGGTGAATGTGTTTGTGGGTGAATGTGGTTGTTTCATATAAATAAAGGATATTTTGATTAATGTAACCAGAATGTACTGTAAATGGTCTATGCTTTTATTTATCTATTATAATGGGATTGCCTTGCCAATCATGCTCCTTACTCTAGACCAGGGGCTCTCAAACTTAGTCACATTGAGCCTCCCTAAGCCAAGAAAGAAAATAATTGTGTTTCCCACAGTTCACCAAGACAACACAAAGAACTGAAAATCCTATATCCACATCAAAGTACAAGGGCTCTGATCAGTAAGTTACAATAAGAATATGAACATCAAAAGCATCAATTCTACTTCACCAAGCACTTTCATGCTTGCTTTGTCTTAAAAGAGCAGCCAAAACAAAACTGCACAAACACTCCAGGAAATCACAACATCTAACAACTGCAGAGCATGTCAGTGCAATATCTTCAGTGGGAGGAATGAACCGGTCTCCTCGCTGATTAGGTCAGGGATAGCTCAAACATAACCCCCCCACCCCCAAAACAGGGTGAAGGAATTTATTCCTAGACCACTAATTATGCCACATTTGACCAGAGGCTAAGATTGTTACAAAAACATTCTGGGTTGTAGATGCAAGCAGTGGGGCTGAACCAGTGCTTTGAGTTAATGACTTGTCAAATGCCTGGAGTGATCTCACCGATCAAATGCTAAGAAATCAGCTGAGGATCACTGAACAGCTACAGGTGTACTGGTCATTTTGCAATAAGCACTTTGATTCTCACATGCAAATTGTTCCTTTAGGCTGGTCTGTAAGTAAATATTAATCTTAAATTGTGATTAAGTAGTGTTGTGTGCATCCTAAATATTTAATCAATGAGGTAATTTTATTTCGAGAGAACAGAATTGTATTTATTTAGAATCATGGCTAAATAGTATTCTTCATGGCCTGGCAATTCTGGTACGCAAAAAGATTGAGTAAGCAGGTGAGCAGATAATAATCATTTATCTGTTTAATTTAGCATCTTTCCACCCACATCCATGGCCATCCCCTCGATCTGATGATTACCTGGGGCCTCACTGTTTCAGATATTGCCATCACTGTTAAAGCCATCTGAGACTTGTATTTCATCTCCTGTACCTCCTCCTTTCACCCTTCCTGTCGCTTAACCCTCTACAATCCTTTATTGCCCCTGGAAAAAAATATCCCTTCATGTTTAAATAGTCATTTGAACTCTTACCTCACTGGACTTCCTCCCATAATGACCTATCCTCCTCAATCACTGTCCTCCACAACTTCCTCTCTGTCATCCTTGACACCCTTGCCCCAGTCACCTCTCCTACTCTCGCAAGACTCCCTGTTATACCTCTGCTCCCTCAAGTCCCAGGTGCATTCTGTTGAAGGATTCTGCTGAATGCACCTGGCACAAATCCATATGGAGCTATGCAGGTCCTGTAGGATTATGTGGTCCATCACCAGATCTGGCTGGACTGCACTAAGACCTACTGCTCTGCCCTTGCCTCAGCTAAAGCAACCTTCAACTCCAAGATCATCCTAGCCAAGGGCAACCCCAGGCTCCTTATATCTACCACAACTCCTCTGTCCAAATTCCCATGCCTTATCCCTCTCCTCCAATTGCAAATGTGAGGAGATGATAGATTTCTTTGAGTCCAAAATCATTCATCTTATCCCATTCAGTTAGGTTCTCTTTCTGAACAACTTGCACTTACATAATGCATTTCATACAGGATGAATATCTGAAATTTTGAATTTGATTCATGTGGAGCTATGCAAGTGCTGTAAGATTATGTGGTTCCAAATTATCATGGGAAAAGATCCTTAATATGCATCTGATATTCCTCCACAAAATATCCTGACAGTTTTGGTTATTAAATATCCTGATTTGCTTGATATAAATGACTTGAACGAGAATGGAATTTATAGACTTTACTGTATTTACTAATTTACTTTCTAATGTAATAATGAGACAATATAAATGCTTCAATTACCTATGCATGCACTGGAATCTTTCACATTTGCTATAAATACACAGTCACTATACATTACAGTAAATCTTGTGAAACGTTTGAGATATGTAGACAGCATGACAAGGGACTGTGTCAAAATGCAAGGATTATCATTATTAATAAATTACTCTTACATATCTCAAATGAACAGATTGCCAATGTGCAGAGACTGAATTGGTTGTAATTAGCAGTAAACAACACAGTTTCCATTTGCAGAACACAAACTGCCTTTACTAAATGTGTGGACTGGGTGTCTGAGATTATTATGGCAGTGCTTTACAGATAAACCCTACAAAATACACAGTCAATCCACTTTACAATATATTCTATGAAATACATTGAGACACCTCAACAATGTTATAAGGCACTATATCAAATGCAAGGATTTTTATTATTATTAAGATGTCAACTCAACCTTTGCTACAGCATGATTTATTCTTTACCTTAAAGTTTCTCTTTCTCACTTTAAACCCATTTTATTTTTTGAAACAGGAGCACTATTAAACAGCCATGTTTTGTAGCACACTCATTTTACTTGTTTTGCAAAGACTGGGAGGTATTAAAGTAATACGACTATATTCAGATTAAATGGCATGTTATAAACAAATTCATTACTTTTAATCTGAACCAGCTCTAAATGATAGAGGCACATTTTGTGTCCAAAAACTCATTACTTTATAACAGTAAATGTAGAATGAGACAAAGCTATTTGCCTTATTCGTGCTTGTAATGTACAATTTACATGTTCATGAATTCTAAACAATTAAAATTCCTGAATGATGAAAAAGCCACAACTAAAGATTCCAAGAATATAATATAAATCTTGACGTAATTGCTTTTGACTTTGCAATCCACACTATTTAATCCACAGAAATTACTTTTTTTCAGATGATAGCACCATTAACCATTGACTCAGCAGCATAGTATATAGTGTGTTGCATCAACATTGTCTATATTCATTCCTCTGACCTTCAATGCTGTCATTTTTTTCTTACTTCCTGAAATCACAAATTCATCTAGGCATAATCTTAATGGTGCCCTCTGGTATTTTGCCCAAGTGCCAATTCTTCACGCGAGCTCAGACAGTGAGGATCAGCAGGATATGTGACAATAGGAAGTTTCCCAGATGATCTTATTGTAGATGATTGATGAGCACTGTGGGACATTGCTGTGCAAAGATTGGTTGTTGCATTTGCAAAACAAACAGTCCCTCCACTTTGTAGTTTTGTCTATAAAGAGCTTGAGCTGTGACCTCGAGCATGAAAGGTTCTACACCAAATGTAAAGATTGTTATTACCTGAATTTTCCAGCAGTGGTCACTTAATAGCAATGGCAACCTGACTGATTTTTCCTGTTCACTTTTAAAGCAACAACAACAACAACAATTTGCATTTATACCTTCATGCCGGATAGTGTTTTGGAGTGTTGACAGCTCCAAGACACTACCCAAGACACAATGCAGTCAGTGGGTCGATTGAGACAACAACTTTCACTTATATAGAGCCCTCAACGCAGGGCAGCATCTCAAAGCTTGTCTGAGACTGTCTTCACTGTATGTCTGAATTCCATTGCACTAAGTGACTGAATAATCCAAGTAGATTTCCAGTCCTGATGTTAATGATATATTCAGAACACAAAGGAAGGCTAACTCACAATATTTCTTGACACCATTCCTTAATAAGGAATCCAAGTCGCACAGATAGGGACTTGTTCTGGTAACCGTAAGTACATCATGCTTACATGTAAGAACTCTGTAGATCCTGCAGGAGATTCTAGTGGAATTCTTTGTAAAGGAATACTGTTAAGATACAATGCAAATTGCTCAATTAATCAAAATAACTCAAAACTTCTTTGACGTGTTTTCAGTCAGCTTTCCCCTCCTATCCACCATGGTTCCCATCCCCTGCCTGCGTGGCCAGCCAGCATTGTCAAGCATTGTTGAGCACTTTGAGTCATCCTCCTGATGTGAAAGGAGCCACATAAATGTAAACTGTATTTTGAATCAGATCTCTTAAAGGAGGTCTTGAATGTATAAAACAAGTCTGTATAACATTTTACTTGGAGTTCTATTTTCTGATTTCATCTGAATAATAAGCCCCTATTTCAAAGTAACACTGTAGTGATGTTATAAAACTAACACTATTAAGTATAACACTAACACAGTATCAGTGGAAGAGGGAATATGTTAAAATCACAGATCACAACATACTAATCATTTCAATTTTATTTTTCTCCAGAATGATTATAAAAAGTTATCCATGCAATGCAAAGACTTTGTTGTTGGACTTCTAGACTTATGTCGGAATACTGAAGAAGTAGAAGCCATTCTGAATGGAAATGTGGAGACCGTTCACGATAGTAACCCTTATCTTCGACCAAGTCTTAGTAAGCTAAAACTGGCCATTAAATATGAGGTCAAAAAGGTAGGGAAGGCACTGTGAAAATATTTCATTTATTCAATGTGTTGTAAGCTACATTTTTCCCCTGTTAAAATTGCTAATATTGTAACCGTATTCTTGATTTGTTTTTTCTTGCAAGCAGAATGATAAGATTTTGGAAAAAAATGGTTCTAATGAACTCAAGCTTAAAGTTGCAAATATGATTGATCTGAAATGTTAAGAGGCTAACTGGCTGCTTGCTTTTGGAATATATCATGGCTTTATCAATTGATACTAAAATTCAATTGCAGTGGCATAAGGACATACTCATCACTACATTAAGATTACTGACATTATTATTATATTGACTCAATGAGCTTGTGATAACCCATCAGATTGCCAGTTTCCTTTGACAGTTTATCAAGTTATTATTAGATAGTCCATCTTGTTACCGACTAAGAAAATAAATGTCTGCTTTAATTTTTTAGGATCAAATCTTGCATCCTAAAGATCACAGTATTACTGCTGTGCACGCAAACATCATTTGCTGATAAACACCAGTAGTTTCTATGAACATAAATCAGTAAAATGTAATAAATTTCACCTCTAAAATTAGAATTTCCTGATCCGTTTTGGGATCCCTGATTGTACATTTGCGAAAACAGAAACTCACCAGGTGGCAATGCTCGTCCTATGAGTACCTGATCTGGTTAATGGGCATATTCATGGTATCTGCATTACAGCCAGATGGGTTTCCAGATGCACGCGCAATACTGGAAGCAACTTACTTACATATTCCCAGGACTGGCATGGTAGCTAGGCAGGTTTCCTGGTAAGTGGATGTTCCAAAATAGAATGCAATTGTCACCGCATGTTCATCTTTTTGTGTCATATGCACTCCTACACCCTCCAATTTTCTCCTAATGTTTGACACAAAAAATACACCCTGAGAAAAATCAAAAAATTCTACTCAAACAACCCACTCTATCTCTAGGAAGCACTGAGATACATTATCCTATGTGAAAGGCACTGGAGAAGTGCAAGTTGACAAACTTGGGGCTGAGAATCATTCAGATCATTATGTTTGTGACTATGTTTGACAATATTTTATAAATGTTGTGGAAGGTTGCTTAAAAAAGACATTGCCACCCCCAACTTTTCCACCTTGTCAAACAATGGGGACAACTGAACCTATCTGCCTTGGTAAGGCCTTGCTAATGGGGAATGTTGCAAAACACAAGTGATTGCAGTGACGTGAGCAATAATATAACTTTAAGGTTTAATGTGTAATTTACTTTATTTGATTGATACATTTAATTAGATTTTTCAAAAAATATATAAGTAGAGAAATGATGAGACCATTATTTTCCATATTGTAGAACAGCCCTGAGTATCTTATTTCCAACCATAATTCATTCATTTGCATTTAGACTGTATTCAAATCCCTTCATGGCCTCGCACCTCCCTATCTATCCGATTTGCTTACCCCCCACTCCACCACCTGCTGCCTTCACTTGGCCGGCTCCAACCTCCTGTTCGTCCCTCATCCCTTCTGCTCCAGCATTAGTGGCTGTGCTTTCAGCCACTTTACCCCGAAGCTCTGGAACTCTCTCCCTCAATCCCTCTGCCTTGTCCCCTCCCTCGCCACTTTTAAATCCCACCTAAAGACCTTCCTTTTTGATTGTACTTACAGTCACTTCCTCCCTCTCTCTCCCCCTGGCTCAGGGTCAGACTACGCCACTATCAAGTGCTCCGGGATGCTACCCCACATGAAGGACTCAATATTAATGCAAGTTGTTGTATTTTTGGTCACCAGTTTAGCGTCTTATTCTGTGTATCTTTATGCTGTAGTCCTTTTCAATATATTATTCATGGTGGTTCCAGTATTTTGCTGTTGCAGTGTATAAAGAAAAATCAATATGTGTGCTAAGCCTGACTGCCTTGGATATTATGTTAAAAATTTGCAACACAGCCTTAATTTCAAACGCAACATTCAAACATTTGGAACTCGACTTCTTAGTCTTGATGAAACCTTTACTGTAGAATGTGCTAATGTTTCCTCTAAAACGAGCTAGCTTCTTTAATGGTACCTATCCCACAAAAATAGTTACTCATCAGCTAAACTGAGTTAACGTCCGAGGATATTGGGAAATTATATGTACAAAAGATTATAGTTTGTTATTGTCTTTCTCTGAATGTAAGTCCTGAGTAAGGAGCTTGAAGAGCTGTAGTGCCAGGCATCCTCGACTGCACAGACTGAACCAATACAAGCAAATGTGGGAGAAATTCCACCTGGAAACAGATATACTTTTGTAAGTAGGATTTTAGAGTGTTCAGAATTTTGCAAATTGCTGAATTCAATCTTAAATTTGAAGGTGTTTTTCTGTTGTTTAGTTCTTATAGAAAATCGACTTCAAAATTAAGGCTGTATTTAGGAATTTGCTAAATTTTCAGTGCCCTGAAATGCTACATAAATGGACTAACTCTAGATCCAGGTGGAATTTCAACCCAGCAGTGACTGATCTGAAAGACATACATATCAATTATGGAATTATGCCATAATATTTCAGGATCCCACTCTTCCCTGGGAGGATTCATGTCCTTTTTGAATTTCAAAACCTAAATTGGAACAGTTTGATGTGCTAAATGTGAGAAAAGTCATCACTGAATGTGTCTCCTCACTGCCTGTGAATGTACTTATAACACAAAGGAGATTGCATTTTTCACTATTTTAGAATGATGGTCACTGATACGCTGACATTAACTTTGAATCCCCAGAGGCACACATACAAGCATTTTTCAGATACATATTGAGCATCAAAGGCCCCACATTTCATCTAGCCTTAGTCTGTGAGACCAAATATCGGATTGTGCAGAATTGTAGGAAATTTTTAAATTGAGGTCTTAATTTAGAAATTGTTTTCCCACATCCTTGAAAAAGAAATGTCTTCTAATTTAAGACAACATTTTAGAATTTTAGACAATTGTCAATAAGTCCTAAATCTTAAGACGAAATGGTTTACAGATCAGGAGTAAACAGAATTTCAGGCCAGTATTAAGTCCACACTTAAAACTGCAGTGTTTTGCAGTGAGGCTTACTGAGTTTCACTGAAGTGCAGAATGGAATGCAAATTGCACTTATAAGTTGTTTAGCTACTGTTTGAGTTCCAACTATTGCTTCATTCTTTGTAATCTTTAAGATTGTATTTTGCAGTAATTTGTTTTTAGTATATCTAACACACTCATAGCAATGCTCTATAATAAAAGGCATCAATATTAAAATTGAATGATAGAAAAGGATGAGCGATGCAGGGAATCTCTGTGACTTCTCCATTGTGTAACTGTGATACAAATGAAAAGTTTCCTCACAACCCAAATGTAAAAAACACACTCAGAAGCACTTTGAGTCAACAAAACAATGCAGACTAATTTAATAACTGCAGAAAACAACATGTAGCTTCATGCTTGCAATGTATAATGCATTATATAGTTCACTCCACAAACTACAGTATATTAAAACTCTATGTTCTTCACCTTACTCAATTTTGAAATTAATGAAAATAAAGTAAGATTTATGGATTACTGAAAAAGTGCAGTTTTAGTCTTCTGAGAACTGTGGTAGAGTTATAGTATTTAATTATTGTGCGTTCAGGATGTTGGCACTAGGGACAAGGTAACCCATCATTTGGTAGCACTTTTTCATCCAAAACTTTAAATCACATCTTAAGTCTAAATATTAAGTCTGTTATGTTTAATATATCTTAAGAAAAAACAATTGCGTTTATTAATAACTTCACTTTTTGCTTCAAAGAGAAATTGAGAAGTTGATCTTGTTCAATGTTTCCAGTATTCAAATTTGTGTATTTGGGGAATTTTCCTTGACTACATAGTAACCAGAAATACTGTATTACTTCCAAGGTACTTACTTAACATACCTGCAATTAACCTCTACTCTATGGTGTTTCTTTCAAGTTTGTAGCTCACCCAAACTGTCAGCAACAGCTTCTGTCTATCTGGTATGAAAATCTCTCAGGATTGCGTCAACAACCAATTGCAGTCAAGTTTCTGGTGGTGCTTGGTGTCGCTATAGGCCTGCCATTCCTGGCCATGTTTTATTGTATTGCGCCCTGCAGCAAGGTCAGTCTTCAGCCTTCACAAATCTCCTCATGTATAACAATAAATATTGCACTTGATACAATGACGTTGTTGAGATGTCTCAAAGCTCTTCGCAGGGTTTTACTGTGTATTTGTAGGCAAATACGGCAGCCGTTTTGCACACAACAATGTCCCACAAACAACTATGAAGTCACATGAACCAGTAACCAGAGTGAAATTCTTTACCCCTTTGGTGATACTGAATTTGGTGGATATTCTGCCTACAGTTTGAACCTTTGTTGGCCCTTCCCCTCGCATTAGTTTTGAATGTTCTGTATCTGAAGGTTTTAAAGGTTTCATGTGAATCTCTGTTCATTTCATCCAACTGCATATTGCCCCAATTTTTTTGAATAAAGTGTTTGATGCCTTTTTAAAATATTTCTTACATAATTGTGCACAAAGACGTATCTAATAACACTTTCTTCCAGTGTCGTAACTCACTGAGGAGAATACTCAGTCATTATCAAGAATGAATGGTGTAGTTAAGAATAATATTATTATTATTTGTTCAAAATAGTCTGATTTTATAGACAAAAATAATAGTGTCTGCAAAATGAGTTTCTGATTTTAAGAAATTGGACTCATTCTTAATGACAAAGTATTATTTATAAAGGCCATGATTATAATAATTCTTGCATTTGATCTAGCCCCTTTCAATTTGGGAAAATATCTCCACGTGATTTACTGTGAAGTTTAGTGACTGTGCATTAAATAGTAACCATGTATCTATGCCAATTTAACACCATACTTAATAAATCTCTATACAGTCATTTCATTAGAATCAATTACCCATATAATAAATTGCTACATCTCTGCTATGCATAAGCATTTGTTATGAACAAAAATATTTCAGCCACAATTTGTAAAAACGTCTATGAAGCTGCATCTTTTGGGGCTCACTGGTTAGAGCACTCGCCTCGCAAGGGAGAGACCTGGTTTGATTCTCGGCAGAGCGAAATGTTGGGCAGGTTTCCATACTGCACATACTGTTTACCTAGAGGTATGTAGGCACCCAGTTAGTCGATTGGTGGATCACTTTTCGGGGATAATAATCCCTCCAAAAAAAATAATAATAATAATTTGGTCACTCAATCCACGACTGTTTGTGGGACACTTCTGTGTGCAATTGGCTGCCGAGTTTTGCCCCCCAAATATATAGTCAATTCACTTTACAGTGTATCCTGAAGACATGATAAGAGACTATATCAAATGCAATGATTATTATTATTATCTAAACCTATTGTGAGATCGATTGTGATATTATCGAGAGCAATTTGAGGTGACCTTCTGCGACCTCTATTTGATGCTGTGATTTTGTTTTGTTAAATAGCTCTGGCAAAAATGAATAACAATTGTGCATGCATTCTGTCAGATCTGTGGATGGTTGGAGATATTGATTTACTTGCTCATTATAGGGTAATGTGCTCAGCATTATACAATCACCTCATTAACATTATCTTACCAGGCATGTTGTACCTTTATTGATTATTCATTAAGTTCCAGGTTCATCTACAAGTTGATTGATTTCCTTCCTGTATAAAATGACAGTTTAGCTCAAAGCTGCAGAGCAACAACAACAGAGTAAAGGTTACCTTTCCCATCAACCAAATTACTTAGGATATGCACCATATTTAGATTTTCAGGACTACCAATAGAGAGTGGCAATATAGTGCAGGAAGGCTATGTGAACTGGTTGTTGTTGCTTATCCAGTGACAAAGCAGTTCTGAGAACATTTTGAATTTCATTTCACAGATATATTATAAATTATTTCCAGGGCTAAATTATTGCTTGTCTGTAATATTATGTTAGATATAAACTTTCTTTCTTCTTTCTTCTCCCTTCCTTCCTTCCTTCCTTCCTTCCTTCCTTCCTTCCTTCCTTCCTTCCTTCCTTCCTTCTCCCTTCCTTCCTTCTCCTTTCCTTCCTTCTCCCTTCCTTCCTTCTCCCTTCCTTCCTTCTCCCTTCCTTCCTTCTCCCTTCCTTCCTTCCTTCCTTCCTTCCTTCCTTCCTTCCTTCCTTCCTTTCTTTCTTTCTTTCTTTCTTCCTTTCTTTCTTTCTTTCTTTCTTTCTTTCTTTCTTCCTTTCTTTCTTCCTTTATTGTTATTATTATTGTTATCCCCTTATTATTGTTATCATCTGAACTTTGTAATTATTCTTCCCATTGTATACTCATATTACCCTAGCTACTCTGCAGGGTATTACTGCAACTGCAGGGCTAAGTAGTATGCGGCTTCATGCAGTTTGATCTATCAGTCCAAACCCCACAGGTGCTAAGACGCAGTTATGTTTTCACATTTCTCAAATATCACAGATCTGGAAAAAAAACTAATTATACTTTTTTTTAAATGAGCAACTAAACCTCATATTAGTCATGCATCTTCCTTCACCTCCAACTCACAGCTGTGCTTGATACTACTGTCTACCAAGATGGCGTCCTGTGTTCTCTGAACAACATTACTGATGTTATGATTTCATGACCACTGCTACGGTCATAGGAATTCCTGATATGCGTCTGACATGCATCTTTGAAACAAATTAACACAGCAGTGTTAGTGGCATGGCATTTCTCTGGGTAGGAGTCTTAGCGACAGTCTCAGCCTCAAGTCAACATTTTCTATTTCCTGCTGCAGGTGTTCCAGCCAACTGCTACAAAATGAAATACTCAGTTGACTATATTCAAATTTTGACAGTAACGGGCCCTACTTAGTATAACTTCTAAACATTCTTATTTATCTGTGACACTCACAGGTAGGTGAATGCAACTGAAAGAATTGTTCTTGAAAGAGCTAGCACAGACACGATAGGCTAAATGGCCTTCTTCTGTGCTGCAAAAATTTCTGTTTTTTTTGAGTTTTCATTCTCATAATCTCAATTCATATCAATAATAGAATTTGTGAGTTTGTCTCAATTTAAACCCGAATTGGATGGAAGTCCTGAACTGCTACTGTTTCCAAAGTAAACCCATTGGAACATCAGACAGAGAAGACCTACAGATAAAACCATGAATATAAAAAAATACAATAAAGAATAAATAAAATCAGCAAAGCATCAGGAAATTCTTACTGAGATGAAATATTGCATTAACAGCTTCTGTTAGAAACAAGCCCAGTGAGAAGGGTATCATTTAGATGCTGCAGGTCAATCAAAGAAATGATGTTGAGAAGAGACTGAGTAGGAGACAATGGAAAAGGTTCAGCACACATTACAAGGGAAAGGACTAACTGAAAAAAGAGTTCAGTAGCAGGTACAGTAGGAAAGATTCCTGAAAGTATTTAACGGTTTAACAAACCTAGAACACAGAACGCTGCTCATTGATGTGAGTTCTTTGAAGTGCTCTGAGATCCTACCCATGAAGGGCACTGTATAAGTGACAATTGCTGTTATTCTTCTTTATAGTTCCAAAGAAGGTGAAATTATAAAGCACTGAAGGTCTTTATTTTGGAATTTCCAGATTTATTCAGTCGGTATCTTCCAATTTGTTTCTAAGACACAGATTCTTATTGAAGAGCTTGACAAATCTGCTGATATCAAAGTGTTGATAAATGCTTCCTGTTATTTTACAGCTGGGAAAGATCATGCGAGCACCATTTATGAAATTTGTAGCACATGGAGCTTCGTTCACTGTTTTTCTTGGACTGCTGGTTATGAATGCAGCTGACAGATTTGATGGTACAAAACTGCTGCCAAATGAATCGGTTACAGATCACCCCCGGCAACTCTTCCGAATGAAAACAAGCTGCTTCACATGGATGGAACTGCTCATTATTTCCTGGGTAATAGGTAGGAATCCATATTCATTTCATGGTCTCAGAACCTGATGTGTCGAAAATCAATGATAAGACTGTAAGCCAAGCTGAAGAGCCCGAGATCAACAATGCAATTACCTTCAGGAAAGGATGAGAAACCTATTCAGACAAGTAATCCTAACACATGAAAATGTTCAAGGGCATTCTATTACTCTTACCAATGCATACAATTTTTCCTTAAAGAAAGTTACGTTAGGTGTACGGATAATACAGCATAAGAATAATACAGTATGCACTTTTGGTTTCAGTTTTTTCTAACTTTATGGCCATAGAAGCAGGCTTTCACGTATTTTATAGGCAGCACATGTAATGCAAGAGGAACATTCAATTCTATTATTAAGGACTATTGGTGTGTTTTGCCGTTGTGTGCTACCAAACTGGTACTAATTCTACATTAAGTCTGGTTGGTGTTAACAAAGCTGTCAAGCGAAAGAGTGGATGACTCCTTCTTCTGTTAAGATCCAAAGGAAGGGGACATATATTTACAGCTGAAACAGTTAGAAGTGAAATCAGAAAACATTTAATTTCCCAAAGAGTTGTAAGAATATGGGATATGCTGTCTCACAGGACTGTAGATTCAGAACCAATTGGGACATTTCAAAGGGAGACCAATAGATATTTAGAAAGTAAGGTTTAGAAGGAACTTCTTTACATAGAGGGTGGTGAGAATGTGGAACTGAGAGTTGTGGCTGTGGTTGAAGCTGAAAGCATTAATATGTTTAAAATGATACTCAATGCATATGTGAGTGAGCAAGGGATTAGAGGGGTATGGATGGAGGCTAATGACGTGATAAGGCGCTATATCAAATGCAAGGATTATTATTATAATTATTATTAACATTGGACAATTTAACTATGGCCAATTTGACTGAAGTTTTACAAAGTTCATAAAAATGTACTTTTCAGTAGATTTTCTTCCAAAAGCTGTTTGTCATGGTGTAGTGCTGAGTGCAGTTTATTTGTGACCTGTGGTAAAGGTATTGATTGTGCTCCACTCCACAATGGCTCCCTAAGAAAGCAAATTGGATTCAACAACTGAAGCTGACCATTCACTGCATCATTCTCAATTCAGTGTGAACAGTCATGGCATGTTCCTTCTCTCAAGTGACAAATTGTTCTTTGGATTGCTGGGTCAGCATGACAGCAACGGACTAAATGTAATTTCAACTAATTCACAGCCTTTGTAAAAAGGAAATTGTACAGGCAGTATTATGTGTAGCCCTCAGACTGTCTTTGTTACCTCCTGCCTCGACTACTCTGATGCTCTCCTCACCAGTATCCCCAGCTTCACCACCCACAAACTACAACTCCACCGCTCATATTCTCACCCACACTATACTCTGTACCCCCATCACACCAGTCCTCGCCACCACTGGCTCCCTATCACGGAATGGATCGATTTCAAGGTCCTCTCACTCGTCTACAAATCCCTTCACACACTGGCACCTCCTTATTTTTATGAGCTGCTTTCTCCCTACTCCACTACCTGCTGTTTGGTCAGCTGAGTGTCTGCCACATGCGAAACACATCACTATACTTAGGAGTACCTAAACAACAACAACAACAACAACAAGATTCCATTTATAAAGCGCCTTTCACGTCAGGAGGACGTCCCAAGGCGCTGCACAGTTGGGTCATGACCCGAGCAGGGGGGAAATGGTCAGGGTGAGGGGAGGGAAGGGAGGGAGCGAGGAGGGGGGAAATGGTCAGGGTGAGGGAAGGGAGGGAGCAAGGAGGGGGAAATGGTCAGGGTGAGGGGAGGGAAGGGAGGGAGCGAGGAGGGGGAAGAGAGTCGAGAGGGGAGCTGAAGGCACGGTCAAAGAGAACCAGACTGAAAGTTCCATATGTATGTTACCTACTCATGGAGATTTCCATGTCTGTAATTCTCTTTCTGGAGGAACCCATCCTGCTTATTGCAGTATTCAGGAAAGTGTTCGGCTAAGGGTGGCACGAGTCAATGTTTGGGAATCCCAGAGTGTGTGTTGGCTGACTGGTTTGTCAATAACAGTGCCACTGGAGTGGACGCACCTGGTTCAAGAACATGACCACCAAAACTGCTACAGAGGATAAGTTAATTCTGATATTCCATTACCAAATCAGTCACCTTGGAGCCAAATCAGCCCGAACGAAACTGCACTTCAAGAAATATAATCACGCATTGATCATTAGATATCAGATGTATGCAGGTTTCAGTCCTTACTAGGTGGATAGCAGGCACCAGGAACTCCATGCCAGCACCACAGCACAGCTCAGCATAATAGTAATAGTCAATGACAGGCAGTGCGTCTGAGCTATGACCAGGAAGAGGTGGTATTGCTCTCTGGCATTTCATAAGTTTGCAAGCTATGGGGAGATTGATTTGGATAGCTCTTTTCAAAGAGCTGGCACAGACACGATGGGCCGAATGGCCTCCATCTGTGCTGTAAAATTCAATGATTCTATGAATAGTTCCACTGGTGGGGCAGAGCTTCAGCAACAGATGCTGCTTCCCTCTCTTCATACCAAACAATGTAGATATCAAAACCCTGGTAAACAAGCATGTGTGCACTAACCCAGATTCTCAAGCCTCAGAGTTACCTTGATCATCTATTCCAGAGTGGTGGGAGGACCCTTACATGACAACATGATGTGCTCACCACTGTGATGTTCTAGAGGTCCAATACCATGTACCAGGTTTACCCAACACTAAAAGCTTAATCCAGATCCAGGAGCTTTGGCAGGTAGACATACCTATCGTGAAGCTGACTCTACCTTCGGGGTGCTGAGTGACAGATCATTCGTTCTCCCTGCAACTGCTTCCTGTTTTTATCACAAATTAATCTTATTCCTCGATGCTGGACTTTGCAATTGGGCCAAAGGAGACCTTTCCATTGCATGTCCACAACCTTGGAATCATAAAAGCAGACTGCTTGGAGATGTGACTTATAAGTCATACATTTATCCACATTCAAACTTTTTCTATCATTGAAGAGAGACAAGATGATGTGCTGATTTTGTAATGAACAGAGGCTTCAGTACTGCTATATTGCTGTGGATGGTGCTGTAGGTTAACTGGAGATTGCTGTGGCCAGCAACACAATCTACGGGAAATTGATGGATGTGCAGCACATTTTAAAATGTAATTAATCGCTTTTAATTTATTTAAATTTCCAAAATGTTAAACATAATTCTTATGAAAGTGAAGGGCTCTGGAGTATTGTGAAATGAAAGCACTCTCAGACAAATGAGTACATTAACAGCTTTACTCAGGCAATGAGGAAGCATCCAGTTCATGCACCAGCTGATTGCTGGATCTTTCACAAGTTTGATTAAGATGAAGAAGTACGTCAGCCCATCTGATCTCATCCTTCCAGATTAAATTACGTTCCAAACAACACGGTATCAAGGTTTTTTTTTGAATGGGTCCAGTGTCCTGGCCTCAACTTCCCATCATGGTAACAAGTTCCAATTGTTACACCCTGGGTAAATAAATATTTCATGTTGTCTGTCCTGAAGTCTATCTTAATTATTAAAATTGAGCTGATTTCAGGTAAACTGCTTATTTGGTACTTTTATACACAGTATAGTTTTAGAAACCAGCAAAAAAGCCCTAAAAAACTCATTAAGAGCGAGAAAAAGAAGTATGAGGGCAAGCTAGCTAGGAACATTAAGTCTGATTGTAGAAGTTTTTACAAATATATTAAGAGGAATAGGCGAGTGAGGATAAATGTAGGTCCACTTCAGTCAGAGACGGGAGAAGTTGCAATGGGGGATAAGGACATAGCAGAGTCCCTAAATGGGTACTTTGCATCTGTTTTCACCCTAGAAGATACAACAAGTCTGTCAACAATAGAGATGCACCAAAGGGATAAGGACAGGGAGCAACTTAGGGAAATTTTCATTAGTAGAGAATTGGTGCTAGGGAAACTGTTAGCACTAAAAAGTAACAAATCCCCTGGTCTGGATGGCCTGCATCCCAGGATTTTAAAAGAGGTAGCTTATGATATAGTGGAGGCCTTATGTCTGATCTTCCGAAATTCCTTGGATTCTGGAACAGTCCCCATGGATTGGAAGATCGCAAATGTCACACCACTATTTAAAAAAGGTGGAAAGGAAAAGATGAGGAACTAAAGACCAGTTGGTCTCACATCAGTGATAGGAAAAATTTTAGAATCGTTGATTAAGGATGTGGTAGTGTGGTATTTAGGGGAGCACAATATAATTAGGCCAAGTCAACATGGCTTTACAAAAGGGAAGTCATGTTTGACAAATCTCATAGAGTTTTTTGAGGATATTTCCAGTAAACTAGATAAGGGTGAATCAGTGGATGTGGTCTATTTGGACTTCCAGAAGGCATTCGATAAGGTGCCGCATAAAAGGTTAGTCCAAAAGATAAGGGCCCATGGAATTGGGGGAGCATATTAACATGGATTGGGGAATGGTTAACGGGTAGGAAACAAAGAGTAGGGATAAACGGGTCCTTTTCAGATTGCAGGGATGTGACAAGTGGAGTGCCACAAGGATCAGTCCTTGGGTCTCAGCTATTTAAAATCTACATCAACGGTCTAGACAAGTTAATATATCTCAATTCGCAGATGACACAAAACTAGGAGAAAGTGTCAACACAGAGGATGACATTAAAAAAATGCAGCGAGACATAGATAGGTTAGGTGATTGGGCAGGTAGGTGGCAGATGAAGTATAATGTAGGGAAGTGCGAAGTCATCCACCAAGGTAGCAAAAACAGTAGAGCGGGTTATTTTTTAGAAGGGGAGAGATTGGAATGTGTTAGCGTCCAGAGGGACTTGGGTGTCCTTGTACACCAATCACAGAAAGTTAGTCTGCAGGGGCAGCAGCAATTAGGAAGGCGAACGGTATGTTAGCATTCATTATGAAAGGATTAGAGTGTAAGAGTAGGGAAGTCTTGCTGCAACTGTATAGGGCCCTGGTGAGACCACACCTGGAATACTGTGTCCAGTGTGGTCTCCTTATTTAAGGAAGTATGTACTTGCCTTGGAGGGGGTGCAGCATAGATTTACTAGAGTTACGAGGATAGGCTGATCAATTTGGGCCTATATTCTCTAGAATATAGAAGAATTAGAGGGGATCTTATAGAAACCTGTAAGATTATCAAAGAGCATGATAGAGTAGATAGTGGGAGATTGTTTCCCCTGGTTGGAGAAACTAAAACCAGGGGTCACAACCTTAAAATCAGAGACCAGCCCTTTCGCACTGAGTTGAGGAAGAACTTCTTCACTCAAAGGGTGGTGAATGTATGGGACTCACTACCCCAAAGGGCTGTTGACGCTCAGTCCTTGGTCATATTCAAGACTGAGATAGATAGATTTCTTATTGCAAAAGGGATTAAGGGATATAGGGATAAGGCAGGGTCAGGCTATTAGCTGGAGTTAGATTAGAAGATCAGCCATGATTGAATGGCGGGACAGGCTGCTCTTACATGTTATGTTATGGTAATGGTCCATGTGGTGATAATAATAATAATAATCCTTACATTTGATGTAGCAGCTTTCATGTCCAGAGCACTTCTAAGGAATTACTGTAAAATGTAGTAATAAACTGTGTACTTGCAGGCGAATGTAGCCGCCAATTTGCACATCGTATTGTCCCACAAACAGCTATGAAGTGACTGACCGATTTTTATTTGAGGGAGAGGGTTGTTGGCGATGTCATCTGCAGACACGGGGTAAACTTCCACATGTATGCAGATGATACACAAATCTACTTTGCCTCCTCCAGTACCGACTCCAGGTCCGCTCATGTTCTATCAGACATCAGGGCCTGGATGAGTGTAAACCTCCTGCAGCTGAATGTTGATCAGTTGAAAGCCATACACTTTGGCTCCCGTCAACGTCTTCACTCCTGCGGATCTAAACTCCTCAACTTCCCTGGGCTCTCCCTCAGACTCACCGAACCAATGCGCAATCTAGGCACTGGTTTGATCCCTAGCTGTCCTTCCTCTCCCACATCCAGACCCTGACTAGGACCGCCTTCCTCCACTTCCGCCACATTGCCCGCCTCCGACCATACCTTACCCTAAATGCAGCCGAAACCCTCGTGCATGCATTTGTCAACTCCCGCCTGGATTATTCCAACTCGCTCCTCACTGGTCTCCCCAGCTCCACTATTCAAAAAATCCAGCGCATTCAGAACTCTGCCGCTCACATACTTACCCGGACCAAACTCTGTACCCCCATCTCACCAGTTCTGGCCAGGCTTCACTGGCTCCCCATCACCGAACGGATCGACTTCAAGATCGTTCACTCGTTTAAATCCATTCACTCCCTGACACCTCCCTACTTCTCCGACCTCCTCACTCCCCAATCCACCACCCGGCGCCTCCGATCGACGGGCACCGTCCTCCTGCTTTGTCCCTCAAACTCTCCGCCCCACTCCACCACTTTCAGCCACTATGCCCCGAAACTTTGGAACACTCTTCCTCAATCCCTCCGCCTTGCCCCCTCTCTCCCCCTTTTCAAGTCCCACCTTAAAACCTTCCTTTTCGACCGTACTTACGGTCATCTTCCCCCATCTGCTGGCTCGGAATCAGGCTCCGCCATTGTTAAGTGCTCTGAGATGCTGCTCTGCGTGGAGGGCGCTATATAAGTGCAAATTGTTGTTGGCCAGAAATTCCCTACTCTTTACGAATAGTGTCATGGGATCTTGAACGTCCAACTGAAGATACAGATGGACCTCAGTTTAATATCTAATCTCAAATACGGCACCTTCAACAATGCAGCGCTCCCTCAGTACTGTATTGGAGTGTCAGCATTGTCTATGTGAATTCAAAGCCCCAATGTTGGACTTGAACTTGCAACCTTTTGACTCAGAGGTGACTATGTTACCAGAGCCAGTAACTGAGCTAGGCTCATTGTGTTTATTATTGAAAACCTTGATAAAAAGAATAATAATTTGGTCACTCAATCCACGACTGTTTGTGGGACACTGCTGTGCGCAATTGGCTGCTGGGTTTTCCCCACAAAATAAACAGTTAATTCACTTTACAGTATATTCTGGGAAGCGCTTTAAGACATCTCGAAGACGAGATAAGGCGCTATATAAATGCAAGGATTATTACTATAGTATTATTATATTTATCTGAAAATGACTTCTAAGCAGATGCCATTGGTTTTGGAATCTTTCAAAACCTAACCCTCATAAACCATCAATTTCCCTGTGGTAGAGTTTTGACACCCAAAAAATAAACCCTTTTACTTAAAACTCACTGGGATTTAGACCTTTTTGACTTTTGTTAGAATTACTCAAATGGCAGTTAAGGGAGTGGCATGTGACAGATGTTATTTTTCTAGTTAGAAAGAAAGAATATGAATTTGTGTTCATGGCCTATCACAATGATAACATTGCTGAGTATTATTGTCATGTGATATTTCATGTATGTACAGGATTGCATTTGTGCTGCCGAATTTGTAATTGATACCCCCTCACTGGTGAAAATAACCTCAGGTTGTTAGACTCTTACAGACACGAATATCTATCAATGTGAATTCATGATTTTAGTTGTCTTAATATATGCGGAGTTAAAAAAAATCAAAATATTTTTTAAAAAGTTGGTAAAATTGCTTGCTAGTTTTCGACTGGTTATTTTCTGTGTTTTGTTCTTTGTGTGAATATTTGATAGTCTTCTTCCATTTGGAGCATAAAGCAGTCATTAGCAATGATGTATATAATAATAATAATCCTTGCATTTGATATAGCGCTTTTCATGTCTTCTAGACGTCTCAAAGCGCTTCACAGAATATATTGTAAAGTGAATTGACTGCATATTTGTGGGCGAAACTTGGCAGCCAATTGCGCGCAGCAGTGTCACACAAACAGTCATGGATTGAAGTGACCAAATTATTATTTTTTTTTGTTGAGGGATTATTATCAGGCATGTGGAGTAAGGAAACTTGCCCAAGGTTTTGTCCTGCCGGGAATCGAACACAGATCTCTCACTTGCAAGGCGAGTGCTCTAACCACTGAACTACAGGACTCCACAATATGTATATATGAGGTGCACAGTGTTCTGTCAACTCCAACTGACTTTTCTCCAAATTAATCACTGCAATGTACAAATGGGGAAGAATTAATCTACTTTCATTTTCCCCCTTTTTTGTGTTTCCACAGGGATGATATGGTCAGAGTGCAAAGAAATATGGTCCCAAGGTCCCAGAGAATACTTAGTAGAACTATGGAACTTATTGGATTTTGGAATGCTCGCCATCTTCGTAGCATCATTTGTAGCACGATTTATGGCATATTGGCATGCCTCCAAGGCTCAGAGTTTTGTGGATGAAAAAATCAAAATGGATTTAGTTAATGCAACTCTTTCAACAGAAATAGAGTACTACACCTTTGGTTAGTTGATATATTATGTTATCAGTCGTTATTATGCTGATCAATTTGTCTACTATATATCTCTCTTTATATATCAGTACACTCTTTTACGAAAACTAGGAGTCAAGTGAGAAATAAGAATTAATAATAATAATAAAAAAAAATTGCTGGAAACACTCAGAGGTCAGGCAGCATCTATGGAGAGAGGTATGCAAGTTAACATTTCTGGTCGATGACCTTTCGTCAGAACTGTATACAGAATTAATTATTGTTTCTCCCAATGCTTAATAAAAACACACTCTCCAGTTAGTCAGTTAAGGTATTCAAAGATTAACTGACCGCTACTCAGTAAAAGCAGAAATTTCTATAAGTAAACTCCTGATTACTTGTCACTCAAGGGAAAAGGGCTCAGTGACTAGTTATCCAGAGTGGCGATTCAGCCATATGTATGAATACATAAATAAATATGGTCGGGATATTGACAGCATGATGATTTATGTGGTAGTGATAAATTAAGCCAGGGTCAAGTTATCAGGAGTTTATTGTAGATTGCAGCAATACTAGTATAATACACAAAATAAATTTACATTTACAAAGTTTTACAAAGAATGTACAGCACAGACACAGGTCACTTGGCCCAACCAGTCCTGAGTGTATTACAGTATTTTATGTAATATTTAACTTGGAATGTAATAATGCGGATGCTGTTCGTTCATCTCTGGGTTGAGCTGAGACCTGAGCAGGAAGACAGGAAAAAGAAACAAGTGTAAAAGAGTAAATAGAGGCTTACCCTTAAAAGGTGCTTTTACAGAAAGTGGTTCACAACATGCTGCGATACACGCTTACTATGACACTATAAAAAGTGTGTGTGACAGCAAATTGTGAATTGCCTTTATAATGAATTGAGATGTATTACTTCAATCATTATTATTTATTATATTCATAATTCTTATTTATTAATATTATTTAAATTATTATTGATTATTAGATGTCCCGGAGCCTTGGGATGTGCTGACATAAAATATGCTGTATAAATTTGTATTGTATTGTAGACTTAATGATTTGTATTTCGAATATTTCTTTCAGCTCGAATAAAGTGGCTTCCATCTGATCCCCAAATTATATCAGAAGGCCTCTATGCAATAGCAGTTGTATTAAGTTTTTCCAGAATTGCCTACATCCTTCCAGCCAATGAAAGCTTTGGACCTTTACAAATATCCCTGGGAAGAACTGTGAAAGATATATTCAAGTTCATGGTCATATTCATCATGGTTTTTGTGGCCTTCATGCTTGGAATGTTTAATTTATATTCCTACTACCTTGGAGCAAAGCAGAATGATGCCTTTACAACGTAAGTGCTGGCATGGATTTTATGCTTTTATTGTTTTTGTGTTTGCATCTTGATGTTATACAATGTCTGCCCAAATCTATGAAAGTTGTTCAATATGTAAGTCTATTCAATGTTAAACCGAGGTCCCATCTGCCTGTTCAGGTGGATGTTAGAGGACCAATGGCATTATTCAAAAAGAGAAGGGTGTTTCTCTCTCCTGGTGGTCTGACCAACAATCCCCCAAATAAAAACAAAATTGGTTACTCACTCCAAGGCTGTTTGTGGGACAATGCTGTGTGCAACTGTCTGCCATATTTCGCCTACAAAATACACAGTCAATCCACTTTACAGTATATCCCATGGAGTCCTATAGCTCAGTGGTAAGAGCATTTGCCTCGCAAGTGAGAGATCCGGGTTTGATTCCCGTCATGACGAAATGTAGGGCAGGTTTCCTTACACACCTTTGTTTACCTAGCAGTAAGTAGGAACCCGTTAGTTAGTCGATTGGTGGATCACTTTTCTGGGGGTAATAATTTCTTCAAGATAAATAATAATAATTTGGACACTCAATCCACGATTGTTTGTGGGACACCACTGTGTGCAATTGTCTGCCGCATTTCTACAGTCAATTCACTTTACAGTATATTCTGTGAAGCGCTGTGAGATGTTTCGAAGACATAATAACAACAACAACAGCAAGATTACAATTGTATAGCGCCTTTCATGTCTCGAGGACATCCTAAGGCGCTATATCAAATGCAAGGATTATTAAATTATTATTATTATAAATCTGTACTGTTCATGAAAATCCCAGTTACAATTTTCAGGTTTAAGGGCCTAGATTGAGCTCCCCTTTTGTATTCAGGTTTTATTGATTTGTAAAAAGGACACTTTTTAAAAAATCATTTCCTCAAAACAAATGTTGGAAGAAGAGAATAACCTGCCTTTGCTTAGAGTGAGGAAGATGGCCAAATTTTATTCTAGAGAATTTTAAATTTATTGGGGAGAAATGTGTGGAGTTTTATAACAAATTTGGCATCACAATACATCTGGTACAAGACAATAAATTTTTCACCCCATCGATACATAAGATTTTAGCTGGCTTTGCCTTCTCAACTATTTATTGATAAAACTGTATAGACTTTAACAATCTGACAATAAATAAATTCACTGATAATCAGTCACAGTTTCAGTAATGAGTAAGATAGACTTGTAAAATTGGCACTTTACAACATACACGCTGGCATGGTAGGTCTTAGCAGATGATAAATTATAGTACTGTATATCCAGGATAAAACTTGTCAATTCATTCAAATCTTGGTGTGTTACTTTATTGCCTATTGTGTAAATTACACCCCACCTTCTTAGACTTCAAAATATACTTCTGAGAGCACAGAAAGGAATTTGTTGATTTAATAGTTCGCCACTCAATGCTCTAGAATCTAAGTTACTAACATGAATTGTGGAAATCATCTCTTTCCGCACTAATGATATGCATCTCAAGTATGATAGATGTGTAAATGTGTGTGATATGTACTCTGCCTGCAGACATAGAGTGATATAGCACTGAAACAGACTATTAAACCCAAACATGAATTCACATAACAAATTAACAAATCATAATTCAGATCGCTCTATTTGGAGTTGATTTCTTAGCATCCCTGCTAAGATACAGTATAAAACTTTAACGGATGTATGCTTTACCCACATGATATATTATAGATATCTATACATATACCACTTCTTGTCGGGTTAAAATATCTCTAATAAATTCACTCATCATGTATTTGTCTATGGAATAGGGTATTGATAGAGCGCAGTGTAGCTGTGATATGAAAGGGAGACTAGAAGAATTTCATGGCCTGTCGACAGTATTATATATGTATCCTTTATTCATTGCTCTCGGTTGGTAGAAAGATGAGGAAATATTATTCATAAGCTTCCAATTCATCTGAAATATACAACTTTTATTGATGTTACACCAAATTGACTTTTAGATTATGAATATATCTGTTGTTTTTATTATACATTAGATGTCAAGCAGAAGAAATATGTATTTTGATTGGTTTTATGGCACACTCTAAAGCATTCTGAAAAAGCAATTTACTGACAGGGCGATGAAGGATGGCTTGACTTAAAGAACCATAAGTGGCACAGCAAATGTCTATAATGATTGTTCAAGGGTATTTTTTGATTCAGTAATGACTCATTAATTTCTGCTTGTCGTTAAACTAGAAGTAACTTTGTGAAATTCTGTTTAACTTTTCAAAGCCTTGCTGCCATTTTTAGATTATCTAAAGCCTGAATTCATTATCAATGGCAACTGAACCCTGTTTTAATTCCATATTGTTAAATAAGCACAGTTCTGAAATTCTAAGGCAGACCAAATCACTGAGGTTTATCACATGTTATTAACTCATAAAAATACTTTCCATCACAGTTTTGCATTACGAGATGTCATTCTGATATTGTCATGAAAAAAAAGTTATTATTTATAGAAATATTAATCCCAGCATTTTATATGACACCTTTCAATTCAGATGTATGTCTCAAAGTGAGTCACAGAATGTACCATAGAGTGTAAATGACTGTATTTTGTAAATTAATGTAGCAGCCAATTTACGCACAGTGAAGTCCCCCAAACAGCCATACAGTGAGTTCCCAAATTTTATCCAGAGGATTGTTGGCAGGACACTGGGATAACCTCCATTCTCTTTTGAATAGTGCCATGGGATCTTTAACTTCCATCTTGTCCTGCAGGACTAAGGGGAGTGGGATTGATTTAGATAGCTGTTTTCAAAGAGCTGGTACAGACACGATGGGCTGAATCACCTCCTCCTGTGCTGTATAATTCTATGATTATATGATTAATCTGACAAAATGGGACCTTGGTTTATCATCTTGTCTGAAGGATGGTATCTCCAGAATGGTAGAAGAGAATGGAATGAAACATTTTCCCAGCACTGTATTGGAGTGTCAGTCTCGACTTTGTGATTCCAAAGTCTTAAAGTGGAGCTTGACCCCACAGCTTGCTGATTCGGAGGCGAGAGTGCTAGTGCTACTGACTGAACCAAGCTGATCTATATATATATATATTATGTTATTAATGTATTGCACAGATTTCCACTAGTCCATCAATTCTTCCTACTTCATTGGTAGAATAAGATGAGAACTGTTTTGAAAAGAATGTCAGACATAATGGGATGGTGATTGATGTGTCAACCTCTGATCTGAGGAATCCTTTGAAGTATCCACTGATGAGTAATGGTGTAAATAAGGAAAATGTAAATTGGAACATTTTACCTCAAAAGAATTCTTACATAGAGTTACAGCAGAGTGTTTCTCATTCATTGGCTCAAACAGTGTTATCATTCTGCCAATGATCAGAACTTTTCTGATGGGGCATCTGCACCTTTGTTCTTGTTTTGCAACAGTTTATTACAAACCAATTTTTCCGGTTTGCCAAATCGTAAAGCACCAGTGCAGCCTTCTGTACCATATCTGATATAGGGACTGGGACATTTTGGGTAATGCTGCTATGATTATTTTAATTTTCAGTTAGTGTAGCTGATAACATTTATATATATATACAGTAAAACTGACATTAGTCGTATCACTACATTTAATGTGATTTAATCCAAGCCTTGCAGGCAAACTGTATAAATCATAGAAAATCCAATTTAATCAATAATCTGCACTAATCTCACAAAATTCAATGCAGCCAGTAATTTTGCATGTGATAGTTTACCACTGCAGCCAGTAATTGCACCAGCAATGACGGGTCACATACTGGCAAGTGTTGGAATCACATTGAATTGCGTGAAATGAAGTTCTTCAGATCAAGAATATGTTTCCCACGATTCAATGCAACCGGTAAGTGCAGGAGTTATAATAATAATAATCTTTGCATTTGATATAGTGCTTCATCACGTCTTCGAGACGTCTCAAAGCACTTCACAAAATATACTGTAAAGTGAATTGACTGTGTATTTTGTGGACGCAGCCAATTGCGCAAAACAGTGTCCCATAAACAATTGTGGATTGAAGTGACCAATTTATTATTATTATTTAATGGAGGATGGGGAGTGGTGTTATGAGTTAAGAGGTGATTAATACGACTAGTGCAAGGAAATCTATGTGGTTTTGATAAGAAATTGAATGGGACTCGGGTGAATGTACAACTTCGGCGATTTTAAGATTTATAAAGATAAGACTTCTGCAAGTTTTACTGTATATAAAGTGTAAATGACCAGTTTTACTCTGGGTGCCATATTTAGTCTCATGCTGCCTTGATACCTAAGGCAGTTACTCCAACTTCACTGGCAATCAGTTCTCGAGTTAGTGTCTGGATCAGGGTTGTGATGAGGTCTGAATGGTTCTGCTGGAACAACAAACCAAATGGCCACGAGCAGGTGCCTCTTGAAGGCTTTATTACTGAAAACAGTACTTTAGGATGGACCAAGACAGTAGAATAAGAAAGCATAGGTTTAGAGTTCAAAGAACAATTTCAGGACGGACACAAGGAGGTTTATCCAGAAGGTAAACAATGACTGAAACTCTTTGCGAGGAAGGGTGGTTGACATCAGGACACTGGAGCAGGCATTGGAAATCTCCTCACATTTATCACTATCACAGTCTTAGTGGCTGCACCCCTCCAGACAAGAAACTTTGTCCGTTTGTGCCCTCTACAGGTGTTTTAATATACTACAGTAAAAAATAAGTAAATGTTCAAACATAACAGATCAAGCCATAATAATAATAATTCTTACATTTGATATAGCCTTTTATCATGTCTTCGAGACGTCTCAAAGCACTTCACAGAATATACTGTAAAGCAAATTTACTGTATATTTTGTGGGCGAAAGCCATGACTGATCATGTTTAGAATAAAACAATATTATTTCTGTAGTATTCTCCACATCTCCAGCGTAAAATGCCAATTCATTAGAGGCTGTGCTGTGTTGTATTTATACTTGCTGCACATTCAATGTTGTTTTTCAATAATAAAAATAACTATTAATTTTTGCCTTTTTTTCCCCTAGTGTTGAAGAGAGCTTTAAAACCTTGTTTTGGGCTATATTTGGTTTATCGGAAGTCAAGTCAGTGGTCATCAATTATGGTCACAAGTTTATTGAGAACATCGGTTATGTTTTGTATGGTGTGTACAATGTGACCATGGTCATCGTTCTTCTGAACATGCTGATTGCGATGATTAACAGCTCTTATCAGGAGATTGAGGTGATGTTCTTTTCAAAATTGCTTTCATAGAATTCTGTTATTACAAAATATCACAGTCACAACACTTTACGGTAAATCCTGAGAAAGATTCCAACCCTCAGCTTCAGGCCAGTTCAGGTCCTGGACAGCAGTGTCAAGAATATGGGATTTCTTCCTGATGTGAAAAGTTCTACATAAATGTAAATTTGTATTCCACTGTAGCACTTTGAGAAGTCCTCATGATGTGAAAAGCACTATGCCAAATGTAAGGATTATTCTTGTTGTTATTAACAATCAAGCACTCCAGGATACTACCCCACTTGAAGGGCGCTATATAAATGCAAGTTATTGTTATTGTTGTAAAAGCAAATCTACTTTTTCTATCACTGTGGCTATTGTCTGGCACTACAGATTCAGGGTACAAATAATAGGCTCTAATGTCCAGTAATTTCTCAACAACATTCCTGGTTAAGAAATTTGATTTATAATAGTCATAATAATAATTCTTACATTTGACATAATGCCTTTCACATCAGCAGCATGTCTCAAAGCGCTTCACAGGATATACTGTGAAGTGTAGTGATAGTGTATTGGGACTCCAGACTGCAGATGGAATACATATCACACACATTTACACATGATATGTATTACACATGACAGTTCCTCAGGAACTCGGCTTCAATGCAACAACAACAACAAAATTACATTTGTATAACATCTTTCACGTCAGGAGGACATCCCAAGACACTGGACAGTGTACAGCATTTCAAACCCAAGCTGGGGTCAAGGGGGAGAAGGGAGGGGAGGGGAAGGGGGGGTGGCCAATGGCATGGTCGAAGAGGAGGGTCTTGATGTGGGACTTGAAGGAGGCTAAGGAGGGGGTGAGGCGGAGTGATTAGGGTTGGAGTTCCAGAGGTTGGGAACAAAGTGGCTGAAGTCTCTCCTGCCAATGGTGGGGTGGGTCGGTCGGGGGACATGGAGCAGGCCAGAGCCGGCTGAGCGGAGGGAACGGGCGGGTTGGTAGAGGGTTAGGAGGTCGCAGAGGTAGGGTGGGGCGAGACCTTTGAGGGGTTTGTATGTGAGGACCAGGATTTTGAACTGGATCCTCTGAAGGATAGGGAGCCAATGGAGTCGGGCGAGAGTGGGGGAGATGGGGTCACGGAGTTTGGTGCGGGAGAGGACACGGGCTGCAGCGTTCTGGATTATCTGCAGCCTGTGGAGGGAGGAGTTGCGAAGGCCGACAAGCAGGGGGTTTGCATAGTCGAGCCTGGAGGTGGTGAAGGCATGAACAAGAGTTTCTGTGGCCTGAGGGGTGAGGTAGTGGCGGAGTCGGGAGATGTTACGGAGGTGAGGGAAGGCAGAGCGGGTCATGGCTTGGATGTGGGGAAGAAAAGACAGTTGAGGGTCGAACAAGACACCTAGGATCCTGATTGGCTTGTTGGGTTGTAGTGTGCAACCATGGAGGTTGATGTTGCCAGAGCCTGAGGTGCTGAGGCACTGGCGCGAGCCAATCAGGAGGTCCTCAGTCTTGTTCACATTCAACTGTAGGAATCTGCAATCTGCTTCCGGTGTGGGGTGTGCATGTGGTTTGATAGGAATTCAAACAGGATTTATTATTAAGGAATCATATTAAGAAACATTGCAAATTAGATCCCACCATAATCCAATGATGTTTTTTTTTGATGATCGAAGTTAGGCCCCACTAAGCCGAATTAGACTGAATCCTGTTCCTCAAACGAGAACGTGGTTTGTCCCTCAGACAACCCTTTTCCTCCCCTAATCTGGGTCCCTGATCTTCAAAGGATGACACAGACCCGATTCCATTCCTCACGACCACCGGAGCAAGTCAAGTGACTGGATTGTCTCTATGGAACCAGAAAGCCTGGCCTGAGCCTAGTGACCAAGGGCTCAAGGTGGATCTGTTTCCCAGTTTCTCCACTCCTCTTTGTGAGGGCAAATCAAACTCCTCAGATCAGAGCCTCACTACCCATCTCAGCCAACAGAGGACTGAAGGCATGGATTTCCTGACAGTAGCTCCACCCACACAAATGGGAAGGCTCAGATTGTAGCTGCCTAACACAATCGAAACTTAAAGGGAGAGCACTGGCAGGAGCACAGCTCAAGGAGTGACTGATAAGAAAGATACTCCACTTGATCTCAGCCAAAAAGCCGAGAAGAGGGTTGTTTGTCTTTAACCCAAATATGTATTTATTGATAAATAGAATATATATTTGCAATTGCTTCGAAACATTCCTGTAAGAAAACAGAAAAAACACAACATGTTACTATCTTGTTACAATATGCACAGACCTAGCCCCAGGGGTAGGGGTGAGGGGAAGGGGCAGGCTGTGTATGGTTGACAAATCAACAGGATTCACTAAAAGGGACTCAGTCACTTCTGGGGGAATCCTGTTGGTAACCAATACATCATGGCTGACTCATGGTTCCCCTCTTAACTGAAGTGGTGGAAGTAGAAACTAGGGAGTTTGCTTTAAGATACTGGAGATTATAGGCAGGGACTGAATGTGAGGGAAAAAGAAAGAAACAGAGAGGGGAGAGATGGAGAGAAAGTTTGAGGGGACAGAGACAGTGTGTATGGTAGAGAAAGAAGGAAAGTGGGGGATAAGGAGAGGGGGGAGAGATGATTGAGAGGTGGGAGGTGGCGTGTGAGAGGGAAGAGAGAGTGTGAGAGGGTGTGAGAAGGGGAGTGCGAGAGAGTAATTGAGAGAGGAAAAATGTATGTGAGAGGAGAGTGCCTGAGAGAGAGGGGGAGAGAGAGTGTTCTGCCCCCTCCCCCTCTCTGTCTCCTCTCTCCCCTCTTTCACTCCCCCTCTCTCCCTCCCCTTCTACCTCCTCCTCTCCCTTCCCCTCTACATTCTCCTCTTCCCACTCTCCACTCTCTCCCCCCCTCGCTCCTTCCTCTCTCTCCCTCCCTCTCTCTCCCTCTCTCTCTCCACCTGCGCTCTCCCGCGTGCCCCCCACCCCCTTTCTCTCCCAATCTTTCTCCCAAACGCGGGTCACGATCTGCAGTGGCAGGAGCCGGTGGTTGCTAAGGACATGGTTGGTAAGAGACTGGCTTGCCTTCCTGACAGGCTGCAGTAAAGGCTCTGGGCGTTGAGTCCTCCCAACCGCCGGCTCCTGCCACTGCCCTCGGAGGACGTTCACCAGGGAGGGAGGGAGAGAGAGGGTTGGAATGGTGGAAATGGTCTCGGGTCACCAGCTGGCCCACGCTGGATGTGGCCCGTGAACCTTTCTGAATCTGACCTGCGGTAGCCAGAAGGTTGGGCCACCCTACTCTAGGTTATTATTTTTAAAACTTTCAGAAAAGAAACCGAATTTAGCCTTTAAGTAAATGCCTAAAATTTGGAATATTGTGGGTCACAATGTATTATGAACTTTTGTGAACCACCATTTTTTTTTACCCCATTACCAGAACATATTTGGGGTATTCTTTAGGTGCTCCTTAAATTAGAACCAGGGACAATTGGTGCTGATTTTAGGAACAACTTTTGCCTTATTATTGAGTCCCTGAATCTGCACCAGTAGACTGGTATTGTAGAAATGTGCCATTCAGTAGCTTGGCTTTAAATTGGTTTAAGTCAGTTATTTTAAGGAAATTACATGTTGAATCATAAGTTTTTGTAAGTGAGAGCGACTATGTAGCTCCCAAACACCAAGAGTTAATTATATCTGTCTACCTCAACAATGAAATACGAGTTGTATCAAGTGCTTCGAAATGTATGTGTAAATGCAAGGCTACTCCAGTTACTGAAAGCAGGCGAAATAGTCCTGTTAAATTCCTCAATGAAACTGTCAATCCTAAAAGAAAAATACTGCACCTTGCACTGAATACACTAAAAGATGAAAGATTAGTATCAAGTGGTAAGAGCCATTTACCTCTCTGCTACAGCATAGTCTGCTCTTAATACTCTCTTTTGCTCTCTTTAATACTCTCTTAATACTCTCCTTTGCTACCCCTATTCTCAATTTAATGTACTGATAATGTGCCTTTAGATATCCGTAAGGCTTTGAAATCTGACAACAAAAGCTGCAGGTTAAGTACAGTGGAAACTTGTTTTTAAGGACAGTCAATAAACTAACTTATTTTGCTCTTTTATTGAGGTGCCACATTAGTGAATTTGATATTTTGGTCATGATTAGACTTAAATGCACATCAAAAGCAGACTGAAAAAGTTCTCTCAATATTGTGTTGCTCTTATTGCTGAGATATTCACAAAGTGAGATTCTATTGTACAACATTTGTATAGTAATAAATCACTGCTGAAAAAGCAATGATAAAGCAATACATTTCATTAGATCTCCACAAGTTACAAGATAATGGGATAAAGTATTCTGTGTTAATTAATTAATTGACATTTAAGGCCAACTTAGCAACTATAATAGTAATTATAATAATAATCACTGTATTTGGTATAGCACCTTATAACATTGTTGAAACATCTCAAACTGCTTCACAGTTTTTCTGTAAACTGTGGATATGTAGGTAACCATGGTAACACCCCATATACATCCATGAAATGAATAATCAATTTTATCTGGAAGAATGTTGGCCAATGGGAGAAACTCTCTTCTCTTTTTGAATAGTACTCAGGGATCTTTAACAGCCACTGGAACAGCCAGAAAGGACGTCACCTCTGATAATGTTAGAGTGTTTGCCTAGATTGAAGGCTTAAATTCTGATCTTCTTTGTTTAGTTAAGCCCAGTAACACTCTAACCAGCCATGATCCATGAGAAGAAACCCAATGGTACAACTGGCTGGTTGGAAATGACTATTGAGAATGGGAGTCAGGAGTGGGTCACTGTTCAGAACAACCAAGGACCAGTCAGTGTGTTATATCATACGGTTGCTAAATAACTATCAGTGTTTAGAAGAGCATCACAACATTGCAACATGTATCTCAATATTGCCAATATCTAGCCTGAAGTAGTGTTGACATGACAGGAGCCCCATGTTGAAAAAGTGGAAGTGGCATTTGTAGGCATGAGGCACAGTTGGACAAAGCTAGAGAAGTTATAAATGGAAGATTTATTTGTACAATGACTTGCAAACAGATACCCAGACCAAATCATATTTTTGTCTGAAGAACTGAAATCAATAGCTGCAGGAAAAAAATGTTAACACAAATCAATGCAATGTAACAGTATTGCTAATATTCAATGGGCCTCAATGTTAATTTGCTTCAATCTATTTGGCTGTAAATCTTACAGTACCACTAAATAGCAGGATCAAAGAGCAAATAGCAGCTTCTGTGGATGCTCACTTTCTTTGGGAGAACTGAAGAATTATGATATATCCTAGGTAAATAGTATTTGATGACTTCTATATTTTTTCAGCAAAGTCATAAAAAGGCTTTGTATTTCTAAAATCCCCCACATTCAGCAGAGCTCCATTAGAAGCACATTCTTTCAGCTTCAAGCTAGCAGACTGCTTGCTATACATAATATCATATTGATTTTACAATGTTAATGCCTCAGACCACACAGATTCTTGACTTACTTATCAAAAGCAGCTTCCCTAAATTGATTTATGCTTTTTCTTCAACGAGCAATAAAGCCAACCGCTGTAAGAAAATAAAAAGCCTCATTCACTGAGGTTTATAGGGCAGAAAGATTTAATGGTTCAGCAGCAAAGGCAGCCTGTTCAGGAGAACTCTGAAATGGGTTCTCCTGACCAAATTGAAATCCTTACAAAATGGTCTGAGGTCAGGATAAATCTGTTCAACAGATATTTTCAAGTTCAATTACATTGGAGCAAAGTACAAAAGAGACTTTTCCAAAAGTGAGCCTAGAAAGTTAATATAGCTGTTGCAAACTCTTTTTGCAGTAAGTTTAGGAAATTTTATTCTATATTTCTGAGTTTAAGGGATGCCATTATTCCAGCAGCAGCTGTCCATCAATGCATTCCACAAACTAATGTGTAAAGACATCTACACCATTCAATTCATGATTTTAGCATTAATACCATACGTTTATTGAAAAATTGCTAGCAATTCAACAGCAAGATTTTGTATGACTAGTGCAGTCAGATATGTGAAATGCTTTGAGTCCATGTGAAAGGCTCTATATAAATGTAAATTGTTGTTGTAAATTGTTGAATTGCTATTATGTACATATGCTGGTAGAAATAAAACTATGGTTCCTCCAGGTAGACAATTCCCAGCTTTTCCATATTGCAGTAATTAGGAATAACGGGAAAGTAGATGGGGAGAATACAACAGATTCCAATAACACACTGCAAGAACAAAGTCTGAGCTATTTCTAACTGCTGTCTAAAGAAGGGATGCTACATTTACGTAAGAAAGTTGGTAAGGCTGCAGTTGGAATACTACATGAAGGTCAAGTGACTCATCAAGAAAGATCAGAGCCTTGAAAAGAGTACAATGTAAATTCACGCAGTTAATGTTGGCCGGAGCCTTACTTAACTTTTAGTATTCGAGTTATGTTAATGGGATGGAAATTGCACAGTGGGAGAATTGTTTAGTTGCTTAGGCAGCGACTGATTCATTATTAATACCAACAACCAGTTGTATGGGTTTCACAGTTTCATATTTCATCCACAAAATATACAGTCAATTCACTTTTTAATGTTATCTTTTTGCAAATGTGTTACAAAACAATCAGAAGCCAGAAATTTTGTATGTTCCTAGGCTTAAGATCATTGACCTAATATATATTATGAGGAATTTTGAAAATCAATCTTAAATTCAATCTTACCTTGGAGTCCTGAAGCTCAGTGGTTAGACCACTCACCTCGCAAGCAAGAGACCTGAGTTTGATTCCCGGCAGTGTGAAAGGTTGGGCAAGTTTCCCTACTCCACACGCCTTTGTTTATCTAGCAGTAGGAAGCCGGTTGTTGATTAGGGATCACTTTTCTGGGAGTAATAATTCCTTCAAAAAAAAATAATAATAAAATTGTTCACTTCAATCCACGACTGTTTGCGGGACACTGCTGTGCACAATTGACTGCCGTGTTTCTCCCAAAAAATATACAGTCAATTATCTTTAGAGTAAGTTCTTTGAAGTGGTTTGAAACATTTCAAAGACATGATAAGGTGCTATATCAAATCCAAAGATTATTATTATTATTACTACAGTACTTTACAATTGAATCTGTTCAGTTCAGCTCAGTGACTTAAACTGCAGTTAAGTTGTTTCTCAGATGCTTTCTGGACAGCAACATAAGGTCAACATCCTCAACTCTGCATGATGTGCCCTATCGTATTTTTAAAGATATTTCCAGACATTCCTTCTATGTTAAAGGTGTTATATAAGTACAACTATTTTGTTCCTTGTTCTAAAGCTCCTATTTTCCTGCTGACATGGGCTTTTAGGATGATGCTGATGTTGAATGGAAATTTGCCAGAGCTAAGTTGTGGATTTCTTACTTTGAAGAAGGGCGGACTCTTCCTGTGCCATTTAACCTCGTGCCAAGCCCTAAGTCAATTGTCTATCTGCTGCTGAAAAGCAAAAGACTGCTTGCTAAGCTTCTGAGGTGCAGAAAAGAAGAATTGCATGAAGATGCAGAAATGGACAAGGTAGATCCCTTGATTGATTCTCTGGTTGTGTTATGTAACTCATTTTAAACAATGTGCATCACAAAACCACAACAACAACAAGATTACATTTGTATAGCGCTTTTCACGTCGGGAGGACGTCGAAGGCAGGTGAAGAAGAATCTTTGGCTCGTTTGATGATAACAATAATAATAATAATAATTCTTGCATTTGATACATTGTTGTGATGTCTCACAGCACTTTACAGGATATTCTGTAAAGTTTTATAACTGTGTATATTTTGTGGGCGAAATGCAGCAGCCAATATGTACACAGCAATGTCCCCCAAACAGCCATGGAGTGAGTGACCAATTTTATTTGTGGGATTTGTTGGCCAGGTCATCGGGGGAAACTCCCTTCTGCTATCAAACAATGCCATATGATCTTTATCGTGCACCTGAACAGCCAGATGAGACCTCAGTTTAACATTTCATCCAGAGGACAGCACCTCTGACAATGCAACACCCACCCCAAGCAGTGCTTGGAAGTGTGAGCTTAGATGATGTGAATTGATCTGATCTATGTCAAATCCATGTAAAATTTGAAAAGAGAAGAGGTTTTCTCTCTCCCGGTGTCCTGGCCAACAATCCCCCAAATCCAAGTGGTCACTTAATCCACAACTATTTGTTGTTGTTGTGCACAATTGGCAATTGGCTGCCACATTTCATCCACAAAATATACAGTGAATCCACTCTATAATATATTCTGTGAAGCCCTTTGAGATATCTCAACAAAATGAGGTACTGTATCAAATGCAAGGTTTATTATTATTAAAATACCCACTCTCTGTGATTCTACCCCACTCTTCTGTTCACCCACTCCACTTGGCAATCTCGGGGGCCTGCAACATGCCCCCCACCCCTTTCACCCCACCATCACCTCTACCTTTAGGTTATCTTCTCTGTCTAATCCTCTACCTTGCCCCCTCTTTTCTGTCTTTAAATCCTGCGTAAAATCCTACCTTTTCATCCAAGCTTGGCATCCAACACTGTTGACATAAAGCACTTCCAGACGTTATCCTACATGAAAGACACTCTTGTTGTTGCGTTTGCATTATAGAGAACAATGCTTTTATTTTGGAAACAATGAGTTAGAGAAGAGGACAACAAGTGTGAATTTGCACAATGAGAGTGCAGAAAGAAGGAGAAACCTGTTCGCATCCTTGAAACAAAATGATAAAAAGACACACGCACAATGGTTAGAAAGCTAAAGTAATGCCTCCAATAGAAAATGAATCACTGTGGAGAATTCAGGGACATGAAGTGAGGAACTAAGTAATGAACTGAGATTATATTGACTTTACTCGACAATTATAGAAGATTTTGTATGGTCTGTGGGCAGGAGTGGAGGTGCTGCCAGTTAATTAAAAAATACATGCTGGAGGCAGTAAAAGATGATCAGTAATTTTATCCGCTTTTCAACACAGCCTGAATGAAGACAACAGAAAACCAATTTTTTGCTCTTACGAGCTAACTTATCACTGTTGCATCTAATGAACTCTGCTCTTTTGTGTCCTATGGCTGTTATTCGTTTTGTTCTCAGTGAGAGTCCACCTAAAATGCTGCAAAATGTGTTGATGTTAAAACAACCTTTTTTCAAAGGAAATATAATAAATGCAGCTTTACTTCTCAGCTATTCTTCAGATTGTTGCCGAAATACAATATATGGCACAACATGGAATGCTTACTTCATAGGTGCTGTATTATATTACAATTTTAAAAAAATCAAATCTGCTGCGAAGGGGAACAAATGTTAGGATTTAATCTGCTGTTGCCATTCAATGAAAAAATTATACCCAAAACTAGAGAAGGGCTGGTTTCATTCTCATAATTCTTCCAAAGCTTAGGGTTTGAAGTTATAAACTTTTTTCGAATGAAATGTAATAAATGGACTTCTGCTTCTCAGTTGCTCTTCAGATAGCTCTCTAGGATAGATCCGATGTGAAAGGTGCTATACAAATGTAATCTTGTTGGTGTTGTAGCCTGGACTCAGTGCCAATGTCCTGGAGACAGATCATTTATTCATATTTTATGAGTTTCAAGAGGGAAGTAGACATGTATATGAAAGTTGGAGATTTGAAGAAAGTTTGGGGAATAATAATAATAAAGTGGTATTCCTTGTATTTGATATAGCACCTTATCACATCGTCGATACACCTCAAAACACTTCACAGGATATACAGTAAAGTGGATTGCCTATATTTTGTGGGCAAATGTGGCAGCCAGTTTGCAGACAGAGGTGTCCCACAAACAGCCATGGAATGAGTGACCAATTTACAGGCTAGGGATCTGCCTCCAACACATTCAATTAATTCATAGCCCCAAATACAGGCAGTCATCCCAAAATTAAATTATTGTGTATATATATATATATATATATACATATATATCTTCAACTATCCAGACTACACTATTAGGGTTTGTTTTGGTAAGGTGGTATAGAACAGCTCTCTAGAATAGAACCTTAGCCTGGTCTCAGTGTCAATATCCTGGAGGCAGATCATGTATGCATCTTCTGTGGGTTAGCACGGAATTTTTACTCTGTGAGTTTCAGTTAAGCCACAACCTTGCTACCTGGCATGTTGAAAGTCACAAAGATGACTTGGAAGGTGAACACATGATCTAGGACAACTGTCTGAGAATAGCGCCAGAGGCAGAGGGAGTCTGCTTCCCACACATCTGGGGAATTCATACTCAATAATGTGTTTGCCATATTTTAGGGATTGCAGTAGATTTATCAGAACTGAAATGAGGTAGCAAAACTTAAGATTTAATATTGTGCGGAATTTTGGAAAATAATCTTAAATTCAGTGGTACTGTGGAAGCTGCTTTCCTGCGGTACTCAGATTTGAACTGCAAAAAATAGCCCTTCCAAATATTGTCATTTTAATATGTTTCTTTCTGTTTACATCCTCCCCACCTCCTCCAGCTTGGCCAGAGTAAACCTTCAAGCATCCGAAGCTCTGAGGATCACAGTTTAAACAGCATTAGCAACCCACCAACGAGATACCAGGTAACTACAAACAAGTGTAGATTGCCCTCTATAACGTTATGTTTTTGCAAATGTGTTACAAAAGAATCAGAGGCCAGAAATTTCTTATGTTCCTAGGCTTAATTTCATTGACCTAAAATATATTATGAGGAATTTTGGAATTCAATCTTAAATTCAATCTTATCTTGGAGTCCTCAATGGTTAGACCACTCACCTTGCTAGCGAGAGACCTGGGTTTGATTCCCGGAAAGGAGAAATGTTGGGCAAGTTTCCTTACTCCACACCTAACAGTAAATAGGAACCCGGTTGTTAGTCGATTGGCGGATCACTTTTCCGGGCTTCAAAAGTGATAATAAAATTGGTCACTTCAATCCACGACTGTGACACAACTGTGCGCAATTAGCTGCCGTGTTTCTCCCACAAAATATACAGTCGATTCACTTTACAGTATATTCTGTGAAGCACTTTGAGACGTCTCGAAAACGTGATAAAGTGCTATATCAAATGCAAGGATTATTATTATTATGATTATTATTATCTTGGAAGTTGAGCTCCTGCAGTAACCAAAAGGACATGTGGAAAATCAGCTTCCAAATTAAGACTGAATTTAAGACTATGTTCCATGTTATATATATATTATTACATATTATATTATATTTTTAGTCTTAATCTTGAATTTTAAGATCATGATAAAGCTAAAACTATGAGAAATTTGAGCTTCTAAAGTACTACAATGAATCCATTTTGTCCTCAATAAAAGATTTCCATTTCATTTTAAATTAACAGTTGAAGTCTAAGTACTTAAGACAATAAGGGGCTCTATTTAATATTGCATATGGTGTACAATATATACAGTTCAAAAGGAATGCTGAAGTCCTGAGGACCATTTTATTGATTTATTCTCCTCTTCACTTGCCAGCATCACAGTATTTATTTCACTATTCCATCCTATTGCAGGAAGCAACACACATAATAATCCTCAGCTGTGTAATGAAAAATGTTAAGCAGCCATTCCAAAGAATTGAAACCTGTTCTGCAAAACACAAGAATTTCAGGGCAAATTTTAAGCCGTCAAACAAGCACATAGAGCTTCCTGTCATTTGTATTAAACAACTTTCTGGGGCTGTGTATTGTCATTTTCTCAACCAACAATGTGTAGATCACTCTTTTGTTTTAGGTCTCCCGCTACACAATCCAACAGTCACACCAAACATCCTCTGCTCAGTTCTCCCTTCTTCTTGTTTTCTCTCCCTCCTGATCTCCTTACATCGGTTGTAGTCAATTAGTCCTTATTTATTAATTAATATCCAACGTATATTACAAGCTGTAACATAACATCTACATTATGGCAAATAATGAACTGGTTTCACTGCCAGGCTGATTACCTCATCAGGGTGGGTTATCCAAGGTTATCTTACAACTTTGTAACTCACTGCTCAGTAATTTTTATTATCAACATGTCAGTTTAGCTTAGTTGGTAACATTCTTGCCACAGAGGGATGTGGGTTCAAGCCTCATGATAGGCTGGTTGAGGCTGGTACTCCAGTGAGATTTGTTGAACTGAAACTGGGGAAAATTGCAATGTGTGATGGGATAATGATCAAATCGTCGAATTTTCTGCCCTGTTGATGTCTGACTGGCTTCATACCGATTTTACTAAAATTATGGTGCCTGTGCATGGAAGCTGCTGGGCTGCAGAGCACAGCTTTTGAATTCTAGTTGGCTGAAAATCCAGGTAGCACAAACGTTAAGCCAGCATTGTGTGTCACCCTGGCTCAGTTGGTAGCATTTTCGCCTCTGAGTCAAAAGGTTGTGGGTTTAAGCCCCACTTTGAACTCATATTGTTTAAGATGACACTGCAGTCCAGTGCTGGGAATGTGCTGCCTTGTTGAAGATGCCATTCTTCAGATGAATAATTAATCCAAGCCCTCTGTATCTGTGCAAGTGGGATGTTAAAGGTCTCATGGCATTATCTGAAAAGAGAAGGAAGTGTCTTCCATTTTCTGAGCCAATGATTCCCAGGATAAAATGAGTCATTCACTTCATTGGTGTTGGTAGGACATTGCTGTGCACAAATAAGCTGCCACACTTGCCTTCAAAATCCGCAATCATTACATTTTACATTATATGTTCAGAAGTGCTTTAGTCCTGGATGAGAGCTAACTTCCTGAGTTGAATGTCAACAACAACAACAACAACAACAACAAGATTCCATTTATAAAGCGCCTTTCACGTCAGGAGGACGTCCCAAGGCGCTGCACAGTTGGGTCATGACCCGAGCAGGGGGGAAATGGTCAGGGTGAGGGGAGGGAAGGGAGGGAGCGAGGAGGGGGAAGAGAGTCGAGAGGGGAGCTGAAGGCTCGGTCAAAGAGAAAGGTTTTGAGACCGGCCTTGAAGGAGGAAAGGGAGGAAGCAAGGCGAAGGCACTGGGGGATGGAGTTCCAGAGCCTGGGGCTGAGAGGCTGAAGGCCCGACCACCGATGGTAGGGCGGTTGGGGCGGGGGATGTGGAGCAGACCGGAGCCAGAGGAACGGAGGGTACGGGCAGGTAGGTAGGGGGATAGTAGGTTGGAGAGGTAGGAGGGAGCAAGGCCGTGAATGGCCTTGTAGGTGAGGATGAGGATCTTGAAATCAATCCTCTGGGGGATGGGGAGCCAGTGGAGGCGAGCGAGGGTGGGAGTGATGTGGTCCCGAAGCCTGGTGCGGGACAGTACACGAGCTGCAGAGTTCTGAATGACCTGCAGCTTGTGGAGGGAGGTGGCGGGAAGGCCGGCGAGGAGAGAGTTCCCATAGTCCAGCCTTGAGGTGACAAAGGCGTGAACCAGGGTTTCAGCAGCGTGAGGGGTGAGGTAATGCCGTAGTCTGGCGATGTTCCGGAGGTGATGGAAGGCGGTGCCAGTTGTGGTGCGGATGTGAGGGAGAAAGGACAGCTCAGGGTCGAACAAAACGCCGAGGTTCCTGACTGGCTTTGAGAGGTGGAGAGTGCAGCCTTGGATGCTGATGGTGTCAGCGCCTGAGGTGCGGAGGCGCTGACGTGAGCCAATCAGGAGGGCCTCGGTTTTTCGCACGTTGAGCTGAAGAAAGTTGTCTCTCAACAAGACCGATGCCCTCCTGCTTGGCTCCCATCAGCACCTCCATACCTCAGGCGCTGACAGCATCTCCCTCCATGGATGCACTCTACATCTCACAGAGCCAATATGGAACCTCGGCAATCCTGCTCAACCCTCCACTGTGCTTCATACCCCACATCCGTACCATGACCCGCTGTGCCTTTCCCCACCTCCGCAACATCACTCGGCTCCGCCACTGTCTCACACCGCAAGCCGCTGAGACCCTTAAAATGCTTTCATAACATCCAGATTCAACTACGCAAACTCCCTGCTTGTCGTCCTCCCCAACTCCTCCTTCCATAGGCTGCAGATCATCCAGAACTCAGCAGCCCATGTCCTCTCCCACACCAGGCTCTGTGACCCTACCACCCCCATCCTCGCCCGACTCCACTGGCTTCCCATCACACAGATCCTGGTCCTCACCTTCAAAGCTCTCCATGGCCTCGCTCCCTTCTATCTCTGTGATCTCCTAAACTCCTACCAACCTGCTCGCTCCCTCCGCTCAGCAGGTTCCGCCTAGAGTGAGTGGGCCTTCAGCCACTCTGCCACCACCCTCTGGAACTCCATCCCACAGTCCCTCCACCTCAACCCTCCCTTGCCTCCTTCAAGACCCATCTCAAGACCCTCTTCTTCAACTGTGCCAGTCACTCTTCTGCCCCCCACGACCCCCAGCTCGTGTCCGAAACACTGATTGTCCAGCGCCTTGGGATGACCTCCTGACGTGAAAGGCGCCATACAAATGTAATTTTGTTATTTTGTTGTTGTTTAGAGACGTCCTCCCGATATGAAAGGCATTATATCAAATGTAGAAATTATTATCCTGGGACCTGGCACTGAGATTCCATACACCACAGCTGACAGCCATAATGGAGTTACAAGCAACTCTGAGCTAAACCACTTGATGAAGTTTTTTGGGAGGAGGGAAATCAGATATCAGTATTGGATTTGTCTATGATGTGATAATTATATTGCTGATAAGGTCACAATTAATTTTCAGCCCATGGTTTCTAGGTTATCAGTGCAGTGTTTAAAATCTGTCTCTCTGCTTGGATACTTATTGGCTGTAAAAGTCCAAAGAGCCAGTCAGATTCTGAGGCTACTTATTTATTTATAGTTTTACAGGGTGTGATATCACATATTAGCAGCTCATTGTTCAATTTCTTGCTTTTTTAAATCTTTAGAAGATAATGAAACGTCTCATCAAGCGATACGTACTGAAAGCACAAATAGATAAGGAAAATGATGATGTGAATGAAGGTGAGTCTGAGCTGTGCCTGTGTATTGGGAGTATTTCATATTCCAAACAATGATGTCAGTCTGGCTCAGTTTGATATCTCTGGGTCAGAAGTTTATAGGTTCACGTCCTGGTTAGGGACTTTGAGCTTATGTTCGAGGCAAGCACTCCGGTTCTGCGCGAGGAGGGTTCTCCTCCATTGTTCGAGGTATCATCCATTGGATGAGACGTTAAACTGATGTCCCGTGTTCAGGTGGACATTAAAGATCCCATGCAACTATTTGAAAAAAGAAGGGAGTTTTCTCTTTGTACCTGATCAACAATTTTCCAGATAAATTGATCATTCACCTCCTGACTTTGGGGGCAATTGCTGTGCACAAATTGGCTGCCATGTTTGCCTAGAAATACACTCACTACCCTTTACATTAAATATTGTAAATGCATTGATACGTTTTAATGTGATAAGGTGCTATATGAAATATGAACATAAGAACATAAGAATTAGGAGCAGGAGTAGGCCATTCGGCCCCTCTAGCCTGCCCCGCCATTCAATAAGATCATGGCTGATCTATTCTAACTCCACCCAACCTGCCTGATCCCCATATCCCTTAATCCACAAGAAATTGATCAATCAAGTTTCTTTGAGTTTCTTTACAAGGAATATTAATACAAATGCTGTACTATATTATCCCATTAATTTGCATACTGATATGATGATCTGCAGGCTAACAACTGCAAGAATGGTCTGTTTGACTACAACAATTGTGCCACCAGTAGTGGGAGAAAGGGTCATACCTATGGCTAGTTTTTATTTAATAACTGGCTGCGTGAAGCCCTTTTTATTAACAATGTGATAATTATCACTAGTAGTATTTAACATATGACATGTCATACTTTCATTCTGTTATTTCAGTACTGGATCTCTCTTTTTTTAGCCAGTAAATGTCATGCCTTTGTTCAAAGTCACTTGTTGTGTGTCATCTGGCTTCTGCATCTCGGCTACTTGTTCATTTGTATACTTCTTGTTATTTTTAAGGTGAACTCAAAGAAATCAAGCAAGATATTTCAAGCCTCCGATACGAACTCCTTGAAGAGAAATCTCAAAACACAGAAGAGCTGGCTGAACTGATCAGGCAGCTTGGAGAAAAGTTAGGAGCGTAGTCTAACAGCATTGTCGGAAATATCTTAATGCTATTGATATCTTAAACCATTCTGTACCAAATCGGTAATTATATTAATAGATTTTGCACTTTCTTTACAATAGTGCTAAATATAATTTAGGTATAGATGTTTCAATAGGAATGAAAGCATAGTTGAAGTTATAGTTATGCAATAATTTATATGGTATCAGAAATGTTTCTATTACTTTTCTCGGTTTCCGGATAAAGGACCACACTGTATTAAAATGTTTATATAATAGTGACAATTTGTGTAAAATATATGACATAGTTTTCTTTACAATAAAGAGGATAACCTTACAAAGAAGTCTGAAGAACAAACATTTACACTTTGTCTACGATGCCCAATATATTGCTGAGAAGGATTTTTTTCTATGGTTCTATCAAATTGTAATTAAACATAAAAAGCCAAACTATGAAATTTATTGCTGTTTATATTTTTAGTGTGGGGTACCATTTTATGCCGCGTTTTATGCAAATCAGTGACGTCTTGCAAAAGTTTCATGTATTCCTAAAGAAAATGATATCCTGTAAATCTGGATTATATTAAATATGTGATTGTAGCAGGACTGTTTCCTAATTTTACATTAATTATCGCAGCGATAATTTCTGCTAGGTTTCAACCTACTTCAAGACTTGAATTGGAAAGCATTTTAAACATATGCTTGATAAGTCCATGAATCCATGCTGATGAATACCCCAATTTTGACACAATTAACCTTTGGATTGCTAGCAGATCGAGGGAAATTTCTATTCCTTGGCCAGCTGTTTTTTTTTCTAAAGATATTCACACATAGGTTGTGAAGATGGAATCATTTTTTTTATATATACCTGTACAAATTTTTCCTCAGTGTAAACAGGGACTGAGTAAATTGTATTAGTGCCCTGGTACTGACGGCATTTTGCGCAGCAAAGAATTGGAACAAGAGGAGACTCACATATGGAGTCCTTGTGTGGTTCAAACTTTGTTGAATTTGCTGGTGGATTGAGCTGAGACAGTGGTCGATACACTACAAATGGTCTTAGTGCCCAGAGGCTAAGGAGGGAAAAAATATTGATCAGGATTCCTGCTCTTTGCTTCCATACAGTGGCTCCTGTTAAGAGTAGATATCTTGCAAGGATTAGTCTCAAATCTGATGTCCCCCTCAACACATTGAAACAAGTTGGTTGGGCTCACACATGAGGAATCATCCTTTGGATGGGGTGTTGAAAATTACTGGTATTATTCAGATCTATGTAATTATGTGAATCTGGTTACCTTGCCATTCTGCTAGTTGGCATTCAATGGCTACAATATCACATTGAAATATCGAGGAAGAGAGGAGAAAAATCCTACTAGTTTAGAATTTTTGTTTTTAATAAATGAACCCAAGGTGACTTGAATTTTGAAAGAATTTTTAGAATCCTCTCTGTGGCTTAGCGACATCCGTGTTAAAATATAATAAAGTAAAATTGACTGACAAACTAATATTAAATACACAGCTGGGGTTCTGTTCCATTAGTTACATAACTCCTGCTTGTATGCAATTTCCTAGGCTTTCTACACACACACATACAGTGATGAGGATAAGCCAGCCTCTGAAAATCGCACGTTTAGAGAACAGAAGGAGCTTGTTCAGCTTACCATCTCATGCTGGTTTATTTCTCCCAATGGTAAAGAACAAGGGATGTTGCCAAACTGCCTGATATTCTGCCAAGATTCCCATTCAGGCCAGACTGCATGAGCCCTGTTGGGAGTTCCCCAACCTTAACCCCACCCACACTGTTTAATGGAAGATATTTGTATCGAGTAACTCAATAATGAGGTAATTATCACATCAAATCTGTTATAAAACGGCAGAATTTCAACCACCTTAATCAACTGGATTCAGCTCTACGCATGCAAAAGCCTTGCTACAATAATGTGCTTTGTTGGAGTATTTTACAAAATACTATCCACCATCTTGGATTGAAAATCATTTGCCAAATATATGTATTTCTCAATTTGGATGCAAAGTTTGAATTTTCCTTTACTGGACAGCCGCTGAGTTAACCCAGCATCATATTTTTAGTTGATATGTAATCTCCTGCTCTCTGAGAACAGGGGAAATCTAATATTTTAAAAATGACTGATAAACTGCGGGGAGTTTATGTGGCATGCAAGGGTCTTGGAATTCATATAACCTATGCTGACACTCCAATGCAGTGTTGGGGATGTGCTGCATTTTTGGAGGTGCCATCCTTTTGATGAGACATTAAAACAAGATCTTGACTGCCTGTTCAGGTGGATGTTGAAAAGATTGAAAAGAGAAGGGAGTTTCTCCCAGTGTCCTGGCTGACAATCACCCAAGCAATGTCCCACAAGCAGCAGTTGTTGATTTTTTTTGTGAAGGAATTATTACTCCCAGAAAAGCGATCCGCCAATCGACTAACAACCGGGTTCCTACTTAATGTTAGATAAACAGAAGCATGTGGAGTAACGAAACTTGCCCAACGTTTCACTCTGCCGGGAATCAAACCCGGTCTCTCGCTTGCGAGGCGAGTGCTCTAACCACTGAGCTATAGGACTGCATGCTTTCTTGGGTTTTACCTCTCTCATCTTTTCTCCATTACCAGTTCAGTCTTCTCAGTCTCTTAGAATTTATTGTGAAGAATATCAAAAATCATTTGGTGATTTACATATAACACATTTTTCATGTCATATTTAGAGGCAATTATTATTCTTGGCTAAAACATGCATATAAAAGTTCTGTTCAGTGTTACATGCAGCTCTGCAACTACTAATCTCATTAGTTCTGTATTGCTGGAGGTGTACCTTTAGAAACGATGTTCAACCGAACTCCCACCTGCCTGCGCAAGTGATCCTTAAAGATCCCATGGCATTATTTAAAAAGAAAAGGGAGTTTTTGTTTCCTGTCTCCCAGATAAAATTGGTCATTCTCTTCATTGTGTGTGGGATATTGCTACGTGCAAATCAGCTGTCACAAATTGCCTACAAATAGACAGTCACAGCACTTTACAGTAAAAACTTGTGAAGCACTTTGAGATGTCTTGATGATGGATAACAATAATCCTTACATTTGTTTAGTGCCTCTAACTAAGGAGGACATCTCAAAGTGCTTCACAAGATTTACTTAGGCGCTATATCAAATGTAAGAATTACTATTATATAGCGAATGAAAGTTATATCCAATGGTGAGGTACCAGAGGGCTTCTGATTTCTGTGTCCATTGGCAGTCAATATTTTTCAGGAAACGAAGACTAAGGAGAAACAGACAATCAAGAATGCTTGCCACATTATATTATGTTTATATTACCTAGATATTTTATACAAAACGCAGTAACTCCAAACAGCCACAAAGGGGCAATATCTGCCCATATCTTCACAGTTGGACCTGCCTCGCTAATGCATTGTCTTTCATTGCCTCCAAGCCATGTTCAGAAAATAAGAGAATGGGAGTTTTAACAAATTGCGACAAATTTGTTTGACTAATAATGAGTATAGTTTTAGAACATAAACGTTCTCTGGATTTTTCTTTTTGTGCACTTTCGAAAAACCTGATTTTTCTTTCTGTGCACTTTGGAAAAACATGATTTCGCCCACAAATATACAGTCAATTCACTTTACAGTCTATTCTGTGAAGCACTTTGAGATGTCGAGAAGACGTAAAAAGCATTATATCAAATGCAAGGATTATTATTTTATTATTATATATCAGTAATAGTGATGGTTTAAGTGGTACTGGAAGTACAAGAATCATAATCGTAATCAAATACATTTTGGATTTGGTATAGCACCTGTACACCAAATTATCTCTATGAGGTTCACAGGAACCATCTGCCTTTGTGTCAAGTCATTTCAAATTTTACCCTGACAATGTTGAATTAAAAGTTAACATTTTTATATGCAATATATAATTAATAATAATCCATCCAACTGATCAGACCTTAAACCAAGGTTGTGTTTGTCTGTTCAAGGTGAATGTTAAAGATCCCATGGTGCTATTTGAAATGAGGAATATATATAGATATATGCAAATAATAAGCAGCTATATATTTTTTATATGTACCTGATGGAAAATGACTTAAGTGTCATTTGCTGGTCTTATTATAGAACTAGGAATTACAATGGGAAATATGAATCTATCAGAGCTAATGTTAACATTTACATTAGGTGAGAATCAAGCAGAGATGCGTTAAAAGAAGTTTGTGTTATTTCACTTGTGGTTCCCAGGTTCGCTCTTTTCTCTCCCAGCATTCCCTCCATGAACCACTCCAATCTGGGTTTCATGCTGCTTTCATTAGGTCCTGGCTTCGCTATACCAACTGACCTCTGTCACCTTCATCCCCGTCTTTTACATAACCTGTCTGTGTTTAATAATTATCTTTTCTGTTATTTAATGTATGCGTTGGAAACATTAACCTGTTGAAAGTGTTTCATGTTTCTATTATGTAGTTTAAAGCATTGATTACTTAAATGCGGTTAATTGTGTGAACCGAATGCGGTCAGGTAAACCCGCACAAACATCGAAAGTTCGGAAAAGAACTAGCGCATGTGCATATTGGTTGTCAGTGTAATATTAATTTAAATGAATTATTAATGGATTTAAATAAGATTGTGACCCGGTTGGTACCATCAAGTCTCCAAAGGTGTCAGCTGCAACAACTTGGCGGGATAACTTACCATCCTAATATGCAAATGAAGGATTGGAAGTGTACTTGACTCTAGCTGGGCAACTGAGGGGAGGATTCTGATGGGCAATAAAAAAAGCACCAATTACATCAAGCCATTGGCGCAATACAATTACCATTGGGTACCCTAATTCGGTGGAGCTCAATGCCATAAAAGAACAAGCGCCATGTGCTCTTGGTCACCTTTACTTGATAACATCTGAAAGGTAAGTGTTCTTGACTGGCTAAAAGAACATACCCTCTGAGTCAAGAGTTGGCTCAGTGCACATACATTAACCTCATATTTAATAGGCTGTTAGCTAGTATTTGTTAAAGTTGATTAGTTATTTGTGTAATTTGTGCTTCTGTAATTCATTGTTATTTGTTGAAATCATTTGAGAACTATTTCTGAGGAGTTTTGGATTCTGAACGAATCATAATAAAAATACGGTTAAGTTTTCTTAACTGTCTCATTCAAGCTCCAATTAATTAATTAATTAATTAATCTCAAGTTTAATTTTCAATACAAGGAGGGAATACACAAATAGGTTTAGCCTAGGTCTCAGAGTTGTTTGAAAATAAACCTCTGATTGACTGAAGCTTCCCAATTTGCTTTAATATAAATAGCAATTGGTAGTACCTGTCGATGTGGAAGAACTCAATAGTCAAGTTACACGTAGATATAGGGACTTGCATACATTAGCGAGGATTGAACACAGAGGCCACCCAGTACACTCTGCGAAGGGATGCGAGCCATATCCTGGAGATACAAATTAAGGGTGTAGATCTCTCTCACTGCTCACTGGACTTCCCAACTCTTCCCTCAACAAGCTGCAGATTATTCAGAACTCTGCAGCTCATGTCTTCTCCTTCACCAGGCTCCAGGAACCTCGCACTCCTGTTCTTTCCCAGCTTCACTGATTCCCCATTCCTCTGAGAATTGAGTACAAAACCCTCATTCTTACCTTCAAGGCTCACCACGGCTTTGCTCCCCCTACCTCTCTGACCTCATAAACCCATATCAGCCTGTCCGCTCCCTCCGCTCGGTGGACACCGGCTGCTTCAGGTCCCCCTCACATCTCATCCCACCATTGGCAGTCAGGCATTCAGCATCTCTGCCCCACACTCTGGAACTCTATCCCGCAATCCCTCCCCCTCATCCCTTCTCTTGCCACCTTCAAGTCCTGTCTGAAGACCTTCTTTTTCAACCGTGCCTTCCGGCCACCCTCCCAGCCCCCCGATACCCCACCTGCCCTCCTCCCCTTCTGACCTCAACTCCCAGCTCAGGTCCAAAACCCCTGATTGTCCAGCACCCTGGGACATCTTTCTGACATGAAGGTGCTATACAAGTAATTTGTTGTTGTTGATCTTTTGTAAGCTGAAATGATAAAAATCAAACAAAAAGGTGGGCAACTGATGTAAAGAGACAATAACGTTTACACACGAGTAAAACAGATATTATCGCTGAGAACTTGCTCATCTGTTTAAAAGTCACAAGAAACAGGATTTAAAAAAGATTGAAAGTTGGCAACACATGACTTGCTGTGCTGTGTTGTTGCTGGTTGTCATGCAGATTCTATGGCTGCTAGTTGTAGTAATACATTACTGAAGAATGACCAAAATTTTAATGCAACTTAGAGGTTTATAACATGCTCCAACCTTTCTGAGGGCCGGATGCCCTATTTGAAAAATGTCGACAGGCCATAGAAGCAATATTTTTGTGTTTCCCTTCCAGAAACATAACATTTATGGGTTATTCACAAAACCTGTCTTGCTTGGGCTCCCACTGAGTCTTTCTAAAAGCTCTTGAAAACATGATCCAACTAGTTAATATCATTCAAATAATTTAACTCACATTCAGAGGACAAGAGATCCTTTCTCCTTAGGCTGATTTTGGTAGATTGTATGAATCCACCTTGTATTGGAGTGAACACATAAACCTATCGTAAAACTGCCAAAACACCTCTAACATCTGTCAAGTACACTGTCTGGGCCCAAATGAATACATCAAATTTCAAAGAGCTTTGGACCTATTTTACAGATTTATACTGCTCAATGCTTATTTTTCAGTCAGATGATATAAAATGAAAGTGGGAACCGTTTATACTAGAAAAAAAATTAAATGATGAGGACTTACCTGCATGCAATAACGTAGCCTGTTACTTTGAGAAGATTACAATAAAATAATAAAAATAATTCTTGCATTTGGTTTAGCATATTTCATGTCTGGAGGATGTCTCAAAGCTCTCTTAAAGGATATACTGCAAAACCTACTTACCGTGTATTTTGTAGGTAAATGGGGCAGCCAAATCATGCATGTTAATGTCCCACAAACAGCAATGAAGTGGGTGATCAAGTCGATTTGGGGCATTGTTGGCTAGAACATCAGGAGAAACACCCTTATGCTGCCTATGACTGATGTCTACACTGTATGGATTTACATAATCTCTGTTGGTTGTTAGATATATGAGTTCATAATGACTTTTTTTATATTGTAATGACTTTTATTGTTGACAAACACTCACAATTGCCTCTTTTATCACTTAAAACCTATATAAATTTTGCTAAACCTTTCTACAAATAGAGGAAAGGAACATGGATAGAACATAAAATCAGGGATAAAGAATACTAGATTTGACAGGAAGGCGAGAGGTGAGATTCTTGCAAGGAGAAATTGTTGGCTAGTGAGGAATAACCCTTATTTGAAAAAAATCCAATGAATACATTTGAAGGGAATCAAGAAGTCAAGGTCAGGCTGTATAAGTAAAGGACATATTACTGCGCCATCCTAAACTTAAGAAAAGGTTGATATTTTGGTATCTTTTGTGACTGATCAAAGACCTTGTCACATTCATATATCACAGATCAACTAACCACACCAAATAGCATTGGAAGCACACTGAAGCATTGGAAGTCAACAAATAAAGAAAAACAGTACACTGGTTAGTTGTTGTGGAAAGACCAGAGCACAGGGTCTGCTGGAGAAAGAGACAGAATGGAGTTCAAGCAACAGCTAGTTTAAATATTTCGAATAGATAATACACTCCAAAGCCATCTCTTGCCTAAGAGCAAGTGAGTTTTTCTTTTAATAAGGTCCCTTGCAACTAGGCCACAGTAAGAACTCAATACCTACTACCGACACAATGGGTCCAATGGGCTTCTTCTGAGCTGTAAATGTTTAATAAATGATCCTTGGATTTGGCATAGGGTCTTATCATATTGTTGAAATGTCATAAAATGTTTCACACAGATTTGCTGTTGAGCTTAGAAACTGTACTTGTAAGCAATTTATTTTTTTATTTGTCAGCCAATTTGTACACAATAATGTCTCACAAAAAACCATGAAGCGAATGATCATTTTTATCTGGGGCATTATTGTTCAGGACAATAGGAGAAACACCTTTCTTTTTTTCAAATAGTATCGTCTTTAACATCCTCCTGAACAGGCAGACTAACCTCATCTATTCCAAAGGACAGCACCTCCAACAATACAGCACACCTCCAGGATTACACTGGACTGTCATCTGATAATCTCAAAGTCCCAATATGGGGCTTGAATTTGGAGGCGAAAGTGCTATCAATTGGAATTGAGCTAACATGACACCCCACCAAATTTATCTGCTAATCATTTCAGAACTTTTATTTTGCATTCCACAAGCCTTATGCATAAAGATTGTTCTTGGTTTGTTTTTTTGTTGAATTCTAAGCGTGAATTCCTTTTGAACTGTAGATTCTATGTTGTTCTATGTCGCCAGGTTAGTTTTAGCTTTTACATTCAGCTTTTCAGTGACTGTAAAAACAGTCTTGCAAGGCCAAACCAAAATGAAGGGAGGAAAAGTAAGAGAAACTTTTAATATAGTTTAGAACTGATAGTTTTTTTTAAAAAAGACAATAGTTCAAATAAATAAAAAAGAAGAGAAGGAAAAATAGACGACAAGGCAATCATAGGCAAAGTTTATTAAAGCCTGATGTTTGTATTTATTTTAGTGGGCTGCAGCAAATAAGTGTTTTCTGGCTAATTTTCTACACTTTGCTTCCAAATGATTTGACTCTTTTTNCCTTTCACTGATCCTTAAATGCTATTCCACCTCTGGTAACTTTCCCCAAACCCCCTCCATGCAGTCTCTCCCACATTCATGGGTATTCTTTATGTTGGAGCCCTGATAGTGAGTGTCAGCAGAAATCTGTTTTCCAGCAATAACAACAATAGTAGTAATCCTTGCATTGATATGATGTTGAAATATCTCAAATCTTTAATGTAGAGGGACCACGTATTTCTAGGTGAACACAGCAGCCAATTTGTGCACAACAATGTCCCACAAATAGGCCAGGAAGTGAATGCCGGATCTTATCTGGAGAATTTTTGGCCAGAACCAGGACTTTAGGAAGTTGGTTGATTTTTGTTCTCCCTCATCCTGGGGTGCTATGGTCAATCCTGGCTAAGGTACACTAACTCAGCACAGACTTGGAATCAAACCTGTAACCTCCTGATATGCATGGCTTCAGTTACACATAGCACAGCCATCAGGGGGAGCACCTCATTATTTTAACTATATTTTAAAATCACGGTAAAGTATTCAATATGCATTAGGTGCAATAAGTAAACTTATGGCAACAATGCTATTTTGGGATTTAGTTGCTATTTATGAATCTTGCTTCATATTTGTGTTTGATGGTATCATCAAACACCATTGATTGAATTATAACTCTGCCAACCATCTGCAATCCTACATACTTACTATATCTCTTGGGTGCAGTATATCCCTTGACCTTCCACCTGACAGACACAGACAATAATGGCACAATTAATGGAAGCAGAAAAGATATGGGTTGAGATTTCTGGCAGTGGAGCTCTAGGAGAGTGAGGTAATCATCAAATGAAGCACAGAATAGTGCTGGAATGATGTACAACGTGACAACTGAAAAGAAGCCTGAGCATCTTATCATCGCTTAATGCTGCGTTGTCCTGAGAAAAAAGTATATGGATCATGAAGCTATTTGAAGTATCCCTGGACTCTCCTCTTCACAAAGCTTTTGGCAAACACGAATATCTCTAAGGAATGAGATTAAAGGATTGGATTTTCACTTGCAACTAGTAGAAAAAATATTCTCTTTGCTTAAGTCTAGAAGCAGAGTTTATAATGTTGGATGTTAAACTGCTTCACTCCCAGCAAAATAACAATGTGAAGCAGGAAGTCTGGTTTAAAGACAGGCTAAAACCTATCTCTTCGACATTGTATATGGTCCCATCCTTCCTCCCATTTCTTCTCTCTTTGCTCAGTGTCCGTCCTGTCATTGTAAAATGCTCCAAGACATTATTCTACGTGAAGGATGCTATATAAAAGGTGTTGCTGACAGTTTATATTCCCTACTCGTTATAGCATCAAAAGAGACTTTAAAAAGGAGATCTGATTTCCAAGTCATATGAGATTTTAGTTTTTCAACATTAAACAGGCCAGTCGCACAGTTTAAATGGAATGCTATGCCTCCACAAAGTCATTGACAGAAATATGCAGATTTCATAACCAAGCTCTGAGGACATGGATGAAATTATATTTTCAATTAGTTCTTATTAACTGGAAATACCAATGTACATTATATCCTTCATTGTGGTGGTAACAAATTCCAATTATTAATAATAATAATCCTTGAAATTGACATAGTATCTTTCACATTGACCAGATGTTTCAAAGTGCTGACAGGATTTTACTAATAATCCTTGCATTTGATATAGTGCCTTGTCATGTTGTTGAGACGTCTCAAAGCGCTTCAGAGAATATATTGTAAGGTGAATTGCCACTGCATTTTGTGGACAAAGAGTATGCTGTAAATTTCAGTAACTGTATTTTTGTAGGTGAACACGGCAGCCAATTGTGCACACAAACAGCCATGACTTCCAGAATGACCATATTATGTGGGATAGTGTTGGCTAGGACACCATAAGTGACAGTGCAGGTATCTCTGCCCCAGGACAGCAGGATATCTGCACCATGTTCCTGTAAATAATAATGATAATAATGGGGAAAAAGTTATTTTGATGTACTTCAGTCAATGCCTCCATTAAAATTTATTAATATTTCTGTTAACAAAAATGTGTTTTGGCACAGCTTTATTAATAGAATTACACTGTCAAATTACACTATCAAAGTAGCCAACCTGATAATGTGAATCTTTCCAATGGAACTCCTATCTAAATTACCACTGTGCCATTTTGGAGTTGATTTCCTGGGAGCTCTGGGTTCAGGAGGAATGAACACATTAACACCTGATATCACATTGTGACTGTTTGTTCACAGACTCTAGGCAAAAATATAAAAATGGTGCAAACATGCTCTGCAAATATATCTGAATCAAGATTTAAATATTCATCCAGCAATGCTACAATTATTTTTATGCCACCTACTAAAATATATTTTTTTGCACAACAGCATTCTGAATGCCTGTTGTGCTGAAACCAGTAATGAGACTAAAATCTTGCCTGTCTGGTATGTGCAAGGCAAGCAAAAAGCAAACAGACAGATAGATGCCTTTGATTTCCTGCTTCTTATCCTACAAAGGGATTGTGCACTGAGACGTGTTGCAGGCTGTATCACACAAAGAGATGTTGTCCCTTCTGAGAGGAAAAGTATGTATCTGGAGGTGGTTTAATGTTCGCACTAGACATCTGGAGTGTTGCCAAATCTAGAGCAGACAGAGCAGTTCAGTACAAGTCTGCTACATTATAATCCCAGCTTCACAATTTAAAATTTTATGTGTTGCTTTACCTAACATGAAATCAAAATGATTGCACTACTCAAGTGTATGCTATGTACAATTTTGCAAAAAAAAATTGTTTAATTCCAGTTTCAAACTCCTCATGTCTTACTAATAAATTACACATTAGTAACTACAACAATAACAAATTGCATTTATACAGAGCCTTTCATGTTAGGAGGACCTCTCAAGGTGCTGGACAGTTGAGGTTTGCTCCTGACTTGGGGTTGGATTTGGAAGGATTGTGAACACCAAGGAGGGTGGAGATGGTTGAGATGAACGGAGGCATGATCAAAGAGAATGGTCTTGAGATGAACCTTGAAGGAGGCAAAGGAAGGGATGAGGTAAAGGGACTCCTGGATGGAGTTCCAGAGAGTGGGGGCAGATGGGCTGAAAGCTTGAATACTGATAATGGGGTGAGCGGGGTTTGAAGCAAGCTTGTGCCTGCCGAGCGGAGAGAGCAAGCGGGTTGGTAGAGTTTAAGAAGGTTACAGAGGTAGGATGAGACAAGACTGCGGAGGGATTTACAAGCAAGGGTTTGAATGCAATCCTCTGGGGAATGGGCTGTGATGCCAGACGAGGATGGGGGTCACCAAGCCTAGTGTGCGAGAGGACACAAGCTGCAGAGTTCTGGATGATCTGCACGTTCGCCCACAAATATATACAGTCAATTCACTTTACAGTGTGTTCTGTGAAGCACTTTGGGACGTCCTCCCGACGTGAAAAGCGCTATATCAAATGCAAGGATTATTATTATTATTATTATAACTTATGGAGGGAAGAATTGGGAAGTCCGGAAACCAGAGAGTTGGCGTAGTCTCGCCTGGAAGTAATGAAAGCATGTATAATCGTCTCGATGGCCCAAGGGAAGAGGTATAGCGGAGGTGGGCAATGTTGCACAGGTGGGGGAAAGCTGAATGGGTCAGAGCACAGATTTGGGGTTTAAAGGAAAGACAACTAGTAACAACACTTATTTAGCGATTTTTAAAATTTTTTTTAGAAAGGTCCTCAATTCCTAATCGTGATATGCAGTAAGAGCCATTAAATAGCTGGGAAGGGGGTGGGTTATCCCAGCTCCCTGGTAAACGGTTACTAAATTACATAACGCTTGTATGCTTAAGCTAGCTTGTCTCATGGCTAGTCAATGAGTCACAATAACTCTCTTCTCTTTCCGAGACAGCGATATTGTTCCCTACACCAAAAACGTCACTGTTTTTGGCAATGAGGAAAGCTTGGAGTGGTTTCTTGGTTCTTTTCAGTTCAAACACACAACATTCAGAAATGAGCTTTTGCCCACGTGCAATGTAATACTGAATTTTTGAGCAAAATATTTTACTGTCCAACCCAGCCTCTTTATTTCATTGATTTCTCCAACAGCTACACTGCTTCTGTAATAAAATTGGTTCCAGTGGAACACATTTTTATTAAGGAAGCATATGATTTTTAATCTTTTATTCTTCATTTTTATTATTTTCTACTTCAGCTGCATTACTTGAATGATAATACAATGATGCCTGGATGTCTCCATTAGTTAGAATCATAGAATTATACAGCACAGAAGGAGGCCATTTGGCCCATTGTGTCTGTGCCGGCTCTTTGAAAAGAGCTATCCAAATCAATCCCACTCCCCACTCTCTCCTCATAACCCTGCAAACTTGTCGTCTCCAAATAATTATCTACTTGTCTCTTAAACGTTATTATTGAATTGGCTTCCACCACACTTTTAGACAATGCATTCCAGATCCGAACAACTCTCTGTGTGAAATAAATTCTCCTCACCTCCCCTCTGTTTCTTTTAACAACTATTTTAAATCAGTGTCCTTGGGTTACCAACCCACCCCCCAGTGGAACTACTTTCTCCTTGTTCACCCTATTGAATCCCTTTGTAATTTTGAAACCTTCTATTAAGTCTCCTCTTAACCTTCTCTGCTCCAAGGAGAATAATCCTAGCTTCTCCAGCCTCTCCTAATAACTGAAGTCCCTCATACCTGGTACCATCCTGGTAGATCTCCTTTGTACCTTCTCTAAGGCCTTAACATCCTTCCTAAAGTGTGATGCCCAGAACTGAACACAGTCCTCTAGCTGAGGCTTAACCAGTGTTTTATAAAGGTTCATCATAACTTCCTGACTTTTGTATTCTATGCCACTCTTTATAAAGCCTAATATCCTATATCCTTTAAGATTGTACCATCAGCTTATATTGTCTCTCCTCATTCTTCCTCCCAAAATGCATCACTTTGCATTTCTCCACATTAAACTTCATCTGCCACGTGTCTGCCCATTTTACCAGTCTCTCTATATCCTCTTGCAGTGCTACTATCCTCCTCACCATTTACCACTTTTCCTTAGTATCATCTGCAAACTTAGAAATTGTACTCCCCATACCCAAGTCCAGGTGATTTATATAGATCAAAAACAGCAGTGGTCCCAATACTGATTCCTGGGGGACACCACTGAACACTTGCCTCCAGTTAGAAAAACAACCGTTTACCACTACTCTCTGCTTTCTGTCTCCCAGCCAGTTCTGTATCCATGCTGCCACTGTCCCTTTAATACCGTGGGCTTCTATTTTGCTTACAAATCTCTTATGTGACACTTTATCAAACGCCTTTTGAAAATCCATATAAACTGCATCAACTGCTCTTCCTTCATCCACCCTCTCCGTTACTTCATCAAAAAACTGAAGTTTGTTAGACATGATTTGCCATTAACAAATCCGTGTTGGCTGTCCTTTACTAACCCAGATTTTTCTAAGTTAAAATTGATTTTGTCCTGGATTATAGTCTCTAGAAGTTTCCTCACTACTGATGTTAGGCTGAATGGCCTGTAGTTCCCAGGTTTATCCTTCTGCCCCTTTTTGTATAGGGGAGTAACATTTGCAACCCTTCTGTCCTTGGACCCACTCCAGTGTCCAGAGAGGATTGAAAAATTGTGGCTAGAGCCTCTGCTCTTTACACCTTTACTTCCCTCAGAAACCTAGGATGTATCCCATCCGGACCGGGTGACTTATTTGCCTTGAGCACTGACAACCTTTTTAATACCTCCTCTCAGTTTATTCTTATCTTATTCAATTTCTCTACCCTCTCCTCTGATATTGTGGCATTGGCTGCATCCTCTTCTTTTATGAAGACAGATGCAAAGTACTCATTCAGTATGTCAGCCATACCGTCTGCCTCCACAAGAAGATTTCCTCTTTGGTCCCTAATTGGACCCAACCTACCTTTGACTAACCTTTTATTCTTGATATGCTTATAAAAAACCTTACGGTTCCTTTTTATGTTACCTGCTGATCTTTTCTCGTACAATCTCTTTGCCACTCTTATTTCCTTTTTCAGTTCTCCTCTGTACTTTCTGCATTCCATTTGATTATCTTTGGTATTTTGGATCTGACATTTATCATAAGACTCCTTTTTCTGTTTATTTTAATCCCAATTTCCTTATTCAACCAGGGAAGTTTGGATGCCCTACCTTTCTCCTTCGTGTAAATGTATTTTTTCTGTCCCTGAACTATCTACTCCTTGAAAGCTTCCCGTTGCTTGTTAGCTGTTTTACCTGCCAGTCTTTCTTTCCAGTCCACCTTGGCTAGGTCCCTTTTTTATTTGCTCCTCTAGATATAACATAATCATAAAAGCAATACAGAAGAGTATCAACTCTATAGTCTTCCCATTAATAATCTCAAGCCTGAAATTTCTCATGTTCTTAAGTTTAAGAGTCCTGTAGACGGTATGGCTGACATACTGAATGAGTACTTTGCATCTGTCTTCATAAAAGAAGAGGATGCAGCCAATGCCACAATATCAGAGGAGAGGGTAGTCCTGTAGCTCAGTGGTTAGAGCACTCGCTTTGTAAGTGAGAGACCTGAGTTCAATTCCAGGCAGGGCGAAACCTTGGGCAAGTTTCCTTACTCCACACGCCTAATAATAATCCCTCCAAAAAACAAAAACAATAATTAAATTGGTCATTTTCAATCTACGACTGTTTGTGGGACATTGCTGTGCGCAATTGGCTGCCGCGTTCGCCCACAAATATACAGTCAATTCACTTTACAGTGTGTTCTGTGAAGCGCTTTGGGACGTCCTCCCGACGTGAAAAGCGCTATATCAAATGCAAGGATTATTATTATTATATTATATTATTATTAAGGTTTAGGCAGAATTTTGGAAAATTATTTAAATTCACCTTTATCTTGGAAGCCATGGTTACGCAGTATTGGGAACAAACACGGACAATTGGCTTTGAAATCCAGACTGAATATAAGATTGTTTTCTAAAATCTTGCACAATTTTAAATTTTAAGACAGTGGTCATCGACCTAAGAACATGAGAAATGGTCGGCTTTAGGCATTCTGCGTTAAACATACTTCCTAGTGTCAGTTCTAAACTTGATATCTAAATAAAATATATAATTACCATCAACCAGAACATTTTCTTTACATTAACATTAAAATATAATTTACACTTAAATAATGCCTTTCACTTCGAGTGGACATCTCAAAGCAAGGTGTGATTAGCCATCTTTCAACTACTAACTACTGAAAAGATCAAGTTTTACATAAGAAAGTTTTTTTCATTTTGATCACATCACTGCACAAGTGACTTAATGGTTAAGATATAAATATTGCAAACTCACTTTCTTACAGTACAGTACAACTACATTTCTTATCAAACTAGTTTGTTTTTATCTTGATTCATGTATGTTTAGAATACTTGCATGAATAAAATCAGAGCAGCACCTTATGACTTAAGGACAATAAATAAGTATAGTCTAGATTTGTTATGTATAGTTGTTTTTTGGAGTTTGGAATTGTTGTTTAAGCAGACAAATGTAAAATGAAAAGTCCACTATATATTTGAACTGAACATCGAAACCAGAAGAAATCAAATAAAGTGTAAGCGTTCGGAAAAGTCTGACAAGAGGTTGTCATCGCAGCCGAGGTTATGATGGTAAGTGGAACAGTAACACACGCAAGACAAAGGGAGTAACGAAAGCAATAGGAGCAGTTTGTTCTACACCCACACTGTTATAACAGCAGTACATGCGTCAGTCAGTGTTACAAGGTCATATGTGAGGTCAAAACTGGATGAAACACAACATAATAACTTTGAAATTAATCAAGTAGAAAAACTATATTGTATCCATTGGCCTTCATAGGCAGTTATTCAAAGCAATAAAATATCATATCCACATAACTGTTGCAAGACTGTTTAATGAACTAAATCAGTGAAGTAATATTATAGTACAGGACTACAACCAAGTTATTTAACTAAAAATTCAAGTAATATTATATTTTAAATAACAAAACAACAAAAATCAAATAATGCCATGCAGTTCATCGCAAAGAAGAATATGGTTTTGTGATTTAAAGAACATTTCTGTAATGTATGTCTTCCTCGTCCTTAATCTCAAGTCGATGTCCTGACCAAATGAAATACAAGTGGTATTCGCATGGCATAGAGCTGTGCTTAACAACTTTTTCAAACCGAATCTTATCAGAATTGTTACTATCCTCAACTCAGATCCCATGTATAATTTTTTTTAAGAATCCAGACTTATCTTACAAGGCAGACAATTCCAAGCCCAAGCCATTAAGTTACTGAATGCAATGTGCATCATTCAAGACAGTATCCAGGGAAAACCTGTGGGTTTATCAGGTTGGAGCTAATCATCTTGATACATACCTCACTCTCACTTAGTCCCAAAGATAATTTTTGCTACTAAAGGACTTACAGCATTGTTCTTAGAGGAGTAACCTAACTTTGTCAGATCAATGAGGGCAATACTAACCAATAGAGAACATTGATCCCTTAGAGTTAATCATTGGACATGAGTAATTGTGCACTGTTGAAAACTGCAGAGCAATCTAGGAGGCAATTTTCTTCATGATACATCTTATAATGCAGGGTGACCAAAAACTTGTGATACCATTAGAATGTCTGATAAGTCTTACAGAAATTATAAGAACATAAGAATTAAGAGCAGGAGTAGGTCATTCGGCCCCTCGAGCCTGCCTCGCCATTCAATAAGATCATGGCTGATCTTCTGAACTGACTCTAATTACCTGCCCTATCCCCATTTCCCCTAATCCCTCTATTTTTTAAAAATCAGTAATATTTAAAAATTATGATTTTTTTTGTTTTTTTAGGGTGGTGGTTATGGCTTTTTGGTCACCGTGTATATAAAACAGTCTCCTAAGAAAAGCAATTAATTTGTTTCATAAATGATCTAGATAAATATCTGGTTAAGAATTGGATTGAAGACTTTAAAGTTAGGAGCAGAAGAACAAATTATCAAATTCTCTGCTCAACATGATGGTTGCAGAGCTGTTGGAACCATAATATTTAATAAAAATAATAATAATCCTTGCATTTGATATAGCACCTGATCATGACCTTGAGATTTCTAAAAGCACTTCACAGGATATACTGTAAAGTGGAATGACTGTGTATTTGTGGGCAAAATGCTGAAGCCAATTGCACACAGCAATGTCCCACAAACAGAATGAAAAGTAACCGGTCAGAGTTGCAAGTGTATTCTAGATTCGATGGTTCACTCATGCTACTTCTGTCGGGATTGAAAGAGAGTTAGGTAAAGCATATGACAAATCTGATTATACTGGTTCTACCAGGGTTTGGACTCGCTGTTTATTTTTATTCCCTAGGGATAATATTATTTGTTCACCTACAATATACACAGTCATTAGATTTTACAGTAATTCCAGCTTTGAGATGTCCTCCTGACATGAAAGACACCATATAAGATACAAATATTAACATTATTAATATATAAATAGATTATTATTATGATTGTATTACTGTGAAACAAAAGTTTATGAATCTATGAGAAAGACCCAATGTCCAATGCATGCTGGCTTTTGTATGTTATACTTGGGAGTTGAATCGCTGCTACTTTAGTGTTCAGTCTGCTACAAAATACCATTGTTTATCCGAACACATTAAAACTTCTCCTGATGCACAAAGTGGAAAAAGACACCACCAAGGGGCAGCACAACCACTGGAGACCGGAAGGGTGGGGGTCTTTAGTCTGTGCTGAGTTGGCTGACCTCAGTCAGGGATCAGGAAGATTGCAATTGTCCTCAAGTGTTATTGAGCTACAAAGAGAGAAAAAATCAGCCAGGGTTACCACAGAATACAGAAATTTACAGCACGGGAGAAGGCATTTCGGTCCATTATGTTACAACATTGTTGATAATAAAAAATAATAATAATCCTCGCATTTGAGATAGCACTTTTCACGTCTTCTAGATGTCTCAAAGCGCTTCACAGAATATATTGTAAAGTGAATTGACTGTATATTTGTGGGTGAAATGTGGCAGCCAATTGCGCACAGCGGTGTCCCACAAACAATTGTGGATTGAAGTGACCAATTTATAATTGTTTTTTTTCTTGAGGAATTATTATCAGGTGTGTGGAGTACAGAAACTTCCCCAACGTTTTGCCCTGCTGGGAATCGAACCCAGGTCGCTCACTTGCGAGATGGATGCTCTAACCACTGAGTACAGGACTCCTGTATGATCACCATCCAGTGACTGCTGCTGGAAAGTGGGCACATGAGGACCTTGGGATTGAGTACAATGTCTTTTCTTGTTCTAGCAACATTCTGTTGAGTTCAGCAGCATGGTGGTTAGAGCACTCGCCTGACAAGCGAGAGAACCCAGGTTTGAATCCTTAGGCAAGTTTCCTTAATCCACACGCCTATGTTTACCTAGCAGTAAGTAGGAAACCAGTTGTTAGTTGATTGGCGGATCGCTTTCTGGGGGTAATAATCCCTCAAAAAAAATGGGTTACTCAATCCATGACTGTTGATGGGACACTGCGGTGCACAATTGTCTGTTCCGTTTTGCCCATAAAATACAGTTATTCCACTTTACAATATATTCTGTGAAGCAGTTTGAAATGTCTCAACGACTTGATAAGGTGCTATATCGAAAGCAAGGATTAATAATCTATCACGTTTCACAAATAGAGATGATCATTTGGGTGAAGTGTCTGATTTCAACCAGAGCCCATGGAGCTACACTCCAGGATGAGTGAGCAGCTTCACCAGGAAAGAAAGGAAACAGGGAAAAGTGGTGTGTGATAGGAAGGTGGAGGACCTTACAATATTATGTTTTTTCACAAGTTTCACATGACAGAAAGTATCAATTGTCCTGAAAAAAATATTTATGGTAATATTATTTTCCACAGGAGATACAGATTGTATATAAAATAACAGTCTGTTTGGATTTTGTTGCTCTCCAAATGACGTTGCTTCTGCACTACAAATCCTTGAAGGCTGCTGCTAAAGTCAAGTTTATGCAGGACAAAGGTGCTCCTCATACCTCAAGGCCTAGACTGGACAAGGAGCAATGTTTCATGCTGTGTTGATCTGAGGGAATTGTGCCCTCAATCCATGATTGTTTGTGGGACATTGCTGTGCCCAAAATTTGCTGCAGATTTACATGGAAAGTTAGCTCCAAATAAAATTATTTCTTAATTTGACTCCAAATTGGAGTGGAGGAGAACAGGCTTCTGCACATCCCCCAGTCACTCCCTGCTAGCATCAGTGGCCGTGCCTTTAGACATTATGTCCCTAACCTCTGGAACTCCCGGCCTCTATCCCTGTGCCTTGCTCCCTCTTTAGCTATCTTTAAATAGCCCTTTAAGATTTACCTTTTTGACTATGCTTATGGCCACCTCCCCTTTCTCCATTCTCAGTGTCCAACCCTGTCACTCCGAAAACTCTATCCTGCAAGTTGTTGTTGTTCTTGTTGTTGGAACAGCATAGGATTATTGACACTAGAACCACAGAAATACAATCTATTTATTTTTCCCAAATGTGTCCTTTTTGCCTACAAATAGTTAATATTTTACAGAAAAACTCTGAAGCACTTTGAAAAGTTTCGACGTGATACATTTCTATATCCAAGGCAAGGATCATTATTATTTTGGGAGAGAACGTCAAACATGCTGCCAAATATATTAACTAAACTTTTTTTTTAATAAAGCACAACTCATTCAGGACCAGCTGCCACTTTGTTGATCATATGCAAGAAAACCATATAAAAATTATTACTATTTGCTGTTGATGCAACACAGTGATAATAGCTGGCAGAATGCTATGGTCTCAGCTGCCATCACATCACATTGTGGAGTCCTGTAGCTCAGTGATTAGAGCACTCGCTTTGCAAGCGAGAGACCTGAGTTCAATTCCAGGCAGGGCGAAACCTTGGGCAAATTTCCTTACTCCACACGCCTAATAATAATCCCTCCAAAACCAAAAACAATAATAAATTGGTCATTTTCAATCTACGACTGTTTGTGGGAAATTGCTGTGCGCAATTGGCTGCCGCGTTCGCCCACAAATATACAGTCAATTCACTTTACAGTGTGTTCTGTGAAGCGCTTTGGGACGTCCTCCCGACGTGAAAAGCGCTGTATCAAGTGCAAGGATTATTATTATCAGGTAATTCAATACAGTATACAAGTACCATATTAACAACTACAACAACAACAGCAAATTACATTCGTATAACCCCCTTCACTTTGGAAAGATGTCCCAGAGCACTAGACAATCAGGGGCTTTAGACCTAAGCTGGGAGTTGGAGGAGGGCGGGGGGGTGGAGATGGGAGGGAAGTCGAAGAGCAAGGACTTCAGATGGAACTTGAAGGAGGTAAGAGAGGGGGTGAGGGGGAGGTATTTCGGGATAGAGTTCCAGAGTCTGGGGGCAGAGATGCTGAATGCCCGAACGCCAATGGTGAGACGGGATGTGCGGGGAACCTGAAGCAGCCGGTGTCTGTCGAGCGGAGGAAGCGGACAGGCTGATATTGGGTTATGAGGTCAGAGAGGTAGGGAGGAACAAGCCCATGGAGAGCCTTGAAGGTGAGAATGAGGGTTTTGTACTCAATTCTCTGAGTAATAGGGAGCCACTGAAGCTGGGCAAGAATGGGGGTGATAAATTCCTGGTGCAGGAGAGGACACGAGCTGCAGAGTTCTGAATAATCTGCATCTTGTGAAGGGAAGAGTTGGAAAGTGTAGTGAACAGGCAGTTGGCATAGTCAAGCCGGGAAGTAATGAAAGCCTGGATCAGAGTCTTGGCAGCCTGCGGTGAGAGGCAGTGGAGGAGGCGGGCAATGTTGCAGCGGTTTGGAAAGGCGGAATGGGTCACGGCACGAATGTGGGGTATGAAAGATAGCTGAGGGTTGAAAAGGGCACTGAGGTTTTGGATTGGCTCGGACAGGTGAAGAGTAAAGCCATGAATGGCGATAGTGTCAGCAGCTGAGGTGAGGAGGCATTGCCGGGAGCCAACTAGGAGGGCCTCTTTCTTGGCAACATTGAGCTGGAGGAAGTTGGTTCTCATCCAGGATTTAATGCCAGACAGACAATTAGCCAGGACATCAATGGTCCTGGAATCGAGGGTGGAGGCAGCGAGATAGAGTTGTGTAAAAGCAGCTGGGACACAAAATTCCTTATATTACACGCAGTCACATTGATGACTTGGACTAAAAGGAGCATTCAGACAGAATTAGAACACAATTGCTAAAATTGCTATAGTACTAGAAGCAATATCTGGCCACGGGTGTCATTTTAAGCGCTCCGAGATGCTGCCCCATGTGAAGTGCGCTACATGAGTGCAATTTGTTCTTGTTGTTGCTTTGCTATTTAGTATGTACGGTACGTTGTTGTAAATTGATATTTGGGAATTGCTGGGGAATGGAACACTTTTCCAATTTGGATCCAGTGATAAGGTACGATCTACCCTCCTTGAGGAAAAGAGAAGTGGGGCCTCTTTGGAGTTGAACTGGCTACAAGGTGACAACAACAACAACTTGGATTTATATAGCGCCCTCCACGCCGGACGGCATCTCAGAGCGCCTCACAGTAATGGATCCTGGGACCGAACCAGGGGGAGGGGGAGGAAGGTGACCAAAGGTGCAGTTGAAAAGGAAGGTCTTCAGCAGAGACCTGAAAATAGGAAGGGAGGGAGCGAGGTGCAGGGAGTGAGGAAGGGAGTTCCAGAGCCTCGGGGCATAGTGGCTGAAGGCACGGCCGAGGGTGGAGCGGAGGACTCAGGGGACGAGGAGGAGGCCAGACCCGGAGGAACAAAGGCAACGGGTGCTGGTTTGAGGAGAGAGGAAGTCAGAGAGGTGCAGAGGAATGCAGGGACTTGAATACAAAGGTGAGGATTTTGAAATCTCTCTGGGATAGGCAGCCAGTGCAGTCTGGCAAGGACTGGGGTAATTGGGGATTTGCTGGGGAAGTGCTTGGCAACAGAATCAATGGAATGTCAAAATCGAGTCAGCCCTCTGTGGGGCTCTTGGTTGTCCCATTTCTAAACCAGAAGGGTTTGCAGAAACCCAGCCTGGCTCATCGGCATGACTTGCCACTGGGAACAGGGATTCTTCCCACTCAGTTTGTGTTAGCCCTGCCACCCAAAGCCCTAGCAGGTAGGGTTGCATTATCTGAACAAACCATTGCCAGACAGTGCTTTCAATGGCAAGCTATGCAGATTTAGCTGGTTAAACTTCAGCTGTACCGCAAGCCTTGACTCTTGCAACTTGTGTCAACCTTCCCCACCTCTGCTCCACCATCGGTGACTGTACTTCCAAACACTTTGCCCCCAAACAATGTAACTCTTACCCCCAATCCCTCCACCTTGCCCTCTCTTTGCCCATTCTTGGATTACACCGGAAGACTTTTGTCTTCCACCATGCTTACAGACACCTTCTCCCTCTTCCTGGCTCAGCGTCAAACAATGCTATATGCCTCTGTTACTGATTGTTAACATGAGCAATCTGTTTATCATATGTTTACAATAGGATTTTCCCATTATAAGACCACAACGAAAAGATTGCTAGTGGTAGCAATTGAAGCATGATAGCCTTCACTGTTGCCTTAGTGAATAGAGTGCAGTGCAAAACACTTTACAGTGGCAACAATAATCCTTCAATGTGGCAGAAAATCTTTCCTTTAAAATTATACACTGTTTGTTATGTGACTTAGTCTTTGGAATATTATTTCATATTTGTATTGAATCCCATCTGTTTCATGTGTACTTCATTGCGAAGATGAGACGTTTAGTACAATAAATGTCACAGAGATGAGCACTGCTAGTAAGAGGTTCATTTCCATAGAGTAACAAAAATGAACAACATTCAAGGACATAAATTTAATAAGAGTAGCCTCAATGAAATGTTTGAATTGGTCAAAATTATTTCTTTAATTGATATACAATAAAGAATAAAGAAGTTTATGTAATTTGGCTCTATTCAGTTAATGGTGAGAAGGAAACTTTGCTGTTTTACCCTAAGAATGAGAAGATATAGAAGAAATGTGAACAGATAGTTCAGATTTATTCTACTCAGACAGCAGTGAACGTCCCAAGTAAACTATTCAAGGCTGGGCTAAAGGCAAGTTTTATCAGCAAATTCAAGAAGTAATTAGATAGCTATTTGATGAATACATCATTTATGGGGTATAAGAGATAAATGAGGGTTGGTTTATTTTAAAACTTTGTTTTAAATTGGAACAGGGTAGTTGTGCTGCAATTGTCTTTTTCAGTCTTGTATGTTCCTTTGTTCCAAGAAAGACATGTTTTAGCTTGAATTCAATGCGGAGATTACTGTCTTCAATCTCCCTCTACAGGTTTAGAGTTTTTCGGGGTTTCTTTGAAGAGGAGAATCTGTGTTCAAGGTTGCAGCACTTGACTGTTTGAATCAGTGTAGAGGGCTTGTTACTGATAAATCTCTGCTCTGCGTCTGGATTTGAAATAGGCTGAAGGGAGGGAAGCAGTCAAGTCAGTCTTACTCAGGTCACGAACAGAGAGACAAGTTAACATAGGGTGGGAAATGGCGCAGACTCAGTACAAGGTAGTTACACTTGGAACTGACACCAAGTACTGCAAAGGTCGTATAAAGAGAATTTGATAAAGTAAGTTTGTGAGTTGTTGACTGACCAATGACATTCAATATAGATAAGTGCAAATTACTGTATATTCAGACAAATTCAGTGTAAATTTTAAAAGGAAAATAAATGACTTGATGAGTCATGGTATTAAGGGATATGTAAAAAGTGGGATAATGGATGAAAATATCTGCCATGATCTAATAAACTAGCTGAGAAGGCTCAATGGGCTGAATGGCCTCTTCCAGGTCATATGTTTCCATCAATACTGTAGTATTATCATTTAAATGTCCTATTTTTACCTAGAATACTTCTATAACAGATGTAGATTTCTACATCTGATAGATTTCTACATCTGTGGTAGAACCTTTAGATCAAAAAAGTGGCTTCACTTTCCAAGTTCTGGTCCTTCTTCAACATAGCATGACAGCCTGGTGCTGTGGTAACACTCTCGCCTCTGAGTCAGAAGGTTGTGGGATCAAGTCACATATTGGGAGTTGGAATCACGTAGTCTAAGCCAAACTCCAATGCAGTGCTGGGGGTTGCATTTTTGGAGCTGTCCCTCAGATGAGATGTTAAACTGAAGTCCCGTCTCCCTGTTCAAGTGTACGTTAGGATCCCATGGCACTATTTGAAAAGAAAAGTTTTTTCTGATGACTTGACCAACAAATCCCCCAAATGTAAGATTATTATTATTACATTTTTAAAAAGTAGGACGATTATTATTATGGCAAATGTAATGTTTACATTTGCTATAATAATCATCTTGCTTTTTAATTTGTTTTATTCAATGCAAAGACTTCTATCCCCTTTAACTCCCTGGCTTCTCAATCTTCCCTTTTCTTTTAATAGCTTTAATAGCACCACCACAATGTGCCCTTTCCAACCATTTCTTCTTTCTCTCCTTCAGGTAAAAATCATTAATAAAATGATGGTAGACCATTGTCAGGTAACTAAAATTCAATTAAATAAGTATTATAGTCATTCGGCAATCTGATATAGCTACAGTAGGCATTGCAAAGCTCTGATTTGGCAGTTACTCACAATCAAACTCCTATGCTATTTAATGTTCACTGTTCCTTCAGCACAATCAGGAATATGAAGGAATTGCTTTGAAAAATTGCCAACTGGACTGACAGGATCAAAAGTCTTTTACGACCTATGATGGGTTGTATTTTTGAGCTGCAAATGGAACTTCTGAATATGAATTATAACAGATTTATATTTATTTATTTCACCAGCTAATTGCTATGACTCATCCATATTTCAATTCAACTGAACCATCACATTTTTGTGAAAAAAATAATAATTATGTGTTACATGTAGGCAGGAATAATCCAACCTTCAGTACATTTGGAAGGAAATTTCTGGATTTAACGCCCAAGCAGAAAGCATTTGGGGCTAGCTGGATTTTATTGTGAACTTTACAGTAAAGGTAAAACCTAAAATCAGTGACAGAAGTATTCAGGCAAGGGAGGCAATTGCACCCCCATCCCACCCCCACACACGGCAGCCTTCAGGTGTATATTTGGCACATTTCAAGCAAATGAAAGCAGAGGCAGCATGGAGAGGAATGGGAAGAGAGCCGGAGCAGGAGAAAATAGCCAATAGGTATAATTCAAGGAGGCCCATCGCTCCCCGTGGTTGCGAAACCACCACTACCTAAAATAAATTCTTGTATCCATACCAAGGGCCTGATATTCTTGTGCTTGCAAATTTTAATGAGTATGTAGATATGTGTAAACAGGATGGAATCTTAGAGATTGTAACAATGTGTAAGTGTCTGTGCTTAGCTCCACTCTCAATACTCTACAGAAAATAAAAATAAAATCTGTCACAAATCTTGATGAGTTGTACCAATGTTCAGACTTTCTGGTTTTGTAGTCACTATGGCCTCAGTGCTCTGAAAAGAAACCTCCTGTCACTTGTATTGGGCTTTGTAATGACACAGACCCTACCTATGCGAAGGGTGCTATATAAATGCAAGTTGTTGTTGATTGAAGCAGCCCAGGCTGAGCTAGTTGGCACTGGTGTCAGTGGCAGTTCAGTGTCAGTAGGTGTTGTCTCAGAACTCTCAGTGGCTACTGAACCACAAAATCTTAGCATTGGTAAAACTCATCAGGATTGATGACAGGTTTTATTTTCTGTAGAGTAAGAATACAGAATGGAGCTAACCGCAGACAACTTAAAGATTGTTACAATCTTATGTATTCATGTCAAGAGTGAAGGCCATCTCCTCTCGATGCCCACTGATATGACTGACCAAGGAATCATAGATATCTGGGTTCCAAAATAAAATTTTGCGTTTTATAGATATGTAGGAACTTTCTGAACCATCTGTTATGGTTGCTACAAACTGTCTCACAGAGAGTTGAAGCCATGTATAAGGTGAATGATCAACTACAATAATTTGGGGGATTGTTAACTAGGATACAGAGAGAAACGTTATTCCCTTTTTAAATAATTCCACGTGAACTTTATTGTCCACTGGAAGCAAGCAGGCAGATACATTTAACATCTCATGCAAAGAGATGCCATATCGAACAATGCAGCACTACTGGATGCATTCAGATCTCATAACCTGTTTAGCTGCTTAGTGTTTCAAAAGTAATTACTGTAAAGTGTAGCAGCTGATTTGTTGGCAAGTGTGCAATATAATTTGCACCAAAAAGGTCCCACAACCAGCCATGACATGAATGATCAATTATTCTGGAGGACTGTTAATAGACCAGGAGATACACCCTTCTCTTATCTGAACTTTTTGTTGGGTTTTGCTGGTATCCTGATATCTGTCACATTGCTACATTTTAAAGGCCAAAGGTCCAGTGGCTGCTGTGGGCACCTTCAGGGTCCACCATTGTCACAGAATCAGAGGGGAGGTATCACAAACATGGAGTAAGCAGCCTTGTTAGTGACTGTCTCGATTGTATTTAACAACAACGTGTTAATTCATAAACTGTGAACATTCTTCTCTGTTTGTCAGTAAACATTCTATCCTTTTGTGGTCTGCACTAATCATAAGAAATTTATCAACAAGGAGGGAATAACCCCTTTTGTGACATTGACACATTTAGCAATTGCCTTACAAAGGAGTCATCCACATCCTTCTGTGAAAGGTTAATACCACAGCATATGTGACAACAAAACCCATTAGCCTTATTATTGTATTATTAAGCAGTTGTGCTCATTTGTGCGTGTGATTTTAAGATGTTACAATGTACTAATGCTGGCTTTGTTATCTTGTTTATCAAACTAGACAGCTTCAAGTTGCAACAAGTAATTTGCATGAAAAGGCTGCCTATCCATAGTCCAGCCCTTTCAAAGTCTTAAGGTAGTCGTCACTCAATAATTGATACTTTCTCAGTTACTCTGTGAGATAAAGGTTGCACCTGTCATAATTTTACAGATGCATTAGAATAAAACATACTGGCAGGACTATTATCATTCCCATGCGTCTCAGTGAAATGTAAATCTTTCTAGATGCTGATCTGGTCACATTGCCCTTAAAAATGTTTGCTCTTTCTCATATAAATCTCTCACTATCCACAATCTCATCCTAGACGAGCGCATTGATCTCCTTGAGCTCACAGACACCTGGCTATCCCATGCGGACCCTCTCCTCTCCCTTCACCATCAAACGTGAACTCCTATATCTCAATGGTTAGAGCACTTGCCTTGCAAGCGAGACACCTGGGTTCAATTCCAGGCAGCGCGAAACCTTGGGCAAGTTTCCTTATTCCACACGCCTAATAATAATCCCTCCAAAACAAAAAACAATAATATGTTGGTCATTTTCAATCCACGACTGTTTGTGGGACACTGCTGTGCGCAATTGGCTGCTGCGTTTCGCCCACAAATATACGGTCAATTTACTTTACAGTATATTCTGTGAAGCACTTTGAGACGTTGAGAAGATGTGAAAAAGCGCTATAGCAAATGCAAGACAAGGATTATTATTATTAAATCCTCGCTGCCTCAATACACATTTCACCCCCCACCCACCTGCCTCTCTTGCCCTAACTGACAATGGCAGTGGGATGACCTTCATCTCCCAAACCTTGCTCAGTCTATCCCTTTACTCCTCTGGCTCCTTATAATATAATAATAATCCTTGCATTTGATATAGTGCCTTATCATGTCTTCGAGATGTCTCAAAGCACTTCACAGAATATACCGTAAAGTGAATTGACTGTATATTTTGTGGGAGAAACGTGGCAGCCAATTGTACACAGCACTTTCCCACAAAAGCCATGGATTGAAACGACCAATTCACTTTGAAGTGACCCTCTTTTGAGCATCTCACCCTGTATTCCCTTCCCTACATCAAAATCCTGATGGTCTTCTGCCCCCTTCTTGCATTCCCCTCCACCAAGTCCACCGCCATCTCTTCCCCCTCCTGGAAAAAGCTTTTCCCCTGAGTCTCTTACAAACGCCCTCTCGTTCTTGAACCTGCTCTCCCGTTGCTCCAGTCAACGTCTTCTCACCTGCAGCTCCGACTTCCTTAAACTCTGCAGCCTATCTCTCAGACTAACTGAACCTGTGTGCAACCTAAGCCTCAGATTCAATCCCTTTCCTACCCCACATCTAGTCCTTCACCAGCTACTCTCCTTTACCTTCGCCGCATTGCCCATCTTCAATCATACTTCACACCGGACGCAGCTGAAACCTTCATTCACACATTTGTCACCTCCCGCCTCGATATTTCTAATGCCTTCCTCACCGGTCTCCTCAGCTCCTCCCCCCACAAAATCCAACTGATACAAAACTCCACTGTTTCCCTCTTGCAGAATGGATCTATTTCAAGATCCTCCCACTTACTTACAAATCAATTCATACCGTACAACCCCCCTATCTCTCTGATCTGGAGTCCTGTAGCTCAGTGGTTAGAGCACTCGCTTTGCAAGCGAGAGACCTGAGTTCAATTCCAGGCAGAGCAAAACCTTAGGCAAGTTTCCTTACTCCACACGCCTAATAATAATCCCTCCAAAACCCAAAACAATAATAAATTGGTAATTTTCAATCTACGACTGTTTATGGGACATTGCTGTGCGCAATTGGCTGCCGCGTTCGCCCACAAATATACAGTCAATTCACTTTGCAGTGTGTTCTGTGAAACGCTTTGGGACGTCCTCCTGACGTGAAAAGCGCTATATCAAATGCAAGGGTTATTATGCCCCACTCCACTATCCCTCTGCTCAGCTGATCCGGTCTTCTCCTCGTTCCTCATCCCCTCCGACTAACCATCGGCAGTTGTGTTTTCAGCCGAAACTTTGAAACTCCTTACTTCAGTCCCTCCACCTTGCCCCTTCTTGTCCAACCTCAGATCTCATCTGAAGACATTCATCTTTGAGCAGGCCAATGGTCACCTCTCTCCCTGGCTCGGTGTTAAGCTCTACCATTGTTAAGGGGTCTGAGACAAATTGTTGTTATTTGCATTATGGTCAATGTCACCCTGCAGTGAAGCAGTTCTTGAAGTAAGAAGGTAATAAGATAAAATATGACAATGATTAAGAGTGTCTTGTAAAATACAATCAATAAGTGCTGCATTGAAAGCTTTGACGGAAAAATATCAGGCAGTTTTTAATCTCCAAAGCCCCCACAACACAAGATCTGTATTCAACTAAGTTTTTATGGATTGGTAAAAATACGTTTTGTCTGCAGCTATCATTAGTCAGGAACGGAGGTTACTCAAAAAAATATAGATTTATAAATACAATCACAACTGTAGGGTATTAAATGGTCACTTTGCAATGACCTGGAAGCCCACAAATTGATATACGCATAGGCAGTCATTAAGTTGTGTCTAGCTCTTTGCAGAGATTTTCATTACAGGAACTTGTAAATGCCATCAGCTCAACACGAATAGCACAAATGTCTCACTGAATTGCAAGTGAGGTTCATTCTGGCAAAATGGATCTATATATATTCATCCATATGAGGCTGCAGTGGAGGAGATTCAGAGGAAATAATAAAATCATTGTTGCCATGAAGTGCCTTGGAGGAATTGTCTGCAAATTGCTTGCAGGTATGGAACCTGGGTTGAGATTTTTGCACACAATAAAGAGCAGTCTTGTTCAGTTGCTTGAGGATTTGGCTCTCAATGCCTAAATAAAATAGTACTATCACCAGCAGATCAGATTTTTTTTTTAACCTTTTTTAGCCATTTCTGAAACCTCAAATTCCACCTGGTCCTAGCCTATAAGACCATTTTGTCTTCAAATTTAAGTCACACAGAATTGTACAAAATTCCTCATGTTCTTAGTCTGAAGATTTTAGTCTTAAAATTTAAGAACATGTTGAATTCTGGAAAAAAAATGCCTGAAATTTTTACCTCTTCGGGTACTGTGGAAAACTGTCTTCCAAATTAAGATTCCCAAACTCTACACCATCTTAAAAATTGAGGCAATGGACTAAAAGCTTTGACCATAAGACTTAAGATTTCAAATCATCTCTCTGTCAGAAGAATGAGTTCCAGTCCACTTTGTCACTTTGAGCTCCAAATTCAGACTGACATTCAAGGCAGTGCTAGTGGAAACGTTGCCTTGTCGGAAGTGTGTTCCTTTGAATGAGATGTTAAGCCGAAGTTCCAGCTGCTTATTGAGGTGGATATTAAAGGTAACATCATATTCTTCAAAAGAAGAAGGCAGGTTCTCCCAGTGTACTGGCAAACAATCCCCCAGATAAAATTGATCATTTCTTTCATGGTTGTGGGATATTGCTGCATGCAAATTGGCTGTCATGTTCACCTCTAATAAACAGTTGCTACACATTACAGAAAAGCTCTGCAGTGCTGAGATATTTCACCATAATAAGCTATTATAGTGTCAGTTATTTACCATATAAAAGTCAAGTTTTATAGTTAAATATTCAATTCTATCCTATTTTATGTTCATTTGGATCAGAGATTGTATTTATGAATCCTCTGTCCCTCATTTATATTATGGATGTGGATTGCATTATTTCACAAATATATACATTGCCATCCATAAATTTCCACTTGAACATTTTGCAATTCCCCGTGTTACAATAGCACTGACAAGATTTATTTTACAAACTCTAACACTCAGCAATGTATAAAAGAGTCATTGGTTTATTACTATAATTACTTTTAATGGAAAATTAGTTGTAAAATACATTATTGCATAATACAACATAAATTTTTCTTTTCTTATCGTCTGCAATTTTGAAAACTGGATTCGGTGAGTCTAATTTGGCAGCTGGAAGATGCTTGTACAATACAAACTTATATTTCAAGAGTGAGTTTCATATCTAGAGCATATATAGAGCCCAAGGAGTTTAATAATAATAGCTTGGCATCCAAGCTGGGGGTGGGAGCCAGGGGGCTGGAGAGGGAAAAGGTGACCAAAAGCACAGATTAAGGTCTTGAGATAGGCTTTGAACAAGGTAAGAGAGGGAACAAGTCAGATGGACTTTGGCTGTAGTTCCAAAGAATGGGAGCATATAGGATGAAAAATGATGGGGCAGTTAGGGTGGTGTGGGGGGACTTATTTTTTTGGTCAGCTGGGTGTCTGACACATGCGGAAACTCATCACCATACTTAAGAGTATCTTGGGGGTACTGCTGGAATCTAACCAGCTAAAACTGCAGTTTGCCATTGATATTACTGTCTGTCAAGCTTTCCTGCTTCTTGTTAGTTAGGACCACCCTACCCGTTAGGACTTTAGGGTTAACAGGAGCTGAGTGGGAAGATCCCTCTCCCCAATAATTGGTTTGTCCTGCCAAATCCTGTCGATGAGCCTGTGCTATTATGAGCAGTGCCCTGAGTTTCCTGGTTCAGGAAACGGACTACCGATCTTCACAGGTGTTCAAATCCATTCACTCTCTGGCACCTCCCTATCTCTCCAACCTCCTCACTCCCTAATCCACTACCCAGCTCCTCCACTCAACTGGCACCGGCCTCCTGCTCATCCCTCACACCCTCCACCCCACTATCGGAAGTTGCGCTTTCAGCCACTATGTCATGAATCTCTGGAACACTCTCCCTCAATCCCTCCGCCTTGCCACCTCTCTCCCCTTTTGCAAGACCTGCCTGAAAACCTTCCTCTTCAGCCCTGTTTACGGCCACCTCGCTCGCCCCCACCCCCCCAGCTCGGAGTCAGGCTCTGCCACTGTTAAGCTCTCTGAGACGCAACCCTGTATAGAGAGCACTATATAAGTGCAACTTCTTGTTGTTGAGACCACCACAGAGGTCTGTTGCCAAATATGTTACTTTGGAGCCAGTTCAGTTCTAAGGAGACCCCATTTGCCTCCCCCCAAGGAAGATATTTGAGGGTAGTGAAGTAAGCCAGATTGAGACATAATGGTACACTACCTATTCTGTGGGGTTTTAGATTCTGTGCAAATGAACACATGATGGAGAATCCTCTGTCCCTCATTTATATTATGTGTAGGATTGTATTGTACAGTACTATTTCATAAATATATACATTGCCATATCCATACATTTCCACTTGAACATTTTGCAATTCCCAGTAGTGCAGTGATGCAATGATGGTGGGAGAAAATCACAAACTTGAGTATTCTGTATGGAATGAAAGATTACCCTAGTATCTTAGCAGAACAGCTTTTTTTTACATTTTACATTTTTACCTGTGAAATGTTTAGATTGTTCAAAGACTGATAATTCCCCTCATTTATTTAGGTGGGATCCTGGTTAGCTGTAGGATATAATAATAATAATCCTTGCATTTGATATAGCACTTTTCACGTCTTTTAGACGTCTCAAAGTAATAATAATAATAATCCTTGCATTTGATATAGCGCTTTTCACGTCGGGAGGACGTCCCAAAGCGCTTCACAGAATTACTGTAAAGTGAATTGACTGTATATTTGTGGGCGAACGCGGCAGCCAATTGCGCACAGCAGTGTCCCACAAACAGTCACGGATTGAAGTGAACAATTTATTATTGTTTCTTTTCTTGAGGGATTATTATCAGGCGTGGGAGTCAGGAAACTTTCCCAAGGTTTTGCCCTGCCAGGAATCAAACCTAGGTCTCTCACTGGGTATATATCCTATTTTTATAATATAATAATTATTCTTGCACTTGATCATGTTGTTAAGACGTCTCAAAGCGCTTATTTTGTGGGTGAAACACGGCAGCTAATTCCATACCGGAGAGTCCCACAAACAGTCATTGATTGAATGATCCATTGTTTTTTTGAGGGATTATTACCCCTAGAAAGCAATCCACCAATTGATTAATACCCGGGTTCCTACTTACTGCTAGATGAACAGAGATGTGGAGTGAGAAAACTTGCCTAATTTGCCAGCATTCTAACCCGAGTCCTCTTGCATGCAAGGCAACATGCTAACCACTACATTACAGGACTCCACCTATACCATGGGACTCCACATCATTCTCCTCTTTGCATGTGCCTCTCTGGTTCTTTTTCATCTGCACTAAACAACCCTCTCTTCCCCACAGCGCAGTCAGAAATGGCATAGAGGAAGAGATCGGAAACTGGACTTCAGTGGGATGGAAACAAAGAGTGTTCTGCTGACACTGTGTACAAGGAGATGTAACTGAAATGGATATGGGTTCACACAGCCTTTAATTTTGTGGACATGCTTGGCATTGAAACAAATATTCAACTTCATTCAAGTAAAGCGGGTGGAAGTGGCTGAAGATTGGTTGGGGGGAAGGAAGGGTTTGGTCATCACCTAAGTGAGGGGTGGTTGTGTGGAGGGAGTGGACACACAGTGTTTTTGATGCTGTTATGCTGATAGTGATTACAATGAGAACCATTTGATTTGTTCACCTGGTTCTGGATTTGATTAATCAGGTTAGTTCTTGACACTGTTATGGAGAGGACAAGAGAAGTAACCACGGATTTTAAATATGCTCCAAAAATTCTGATGTCAGTGGATTTTAATCTTATCCAATTGATCTTAACCATGATATTTTCCATTAGAGCAAATAAAGATTTTTTTTGTACAGAAAGATTAATTTTAAATTAGCTCTGATTTATCAGATTTCATATTAAGTGAGTCCCAGTGTATTTACGGATGGCTGTATGAATAGCGAAGATGACTTATTAGCACTTCTATAGTGTGATCATCTTTGATCTGCCACATTTTAGAAGACGTTTTATAATGAGGTGAAACTGGACTAAAGATGTGTGAAAAGAACTATTAATTTTTTTCCTCGTTTTGTAGATTTTAATAATGGCATTTCAAACTTCATTCAATCTCTTATCATCTTTACTCTTGCCTTCTAAAGAAGTATTAATGGGATGGATTCATACCCATTTACCGATGAATTTGCATCACCTTTCTCCTTTGCAGTACAATTGGAATGCATTAGCATGGAAATCATATTTGGATGTTGATTTATTAAATAAATATAAATCAATTATAAATATAATCTCATTTTTGTATGGACACTGCTATTTTCTGACCTTTTTCCCCCAATGCAGAAAGTATATCTACAGTATTCATTCCTCCCCATACCGCAACACTCAATAGCCTACAGATTAAGTTTCCTGCTCAAACACTAAAGCATTAATTAGTTTATCTATTTTTACTGTAGATAATGAATGAAATACTCCAGTGAATGTATTGCTGTGGTGATACCACATTATGTGCAAATACATGCAAAACAAAAGCTTAGAAAAAAAGGTGAATTTTTATATTTAAAAAAAGGTAAACATTTGTAGAGTTATTTGTGGAATATGGAGAGTAAAGTACACAAACCTTTACTAAAATCCAAGTATAATTTTACAGGCCCTTTTTCAGCTTTGAAAATGTCATGTTATCATGGTAAAATCCTTATCTGGCCCTTATTGATGAGTGAGGTACACACCAGCATTCGCTCATTCTGAGAATTCTGTTGTTTTTGACTGCTCTCAGACCACAGCTGTCAAGGCCTGCAATTGAAGGGGGTTAAATGGTGTCCCACAAACAATCATGGGTTGAGTGAATAAATTATTATAGGAATTTAGGAACATAAGAACAGGATTAGGCCTCTCAGTTTCCCGAGGCTGTTCTGCCATTCTATACAATTATAGCTGATCTTTACCACAACTCCAAGTACTGCCCTTGCCCCATATACCTTGATACCCTTACCTAACAAATATCTAACCATCTCAGTCTTGAAAATGTGAATAGATCCAGCATCCACAGCCATTTGGGAGTGAGATTATTGATGGTAGTAAGATATCAAGGGCTAGATCTGTGGTTTGGCCAGAAGGTGGAATGCATAGTCTGTGTGAATCTCTCACATTTGTACAAAGCTTGTACAAATAGAGTACATTTATACAGAAATAGTTAATGGGTTTCTAGATTTATAAATAAGGGCACAGATTACAAAATCAGAAGTAATGCTAAATCTGCACAAAATATTCGTTAAGGGGTAGTTAGAGTTCTGTGTTCAGTTGGAGTGCCCCACTTTATGGATGTCATGGAGAAGCAGATATCGTACAAAGATTTACTAAAATTATACTACGGATGAGAGCCTTTCATTGCCAGGGGAGAGTAAAGAAACAGAGGCTGTTTTTATTAAAAATAAAGAGAAGATTGACAGGAATCCCGATAGGAGTGTAAATTACTTTGAGGCATCTCAAAGATGTGATAAGATTCTGTATCAAATGCAAAGATTATTATGAGTGGTATTAAATAAGATAAATAAGGAGAAACAATTGTCACTTGACATTTAAGATTGGGCAGAAATAGGAATATTCTTCAATTCAGTCTAAATTTGGATGCCAATTTAATTTATTAAGATCTGCGGAAAACTGGCTTCCAAATTAAGGTTGAATTTTTGATAATTCGGAGTAACCTTGAATGTGAGAAAAAAAGTTTTTTTAAGGCCAGGTGAAATCTCTGGTCTCGATTGGTGCTGGTAATCTAACATTAATAGGTAACATCTAAGCACTAATGACTTAATATGACTTATGCAAAGTATGAGTTATGACTTTCCTCTCTTTCTCCATTTTCTCTCTCAGCACCCTCCCCCACCCTCCCCACTGGATTGCATGATTATGTTGATGTGAAGCCTCTGGCAGGGAGAGTGTACATGTACAGTGCATCAAATTAAAAGGGAAGGCTTATAAAACTGCCATGAAAAGCGGGAAATCTGAAGATTGGGAGAGTTTTAGAAACCAGCAAAATAAAACTAAAAAACTCATTAAGAGCAAGAAAAAGGAGTATGAGGGTAAGCTAGCTAGGAACATTAAGTCTGATTGTAAAATTTTTTACAAATATATTAAGAGGAATAGGCGAGTGAGGGTAAATGTAGGTCCACTTCAGTCAGAGACGGGGGAAGTTGTAATGGGGACAAGGACATGGCAGAGTTTCTAAATGGGTACTTTGCATCTGTCTTCACCCTAGAAGACAACAATTCTGCCAACAATAGAGATGCACCAAAGGGATAAGGACAGGGAGCAACTTAGGGAAATTTTCATTAGTAGAGAATTGGTGCTAGTGAAACTGTTAGCACTAAAAAGTGACAAATCCCCTGGTCCGGATGGCCTGCATCCCAGGGTTTTAAAAGAGGTAGCTTATGAGATAGTGGAGGCCTTATGTCTGATCTTCCAAAATTCCTTGGATTCTGGAACAGTCCCCATGGATTGGAAGATCGCAAATGTCACACCACTATTTAAAAAAGATGGAAAGGAAAAGATGGGGAACTATAGACCAGTTAGTCTCACATCAGTGATGGGAAAAAATTTAGAATTGTTGATTAAGGATGTGGTAATGCAGTATTTAGGGGAGCACAATATAATTAGCCCAAGTCAACATGGCTTTACAAAAGGAAAGTCATGTTTGACAAATCTCATAGAGTTTTTTGAAGATATTTCCAGTAAACTAGATAAGGGTGAATCAGTGGATGTGGTCTATTTGGACTTCCAGAAGGCATTCGATAAGGTGCCGCATAAAAGGTTAGTCCAAAAGATAAGGGCCCATGGAATTGGGGGGAGCATATTAACGTGGATTGGGGAATGGTTAACGGGTAGGAAACAAAGAGTAGGGATAAACGGGTCCTTTTCAGATTGGCGGGATGTGACTAGTGGAGTGCCACAAGGATCAGTCCTTGGGCCTCAGCTATTTACCATCTACATCAACGATCTAGATGAGGACATCGAAGTTAATATATCTAAATTCGCGGATGACACAAAACTAGGAGGAAGTGTCAACACAGAGGACGACATTAAAAAAATGCAGCGAGACATAGATAGGTTAGGTGATTGGGCAGGTAGGTGGCAGATGAAGTATAATGTAGGGAAGTGCGAAGTCATCCACCAAGGTAGCAAAAACAGTAGAGCGGGTTATTTTTTAGAAGGGGAGAGATTGGAATGTGTTAGCGTCCAGAGGGACTTGGGTGTCCTTGTACACCAATCACAGAAAGTTAGTCTGCAGGGGCAGCAGCAATTAGGAAGGCGAACGGTATGTTAGCATTCATTATGAGAGGATTAGAGTGTAAGAGTAGGGATGTCTTGCTGCAACTGTATAGGGCCCTGGTGAGACCACACCTGGAATACTGTGTCCAGTTTTGGTCTCCTCATTTAAGGAAGGATGTACTTGCCTTGGAGAGGGTGCAGCGTAGATTTACTAGAGTTACGAGGATAGGCTGATCAATTTGGGCCTTTATTCTCTAGAATATAGAAAAATTAGAGGGGATCTTATAGAAACCTATAAGATCATCAAAGGGCATGATAGAGTAGATAGTGGGAGGCTGTTTCCCCTGGTTGGAAAAACTAAAACCAGGAGTCACAACCTTAAAATCAGAGGCCAGCCCTTTCGCACTGAGTTGAGGAAGAACTTCTTCACTCAAAGGGTGGTGAATGTATGGAACTCACTACCCCAAAGGGCTGTTGACGCTCAGTAATTGAACATATTCAAGACTGAGATAGATAGATTTCTTATTGCAAAAGGGATTAGGGAATATGGGGATAAAGCAGGGTCAGGTTATTAGGAGTTAGATTAGAATATCAGCCATGATTGAATTGCGGGGCAGGCTCGAAGGGCCGAATGGCCTACTCCTGCTCCTACATGTTATGTTATGTGTTCTGTTTGAGGCAAGTGCAGGAAACAAACTTTTATGCGATTTATACAGATCAGACTTATGCAACTTTCACTGCAATATTTTACAGTACACTCATAATAATTCGATCTTGGCTTAATTTTTCATTATCACTTAATGTCACTCATACTGTAAATATCCTCATTTATTTATCTATTTATACATATCACTAAATTGTCAGATATCTCATCACTGAACCTTTTTTCCTTTGTAGTGACGAGTTATCAGGCGTTTACTGCAAAAAAACAATTCCTACATTAACATCATATTTCATGTCAGGAGGATGTCCCTAAGTGGTTCACAGGATACTTAATAAAGTCTAGTGACTGTATTTTGTAGGTGCACATTTATTAATTAGTTTGAAGCTGCGGGATGTAAATTGAATTACATTACATTAGCTAGATATAATTTTTTTGTACTTGGGCCACACAGCATTTTTAACTGCTTTTCATGCAGAATGATTGCTAATTAGGGATCCATTATCAATCTATTTGAATTTTTAGGTCCCAGCAGATTATTTGCTGAGATATTTGCATTTTTCAGAAAAAAATATTCACAACACAGTTTGGTGTTGAATAAAGAACACTTCACAGAATTTTGTTTGTCTCCTTAAAAAAAACATTTTTTACAGCTTTGGGATTATATCTATACTTTGAGCATGATTTGGAGCCAATCTGTTGAAAGAACAGTCGGCACAAATCAAACTGTAAATTAGAAGAATGTAAAAACAACAACAAAGATACCAGGCTAAGTGATGAGCTATAGGCTTAATAGGACACAGAGAAGGAGTGCTAGGCAGTTAGTCGGATAGACAGTAAATAATAAAGGAGGAAAAGGGAAACAAGATAGAATCAGAAATTCAATAATTCAGTAAAAAGTGGAAGTATTGTGTCTAAGATACAGCACTAAATTGGAACTTCACTTATCTTTCATTCATTTAACAATGTATGCTAAGCAGGTCTACAACCGTACCATTTTTCCTTTAATATTTGTTAAGGGCATGATTCTTTTCCTTTCTGCCTCATCTCACTTGGTTTCATTTGGCAATTAAATTTCTAGGAACCAACCAAGGTGAGGTTGCACGCTTCTGCCATTAGCCGTTTGCTAAAAGGTGTAAGGCAGCTGGCCATTGTGGAGTCCTCTGCCTTAGTGATTAGAGCACTCTAATCAAGCGAGCCAGAGGACCTGAGTTCAATTCCCAGGCTGGGTGAAATGTTGGGCAAGTTTCCTTACTTCACACGCCTCTGTTTACCTAGCTGTAACTAGGACCCCAGTTGTTAGCTGATTGGTGGATCACTTAGCTGGGGTTAATAATCGCTTAAAAAAATTTGGTCACTGTTTGTGGGACACTGCTGTGCCCAATTGCCTGCCATGTTTCGCCCACAACATATACAGTCAATTCACTTTGCAGTATATTCTGTGAAGCCCTTTGAGACATCTAGAAGACGTGATATTGCACTATATCAAATGCAAGGATTATTATTAATATTCCTGATTCCCCCTCTCCTTTATTGGGAGAGATTGGAACTCCAAAGCAACACAATGGAGATTTGCAGCTCAGTCCACCAGGGTTCAAGCCCGCATTTCCACTGCACCAGGCAATTAATATTAATAAGCCAATATATATAGAAAATATCTCAAAGTGCTTCACTGAGCAGACTGGGAGCCCAAGCTGAGGGCTCAGGGCAGCTGAGGAAGGTGGTGGGGTTGGAGGGGAGGGGGAAGTGGGGAAAGTGATCAAATGCGCAGTTAAAAAAAAGGTCTTAAGGTGAGCTTTAAGGAAGGGAGGGAGGGAGCAGGGAATTTAATGGAAAGTGTAGCATTTTGTAGGCAAATGCAACAGCCCACTTGGCATACCAATGCCCCATGAACAGCCAGCATGGAGTCCTGTAGCTCAGTTGTTAGAGCACTCGTCTTGCAAGTGAGACACCTGGGTTCAATTCTAGGCAGGGCGAAACCTTGGGCAAGTTTCTGTACTCCACGCGCCTGATAATAATCCCTCAAGAAAAGAAACAACAATAAATTGGTCACTTCAATCCGCGACTGTTTGTGGGACACTGCTGTGCGCAATTGGCTGCTGCGTTTCGCCCACAAATATACAGTAAATTCACTTTACAGTACATTCTGTGAAGCGCTTTGAGACATCTAGAAGATGTGAAAAGCGCTATATCAAATGCAAGGATTATTATTATTATGAAATGAATGATAAGTTTGATCTGGGGGATTGTTCTCCAGGCTCCTGGCAGACAATCCCTTTTCTTTTCAAATAGTCCCATGAGATCTTTAACATCCACCTGAACAGAACTGCAGATGGGACCCAAGTTTAGAACCATAAACCCATAGAAATTTACAACACAGAAGAAAGGCCTTCAGCTCATCGTGTCTCTCTGGTTCTTAAAGAGCAATCTTTTCAGTTCCATTTACCTGTCCTTTCCCCATACCCCTGCAATTTACTGCTTTTTACATATTTATCTAGTTTCCTTATGACAGTTAATATGGATTCTGCCTCAACCACTTCTCCCTATAGTGCATTACATATCCCAACAACTCTACCGGTAAAAAAAATTCTACAAACTCCCTATTTGTTCAGTTGCTAGCTATCTTAATTTATGCCATCAATTCACCGACTCACCAACCTGTGGAAAAAAATTCTCCATATTGACCTTAATCATGTCACCCTCAACCTGTTTTGTTCCAATGGAAAAACATCCTTTCAATCTCTGCTCATAGGCCAAATCACTCGACAGTGGTATCATCCCAATAAACTTCCTCAACACTCCTCTTTACCTGATATCCTTCCTGAGGTTCAGTGACCAAAACTGGACAAACCATTCTATTGGCACAAAATTAAATTTTCATCTGAAGCGTGGCACCTCTGATAATGCAGCCCCCCACCCCCCCCAGCTCTGTATTGGAGCGACAAAGTTCCAACGTGGGACTTGAACCGATAGCCTTCTGACTCAGAAGCAAGAGTGCTACCAATTGAGCTAGGCTGACACAATTCTGTGTTTTGTATGGTGCCCAGCATTCAATGATTAATTAGGATATATATATCACCGTGTACTGAGGTTTCAAACACTAATAGTAGAAAAACAACTTTTCGATCCAAGTAATTTTAAGCAGCAGCAAGCATTTTCATTGAAATTTTGACTTGTTCTTAAGAATAACTGTCGTGCAGTATAGCTGGAAATTTACAGTACAGATGAAGGCTATTTGGGTCATGTATGCAGTTATTTGAGATAATTTGGTTTCTTTACAGACTCCCCATTTATAGGTAGAATTTACCAAATTCACCATTTGTTGCCTGGAGTTTGTAAAAAATATGGTTGAATTATTTAGAAAACTGTTTAGTTTAATTACTTAGACAATGATGGGAATAGGAGCTTCCTTTCCTGCTACCAATATGTTTCAAATGGGGAGGAGGATGAGGGAAAGGTCAGACCACTCTCTGCCAACTATGCATAAACATTGACTTATTTATATCCCTCTCCCCCAAAAAGCAATACTTATGGGGTCAAGCAGAAATTTGCAAACAGATACAGTAAAATCAAACCCTTTTTTCCTGTTGCAGCTTGTGCCCTGTTGATAAATGTGAATGTGGGTGATTAATAGTCGAATTGAATGGGTTGCAATTAGTAAAAGACCACAGAAAGTAATCAGAATAAAAGGACTTGTCTTTCTTCCTTCCTGTCTTTCACTTCCATTTCCAGCATCCTTTTCCAGAACCCTTGTGATGGTCCAAGTGCTCAATAGCAAAATGTCACCTGATCATCATTCTGCTGAGATTTTAAAGATTATTCACTCAATATTACTGAGACATAATGATTCTACAATATAATATATAATGCTCCAGAGATTCTTAATTATATGCAGCACTGATATGATATATTTGGCCTTCTGATGAGACAATAAACTGAGGCCCCATCTGTCTGTCCAGATGGACATTAAGATCCCTTGGCACTATTGGGAACGAAAAGGAAGTTTTCTCCCAGTGTCATGACCAACAATCCCCCAAATAAAATTGGTCATTGCTGTGCGTAAATTGGCTGCTGAGTTTGCCTACAAAAAAGCAATCACTGCACTTTACAGTGAATCCTTTGAAACATTTGAGACACCTTCCTGACATGAAAGCCACTATATCAAATGGAAGGATTATTATTCTAATAAATCAAAGGCCCACATTACTGAATTTTTTAAACCCATGATTGTGTAGAAATTCCACTTGGATCTAGATTTACTTTATTACCTCGAATTCAAGATCCTCATCCTCACCTACAAGGCCATTCACGGCCTTGCTCCCTCCTACCTCTCCGACCTACTATCCCCCTACCTACCTGCCCGTACCCTCCGTTCCTCTGGCTCCGGTCTGCTCCACACCCCCGCCCCAACCGCCCTACCATCGGTGGCCGGGCCTTCAGCCTCTCAGCCCCTAGGCTCTGGAACTCTATCCCCCAGTGCCTTCTCCGCCTCCTCCCTTTCCTCCTTCAAGGCCGGTCTCAAGACCTTTCTCTTTGACCGTGCCTTCAGCTCCCCTCTCGACTCTCCACCCCCTCCTCGCCCCCTCCCTTCCCTCCCCTCACCCTGACCATTTCTCCACTGCTCGGGTCCTGACCCAACTGTACAGCGCTTTGGGACGTCCTCCCGATGTGAAAGGCGCTCTATAAATGGAATCTTGTTGTTGTTGATAGCATTTCAGAGGGTGCACATTTTGGCAGATCGCAGAGATTAGTTTTAACCTTGAAATACAATGCAATACAATATTACATTTGTATATGTAGTGCTTTTCACGTCAGGAGGAGAATATCCCAAGAAATTCTTTTTGTGTGGATCTTAAAAGACTTTAACACAAACAGACCTCAAAGGCTGCATTTAAGAATTTAATAAATTCTGGATGCCCTGAAATGCTATGTTAATAGAATAAATCTACACCTAGGTGGAATTTGTACCGAGATATTTAATAAACTCCTTCTTAGAAAAATCCTATTTTCTATGCAATCACTGGTAGTTCAGTGGTAATGTATTCACCCTGGGTAAATATTTCATTGCATTCAGATGATGGGCAGAACAAAAAAGAACACTAATTTAATTCTTGTACTCAACTCAGCTGCTAGGCTGTTTTAGAAGCAATTCTGTCTCTGTGAAGGAAAGCAATCAAATTTTGATTGAGCTTTCAGCAGTGATGAATGTATTTGAGGAAAAACTTTAAGTGGAATCTAAGTAACCATTCAAAATGTTCCACAGAACATCTCTTTAATGAGTCTATTGTGTTCAATTCAGTCGGCTCCAGATTTGAATGAGAGACAGCGTCTCTTGAGTATAACATTTTCCTGTATGATGATGGGCAAATGGGCTCATTTGTTTTATTATTTTATTTACAATATAATTAAGTGCAGGGATCATTTGATCATGGTTAAAATTCCTAAAGTCGTTCAATGAAATCTGAACTTTATTGACAAAAAATAATTAGGGATTAATAAAGCAAAATTCAAATTCAAACGTAAACTCAATTATACAAGATTTCACAATTAGAATTAGTTATAAAGTTATAAAATAGTTGTAAGTTAGTTAAAAATACAGGGGGTGTTCTGTATTAGAACATAAGAACATAAGAATTGGGAGCAGGAGTAGGCCATTCGGCTTCTCTAGCCTGCCCTGCCATTCAATAAGATCATGGCTGAGTGGAGTCCTGTAGCTCAGTGGTTAGCAATCGAGACACCTGCGTTCAATTCCAGGCAGGGCGAAACCTTGGGCAAGTTTCCTTACTCCACACGCCTAATAATAATCCCTCCAAAACAAAACAATAATAAATTGGTCATTTCAATCCACGACTGTTTGTGGGACACTGCTATGCGCAATTGGCTGCCGCGTTTCACCCACAAATATAGTCAATTTACTTTACAGTCTATTCTGTGAAGCGCTTTGAGATGTCGAGAAGACGTGAAAAGCGCTATATCAAATGCAAGGATTATTATTTATCTATTCTAACTCCACCTACCCGCCTTATCCCCATATCCCTTAATCCCTTTATCCACAAGAAATCTATCAATCTCAGTCTTGAAGTATTCTTGGATGAGACATCCTTCAGATGAGACATCCGTTAAGGTGCATGTTAAAGATCCCACAGAGCTACTTGAAAAGAGAAGGGAATTTCTCCTGGTGTCCTCAGATACAATTGGCTATTCATTTAGTGGCTATATGTGGGATATTGCTATATTGTGACTGCCACGTTCACCTATAAAATGCACAGTCACTGCATATTACAGTAAATCTTGGTAATTGCTTTGATATAATCTTCCAATGTGAAAGACACTCCATCAAATGCAAGAATTATTATTGTCATCCTGATGAGGCAAAGTACCAGCAATGAGAGACTGAACCGAGTCTTAAATCCAATGTGAACCTCTGTTAGTTGCTTGAAAGATGAGGGATTTCTTGCCAATTTCCATTTTAACCTTTGTACACATGTGGAATTCGCAGTAGTTTCGTTTGGGGACTCTAAAGCATGGTAATAGATTTCTAAATGTATTAAATATCTTGCTGACCAAAAAATCTCAGCAAAATAACAAGTTCAAAGCATTGGATATTCCTGTTGCCATTCATTCTTGGACAGTGAGCTTTGAAACCATTTGCAAGAGTAACTCGGCATCCGTCCATGATAGCACTTAAAACCGAAAACTGAATATGAAGTATAAGACTTGTCATAAACCATAATAATTTAAAGTCTTTGAAAAAATAGTGTCAGTGAAACTGAAGCTGGATTGTTAAGGATGCAATGACCTCTGCTATACATCTTAAGTGCTTGTTGTAAATCAGTCCACTTTGCTTCACTCCGGGCAGACTAGCAATGCATAAAGTGGAAAATACCTCAGTACCCTGTATTTAGAAACAATGTTCAATAACTTTAAGGGGTATGTGCAGGACAATTCAGCTTCAAAACACTTGAAAATAAAATGGTTTATATGCTCTAAAGAATGTAACTTTTGATCCGAAAAATCAATATCTTCCAAAGGTGAGTGGAAATTGGAAGGGAACAACAAAGAAAAGCAAGGAAACAAGCGGAGATGAATAAATAAGTAATGGTTAGGTGATCCCAAGCTTGAAGTTTAGATTGTCAGAAGAATGGAATTTTTTGGTCAGCCGGGTGTCTGACACATGCCGAAACCCATCACCATGCTGAAGATTATCCAAACCAAACTGAGAATTCCATGCATCCCACCTACACATGGAAATTCCTGAGATATTTAGTGGAAAATGCAAGACGATTCACAGAAGACCTCATAGAGGTGTATACCATTTTAAAAGGGGTTATTAAAGTAAACTGAAATCATTGCTTTAGGATGTATCATGACATATCAAGGACATAGGTTTAGAGTTGTCTGGCCTTTAGAGTTGTAAAGGGCAATTTCAGGACAGATACCAGGATGTTTTTCTTCAAACAGAAGATAATTAACAATTGGAGCAGGCTGCCAGGAAATCTAGTAGAAGCCAGGACACTGGACTCCTTTAAAAAGCAGCTTGATTGCAGTGATAGGGGACGGTAGGGTGGGTGTTCTGGAGGGATGAGATCAGGCTGGCCGAATAGCCTTCTTCATCAGCCCAATCTTGTAATCTTGAAAAGGAATGTACACTTTCTATCTGATGGGATGCATCCTGTTTACCTAACTCTAGAGAGCATTAGGGACAGGTTAGCAGGAGCCAAGGCTTGGGGAACCCAGAGTGTGTGTTGGGGTACTACTGAAGTCCAGCCAGATAAAACTGCATAACTTGTCAATGAAATTGCATGGTAAGCTTTCCCATTGCTCTTCCAGAAAGGACCACTCTTCCCTTAGGGCTTTGGTTTGCAAGCTTATCGGGGTCTGAGTGTAAAGAGCCCCTGCCCCAGTGCCCTTCCAAGTCCTGTTGATAAGACAGGCTGGCTGAGCTGTCATAAGGAGTGCCTGTCTGGCTCAAGAACTGGCATTCCGAGACTGCCATAGAGACTTGATTCTTGTCTGACATTCCGCTGCCAAACATGTCAACTTGGAGCCAGTTCAGCTCCAAGGAAACTCCACTTACATCCACCCCCACCTGCCGCCCCCTTAAAGAATGCACGACTGATTGAAGAAGAAATTTTTTCTTTATTCCTTCAACAACTTTCTCTTCCATTTGTCTCACCTTCACTGTTCTGCTGAAAGCATTTTTACCAATGAGCAACTGTTCTCTAGGGAGGAGGGAAGTGGAAGGTGGAGACAAGCAGGATCTCTTTAGGGTTGAGCTGCAACCATGTGACATGCCAGGAAAATTTAGTCAACTGTCTGTGAGGTTTTTGGTCATCCAGTTCCTGAGCCATACAGGTCCATAGTATTCCAAGTCCCTACTGATGATAGATCAGTCAATCTGGCTCATCAGCAGGACTTGGAGGAGAGGACCAGTCACTGACAGCAGTAATTCTTCTCATTTGACTCCTATTAAAACTGCAAGCTAAAGTCTTAAGGGATTGGGTGATGCCAACTGGACAAACATCAGGAAGATTACCATATAGTGCTCAAAATGGCAAGCTAAAATAGTTTTAGCTGTTTAAATACAGCAGTGCCTAATCATTAGGGCCTGATGGATGCAGTGTGGTCCCCGAGCCTTGGCTCTCATCAACCTATGCCTAATACTCTCTCGGATTAGATAAGCATGGTGCATCCTTCAGCAATTTTCTCTTGACAATAGGGCCATTTTACGGTGACTGCAAACAAAATGGAAGCAATTATAAATATGAGTGTCTGCCTGCGTTTTCAAGGAGTTTGTTTTGACATGTCGAAGTAGCTAATTTTAAATATTAATTACATATTGATAATCAGTCAATTGCAGTCTGAAGTTTTCCCCACCTCTGTTCTGGTGACTGTTGAGGTGAATTTTCCAAAAAATTAAGATAGATCCAATTCAGCAGAATAGAAATAAGAATCAGCAGAAGAATACCAATGAAAGTAATAACCAGCAAAATTGTTCAGGCAGAAATAATTTGCATTTTATCCATCTGCCTGATGGAGAGGAAAAGAAACATGGCAAAAAATATCAATAGAAACTGTCTGCCTGTAACCCCTTCAGTTCTCTAAGCTGAGCTGTAAAGAACAGGATGATAATTAAATACCTAAAAAACATAATTAAAGTTTTAATTAACTCAATTAAACATTCCATTCAGTTCACTTGAAAAGCCTTTGTAAAAAAAGCTTGAAGACATTAAGCAGAAGGAAATTGGGAGAATATTCCTTCTCTTTTCAAATAGTGCCAACTTATCGCCCACCTAAACAGGTAGGTGGGATCTTGGTTTAATGTCTCAACCAAAGTACAGCACCTCCAGCAATGCAATGCATCCTAAGAATTGGTCTTGATTGTCAGCCTAGATTATGTCTCGATTGGGACTTGAACCCAGAGGTGAGAGCGCTACCAATTTGCACCAGCCTGACACTGCTTTATCTTTTACTTTTATTTTAAATGATGATTCATAGAACATAGGTTGATTTCAGTGTCTGAGTGTTAAATTAACAACAGAATGGGCATGCAGCAGAGTATGGATAGAATTTCACTAGTAAAGAGATGGAATTTTACTTTATTCAGTGTTGAATAACTCTATTTACATTGAAGGTTAAAGCCTTTATATTAATTAAAATGTCAATTTCAAAGTGAAGAATGACTCATGGGACTTGCTCAAACTTTGACCTCTGTAGATCTAAACAATGATGATGTGCTGATTTGACAGGATCCTATATCTAGACACATAAAGCTAAAATATATATTACCATATATAGTATTGGAAGCAGATCAACACAGCATTGACAATTGACCAAGGGCCTTCAAAAATAGCAATCTGCTTATAAAACCTTTAAATAAGCGATGCAAAGCTAAATATCACACTACAAAGCTAAAGAGACACACTACACGTACTACAATTCCAATGTCAAATGATAAACATGAGTTTCCTTTTAATTCTAATATTGGAAACCAATTTTTTTCTGGTTTCAGTTAGCCTCCTTTCCCATTCCTATGATCAACATTGTTAATAAGCTTTCATAAGCATATTATTGTGTCAAGAGACAACAACAACAACAACAAGATTGCATTTATAGAGCGTCTTTCACAAGGTCAACAAAATATTTTTTACAATTGCACGTTATGTGAAATGCAATCTGGTTGAAGTTTACTGCCGAGTTGTGTACATAGAAAAATGCTTTGTCTTCCTTGTCATTGTTTTCATATCATCTCGTAAAGAATTCATCAAAACTAGATGTTGATGTCGTCCCAAACTTTCCAGCCTAAAGTCTACAAGTAATTATCACCAGTAATGTGATCACATCATCAGAATATGCCAACCTGTTGTTGTCTCGGACAATATATGGCTTATATTGGGGAATATAAGCCATATATTGCGGAAGCTCCCCTTTCCCAAATTTTGCAATGTGGTGGAGTATGAAGGCAACCACTAAGGTTATTGAACCAGGAGCCTCACAGGACAACCTTAATAGTTATCAGCTTCACACAACTTTAATATTAACACATCTTTAACAGTTAGTATTCATCAGTGCAACACAGTTTTAAAAGTTATCACCTTAACATGGCTTTAAAAGTTGACAGAAATATAACGTAGTGACCCTTGGGAACACTGTTCTTGAGGACAATGTCTGTGGGTTAGTCAGACACAGTCCCATTGCCAGCGGGAGCTACCATTGATAATTATCACTACTACATCATTGCCATATTGTTTTTCCATATTTTTCAAAAAAAATATGAGTAGACTATTCCAATAAATGGACTGTACAAGGTTACAATAATTTGCTTTGATTGATAACCAAATAATAATAATCATAGTCCTTGCATTTGATATTGCACTTTAGCACGTCTTCGAGATGTTTCAAAGCACTTCACAGAATATATTGTAAAGTGAATTGACTCTATATTTTATTGGCGAAACGCGGCAGCCAATGGCGCACAGCAGTGTCCCACAAACAGTCATGGATTAAGTGACTAAATTATTGTTTCATTTGTTTATTTATTTATTTTGAAGGGATTATTAGCCCCAGAAAAGTGATCTGCCAATCGACTAACAACCAGGTACCTACTTATTGCTAGGTAAATAGAGGCATGTGGAGTAAGGAAATGTGTCCTAATGTTTTGCACTGCCTAAGAATCAAACTCAGATCCTCTCGCTTGCGAGGCAAGCGTTCTAACCAATAAGCTACAGGACTCCACAATACCTTACAGGACTCCACAATATGCTACAGGACTACACAATACGCTACAGGACTCCACAATACGCTACAGGACTACACAATACAATACAGGACTACACAATACAATACAGGACTACACAATACCCTACAGGACTATACAATACGCTACCGGACTGCACAATACGCTACGGGACTACACAATGGGAATGTGCCTCACTAACCCACCAATATTGTCCTCCAGTGTTTTTAAAATTAATTAATTAATGTTTGATCAGCTTTGTTATTTGTAGCTTCTCAATGGGTTAGATACTTTCAGTGAATGGTCAATTACCAACCAAGTAACAGACAATGACAGGCATAAGCCACTTGAAGTTCCCACTATACATATGTGTTTGCACATCAAGACTTCAACTCAATGGCTGACACTCCAGTGCAGCACTTTGAGCAGCACTGTGTTGTTGAAGGTCCTTCAAATGAAACATTCTCTCCCAGTCAATATTTCTAGTTCCTCCTTTAAATCTTATACCTCACCATGAAGAAACTTATAAACAGTCTTTGGCATCTTTACATTCAGATCAATATTAAAAATCCCTTGGCACTGGCTGACATTCCACCAAATAAAATTGATCACACACTTCATGGCTGTTTGTGGAACATTGCTGTACACAAATTGGCTGCCTTGTTCATCTATAAAATACACAGTCAATACAGTTTACAGTATATCCGGTGGAGGGTTTGAGATATCCTTCTGACATGAATACTATATCAAATGTAACAATTACTATTATTACATATGTATAAGATTTAAAGGAGGAACAAGAAATATTGACTGGAAAAGAAAGTAATCATAACAAGATTATTTAAAAACCCAACTGACTCAGAGAAACAAATCTTTTTACCTTACTTACTCTGGCCTACACGTGACTCCAGCCCCACACTTTATGGTTAACTATTAACATTTTCTATAGTGGTCTAGCAAACCACTCAGTTGTTGGAAAACCACTACTGCAGAACAACATCAACAAAATAATAATCATTGAATTTGATATAATGCCTTCCATATCAGGAGGATAATAATAAAAATAATCCTTGCATTTGATATGCCTTTTCATGTTGTTGAGACATTTCATGTTTCACAGGATATACTGTAAAGCGATGTGACTGTGTATTTTGTGGGCAAATGCAGCAGTTTATCCGTGCAGAGCAATGACCCACAAATAGCCATGGAGGGGGTAATCAATTTTACTTGGGGGAATTGTTTGTCAGGACACTGGTATAAACTCCTTTCTCTTTTCAAATAGTGCCTCAAAGTGCTTCAGAAGATATACTGTGAAATGAGTGATTGTGTATTTTAGAGTATTTTGTATACTGTTGCAGGTAGAAGAAAAACCACCACGTTCTCAGGACAAGGGGGGATTGGCAATAAATGTTAATGCTGCCAGCATCTCCTACATCCAGAGAAGAGCAAATAACAATAAGAAAGGAAACAGTCAAAATACATGTAACTTTAGATGAAAATATTAAATGAAATGGGTGGAAACATATGATATCAAACATAAGCAGTGTGCATGAAAGTTTTTATAGACTATCGGAACAAAATGAAAGAAAATGATATGGAATTATTCAAGCAAATATGAAGCATTAAGAGGAAGGCAGCAAACTCTATTATGGGCTACTCTGATTCTAGACCAGTTGGCACAATGCTGTGACTCTTTCCAAAGGCAGAAACATTTCTTTGCACAACGCGTTGAGGTAATATAGAATACACTCCATCCAGACAGCTGTAGATATAGAAAGAGACATTTAAAGGGGAGAGAGAGATTTTTTGGGGGTCAGCTCGATGTCTGACACATGTGGAAACCCATCACCATTCTTAAGAATATCCAAACCAAACTGAGAGTTCCATGCAACCCGCCTGGATCTTACCATGGAAATTCCAGAGATATTTATTGGAATGGAATGTGTACTGCTAAGATGCATCTTGCTTACCTAATTCTGGAAAGTATTAGGTCAGGTTGGCAAGGCTTGGGTGTCCTTTAGCGTACTGCTGGAGTCTAACCAGCTAAAACCACATAGCTTGCCATTGAAAGAATTGCAAGGTTTCCCACCGCTTGTTCAGCTAGTACCACCCTACCTGTTCAGCTTGCATGATTAACGGGAGCTGAGTAGGAGCAGTCGCTGGCCCCCAGTCACTAGTCTGCCCTTCCAATTCCTGCGATGAATTAGCCTAGCTGTGGTGTCATCAGCTGTGCCCTGAAATAGTGCGGACCCACCTGGCTCAGGAACTGGACAACTGGGCCCGCCAGGGTGTGTTGGCTCGATGCTGATATTCAATTGTCAAACATATCACCTTGGAGCCTGTTCAGCTCCAAGGAGATCCTGCTTACTTGGTCCCCCAAAGGGGAACAGTCTCTAGTTGGTCATTTGACATCCATCAAGCACATCTCTGAGCCGCACTAGGTGGATGGGAGGTACCAGGAACATCCTGCCAGCTGCTTTCCTGTCTGCAAGCCAATTAAGGTGGGTTCAAGGCGCTAAATGTATGAACATGCATTTTTGAACTCGGAGTCCAGGTACGCTTTCCAGCGGCTGTCACCCCAAACCTCAGAATTTCCTCATCAGCTATCTGGCAGACATCTGCCTTCAGTGTGGTGGGAGAACCTTTACAGGACAGCTTGTGACGTGTCAGCCGCTTTGATGTTCTTGAGGTCCAGATCCTCATGTGGAGATCTTTGGCAAATAGACATGCCTGTTGTGAAGCTGACTCTGCCTCCAGGGTGCTTAGAACAGGTAGGGCCAAGTCCTCCATCCCTGCAGCTGCTTCCCATGCTTTCCACAAATCCAACTCATTGCCTTGATCATGGACTTCACAAATGGGCCAGAGGAAGCCCCTGCTCTGCATCTCCAGGTGCACAGATCCATAAAGGAGGACTGTCAAAGGGGAAGAGGGGTAGCTGATGGCATGGTTGAAGAGGAGGGTCTTGAGGCAGGACTTGAAGGAGGCTAAGGAGGGGGCAAGGCGGAGTGATTGAGGGATGAAATTCCAGAGGTTGGGGGCAGAGTGGCTGAAGGATAGGGAGCCAATGGAGTCGGGGGAGAGTGGGGGAGATGGGGTCATGGAGTTTGGTCAGGAAAAGATACGGGCTGCAGAGTTCTGGATTATCTGCATCCTGTGGAGGGAGGAGTTGGGAAGGCCGACAAGCAGGGCATTTGCATAGTCGAGCCTGGAGGTGATGAAGGCATGAACAAGAGTTTCAGCGGCCTGAGGGGTGAGGGAGTGACGGAATCGGGCGATGTTACGGAGGTGAGGGAAGGCAGAACGGGTCATGACTTGAATGTGGGAAAGAAAAGACAGTTGAGGGTCTAACAAGACACCAGGTTCCTGACTGGCTTGGTGAGTTGAAATGTGCAACCATGGAGGTTGATGCTCCAGAGCCTGAGGTGCAGAGGCGCTGGCGCGAGCCAATCAGGAGGGCCTCAGTCTTGTTCACATTCAACTGTAGGAAATTTGCCCTCATCCAGGACTTGATGTCTGACAAGCAGTCTGTCAGGACAGCAATGGTCCTGAAGTTGAAGGTGGAGGCAGAAAGATAGAGTTGGGTGTCATCCTCATACATGTGGAAGTTGACCCCATGTCTGCGGATGATGTCACCAAGGGGGAGCATGTAGATATTAAAAAGGAGAGGGCAAAGATAATGGAGAGAATGGGTTGGAAATGGGATCAAAAGATCTGCTGTGATCTAATAAAATTGCAGTACAAGCTTGAAGGATTGAATAGGCTAGTCCTGCTACTATAGTTAGGAAAAGTAAATGGACAGAACTTATACAGGACTACGAGAAGCAGTAAGAAAGGTACCAGGGAAGATGTTCTTATTACCTAGTGATGAGGCTCAGAGGGTGGCACTTTAGTCCAGTGATGACAATGCCATTAATTCTTGTTTCACAGGCTCACCCAAGAGATGATAAAATCATTAGTTTTCTCAATAATCGGAGAGCGGATGTTAAAGCAAGAAAAAGTAATTTCAGGAAGATAAATTAATGAGCAAACTTGAAGAAAACTATGAATCAAAAGAAGGTGCAAATAAATTATGCATGATACAGAACTAGGAGGATAATATCCAAAATCCCCAAACCCTAATGTAAATGATTAGGAATGCTACAGTAAACAGGAAATGAAAGTGTCTAATTAACTGTATGTATTAATGAGGAACAAATCCAGGGACACTTAAACAATTGAACTCACCACAATTCCCGATGCTGGCATACTGGAGAAGCTTGTGGGATTAATGGGTGTATTTCTCTGATGAGTGTATCTGTTTTAAGATTTTATTGTTCTTGCTCAGTTTGTTGCTGAGCTCAAGACAGGGCAAATTTAGCCATCAGCACAATACCATCTGGGGACTGTCCTCGGAAACCTACTTAAAGTGTGCCAATTACTACTTCAATAAGGAAGTCAAGTGCAGGCTCCTTCAAAGTATTTCACATGCATGGCGCAGATTCGTGGGAAATCTTATCAGAGATGAGTTCCTGCAGGTCAGCTTGACATAACTGGTTTATTCGGGAATCCCATGAGACAGTGCCCCATATTGGACCTGAATTTAACTAGCTGGCTAAGCATCATTTTCTATTCATTACTTTTGAGAATTTGTCCCTGTGGATGAATAATAACTGCATTGCAATTTTACATTCTAAATAGCATTGCATTTATGTAGCATTAAATAATACATATAAAATTGCATTGCAGTTATTAGTGACAGCGACAAATTCACTGTACTAACACCAAATGGAGCTTAATTGTACTTTGCCCACATCAGTGTATTCAGAACATTGAGTGCAAGGAGCAGAATAACCTCTTGTGTTATCATTAGACCTAAAATTAGAAAAGATGATAAACTTTGATTCCGACAAGCAGATGTCAGAGTTCTGCCCGTTGTGTTGCAGATAAGGAAATGTGCAAAATATTGACAATGACCTACAGTGAAATTAAGTGTTTTAAGAGGAATAACCAACAGAAGGTGACAGTAAAGAGGATTAAATGGGTAAAAGGAGCAGGAAAATGTAATCAATGGCTCAGAAAAGAATAGTTTAATTTAGTTGGGAAGGGCCAGCACAACTACAATTGCCTCTCAACACATACCCTCAGAGATGATAACCACAGACAGTTAACGAGAGCTCTATGAACAGAGTACAGATTAAATACAAGTCGGGGGGATTTCCACACTGCTCTAGCTTTACTCGAAGTAAAATTCTAGAGAATCCAGAATTTGACAAATTCTTAAATATATCTTTAATTTTAAAGCTGTTTTTTTCTGTAAGCTCTTTTAAGAACTATAGAAAAACGATTTCAAAGTACTTAAATATAGTTAAATAGAGTGATACGGCGTGGAAACAGGCCAATCAGCCCAATCCATCTACATCGGTAGTTATACTCCACATCCCTCTATTCTCTCCTACACCCCCCCTCTTCCCTTCAATCTTATGTACGATTAAGTTTTCAATTAAATACCCTGATGCTATTTGCTTCAACCACAGCTTTCGGCAGTGAGTCCCACATTCTCACCACCGCATGAAGAAGTTCCTCCAAAACAAACTATTTTTTATCAGAAATGGACACTTTAAAATGCTGTATCAATAGAATTAATTTAGACCCAGGTAGAATTTCTCCCCACACATATAATCTAGGCTGGCAAATCAATGCAGTGCTTGTAGAACACTATATAATTGGGGGTTCCGTCCTTCATATAAGATATTAAACTGAGGTCCCCTCTGCTTGTTCAGGTGGACATTAAACATTCAATGTCTCTATTTGAAAACAAAGTAGAGTTTCTCCTGCTGTCCTGGCCAACAATCCCCCAGTAAAAATGGTCATTCACTTTGTGGAACATTGCTGTGTGCAAATTGGCTTCAAATTACTAATGAATTTAAGAAATGTTCCAAAGTTCTGTAAGAAGTTAAATTTAAAAAAATATCTTAAGGCTAAGACCATAAGAAATTGCGGTCCTCTCATTGCAAAAAAAGTGGAGCAATTTAAGGATCTGAGGTAAGATAATGGGAACTTAACAGAGCTTTTAATATTTTTTCATAACTGTTTTTACTATAAATGATGAAAGTAGTTTCCCTAAGTGAGTGACAAACGTTTATTTAGAAAATAAGTATTCACTTTACACAGATGAAAAATTAATTTTAGATGAGACAAAATAGATAGGAGGACAAGAGGGCATGAGTTTGGGAATATGAAGGTAGTAGAGGTATCATAGGGCATGGTGAAAGTAGAGGCTATTGGAATTAACATATCTGCCAAGATCTAATAAAGTACTGGAGCAGGCTCGATGGGCTCCTGTTTTCAAATGTTATTAGGAAAGATACCAGAAAGTCTATCTTTCCAAAGAAGGTAACCAATAGTTGGAGCGGGTTACCAGGAAGGGTGGTTGAAGAGAAAAAGCAAAATACTCGAGGTGCTGGAAATCTGAAAACAAAAACAGAAGTCGCTGGGAACACTCATGTAGGTCATGCAGATCATGTAGCATCTATGGAAAAAGAAAAATGAGTCAACGTTTCAAGTCCAGCACTCTTTGTCAGAACAGTTAAAGAGATTTAAGGAATAGCTTAAAACTGTAATTAGAAGATGGGAGGATTGATATTCTGGAAGGATATAGGTCGAAGGGTCTTCTTTATCTGAAATCTCTTTTCGATTTGACCTGCAAATTAATGGTTATTGCTTCCATCAGAAAAGAGGTTGGGAATGGGAAACTTCCCAGTCTAAAATCACAGTGGACTGAGCTGGAAAGAATTCTCTGTACATGAAATTCTGCAAATTGGCATTGGAAACCTATCAGCCTTTAGTTTTATTAACAAACTCATTGCTCAGTCATTAATATGGATCCTTAAATATTCCTTGGAAGTTCATTGGCCATCCAAGAACTTTATGGGACAATTTATGAGCAGAGGCCAAATTGGTTAGTAATTGATGATTTGCATTGCCATAGTTTGAACTCAATTTATATTGCATTTTTCACAGTGATTATGATAGTATACATCACGGTTCATAAATTGTCAGGCAAACATGAAATGTACTCAACTGCACTCAATAGAAATGGTGAAAGTAATTGCAGCAGTATCCAAAATTTATGAAGCATGATTCAAGAATGGCATCAGTGATTTTTTGATGTAGTCAGAGGTAATGGTTTAGTTTTTTCCTGTTCCAATATGTCCTAGGCCTATTCCTACTTGCCTTCCTCTCTTCAGAATGGACCTTCAACTAACATATCAGGTCTTATCCAAAGTGTTCGTTCCTCCACTGGCTCCCCATCCCCCAGAGGATCGAATTCAAGATCCTCATCCTCACCTACAAGGCCATTCACGGCCTTGCTCCCTCCTACCTCTCTGACCTACTATCCCCCTACCTGCCCGTACCCTCCGTTCCTCTGGCTCCGGTCTGCTCCACAACCCCTGCCCCAATCGCCCTACCATCGTTGGCCGGGCCTTCAGCCTCTCAGCCCCTAGGCTCTGGAACTCTATCCCCCAGTGCCTTCGCCGCCTCCTCCCTTTCCTCCTTCAAGGCCGGTCTCAAGATCTTTCTCTTTGACCGTACCTTCAGCTCCCCTCTTCACTCTCTAACCCCTCCTCGCTCCCTCCCTTCCCTCCCCTCACCCTGACCATTTCCCGCCTGCTCGGGTCCTGACCGACGTGAAAGGCGCTCTATAAATGGAATCTTGTTAAAGGAGATCTACTAAATATTAATATTTATTTTTCAATAAAGCATCTCAACGTGGCTTGATTATTACCAGGCCCTGCATGTTGAATTCCCCAGCTCCTCTCTACACAAGCAGCAGACCATATTGGAGTCACCCTAGCTTAGCTGATAGTCATGTTGCCTCTGATTCAGCTGTTTGCATATAAAACACACAAGCACTCCATTTTACAACATATATCTTGTGAAGCACTTTTGGATGTTCTCCCAATGTGAAAGGCGCTATTCCAAATGCAAGGATTATAATTATTATTAATAACATTTGAGCGCACAGTCTAAGCTGGCACTCCAGTGCAGTGCTGAGGGAGCGCTGCACTGTTAGAGGTTCATCTTTCAGAGGAGGTGTTAAATCAATGTCTCCTCTCACTGTTCAGATGGACATTAAAGATCCCATGACACTATTTGAAAAGAGAAGTGAGTTTCTATTTTGTACCAAATCCCTATCGTTCTTCTGCAGGTTTATTCATGGATTTTTTCTGTTTAATCATTATAGTCTACATTTACCACACTTATTACAATCTATTTTTAACCAAATAAACCTTAATTACACTGTTATTCCCTTTTGATCATAATCTCCTCTCTAAATTCCTAAAATAAAACTATCCTGCACTATACAGATCCCATTTATGATTTTTTAAATGCAAATCATGTTGTAGTCTTCTTCCCAATGCTAAAACATTTAGCTTCTTTAGGTGTTTATAATATTTGATAAAGCACCTCATATCGCTGAGTAATCTCAAAGTGCTTCTGACCATTTATTGTAAAGCTTAGTGACTATTCTGTAGCTGAATGTGACAGCCAATTTACACACACTATTATTCCACAATAATGAAGCAAATGACCAATTTTATCTGGAGGATTGTTTGACAGAATCACAGGGGAAACTCTGTTCCCTTTTTGAATAAGATATTACGTTTGAATAAATGGAATTGGGTTGTTTGTTGCTCAGAGAACTCAGGTACTCTGATGCATTGAACTGCATTTTGTATGCAGCTGCATTAGAAATAGTTACAGTAGAAAAATGGCTGGAGCTGATATGAACTTCTCTGTAGACACGAGCAGTGTAATCCCCATCAGAATTGAAGTCTTGGATAGTTAATTCTTGAGCTAAGACTTATTGACACCTTCAAATAACAAAAGATGTTCTTGTACTGGGTCCAGTTTTCAAAATGTAGTCAATTACCAAATTTTATGTCTCTCTTGAAACAGCACTCTAATATGAACAGGGACATTTTAAAACCCTGAAAACGAGGTCCAATCTCTTGTCATTATAAGTATGACTACTTTCAGATCAGGCTACAATTTTGTGTGTCATGATCACCCTGATGCATTCATTTAAAGGATTATTTTTCGAAAGCGTTGACTCTCTGATTCTAAGGCTGAATTTATTGAGTGACTTGAACAGTTTTCTAGGCAAAAACAAAATGGAACAGGGGACAGAATTTGATGCTTACCATGTGCAGAAACCTCATCTCCTTCTATCACAAAGCAGTCACCCATTGGGGTGAAGCCTCTCTTTGTCGGATGCAGATTTTATAATGTCAGAAATGGGTTTCCTGAGCTGTCAGGAAAACAAAGATTTAAGGTTTTTCTTTGGGGGGTGGACAAATACAATGAAATCTTACCGTGTCAAAATTTCCTACCATAATTTCAAGAGCATGGACTGATGCTCTTGAAGTGATTCAAACAATTCAGCTTAACACCTGTGGTAAGATGGGTGCCTGACACATGTGAAAACCTATCACCATGCTTAAGAGTATATGAACCTGACTGAGTTCCATGTTGACCTAAATGTTCAACACTTTGAAGATAGCAACATGGTATTTATTGGTGACTACATCAAAATAGTATGTTGTGTACTGAATTTAATTCAACTCTATAATTTCTCATAAGCAGCAGTTGCCGCCAATGTTATTGGTGTTAACCTGACTTTTGTATGGCTTTTGTATGTGCAGCAAAATATGCTGCCATTAAAAGTTTAAAAAATTATGTTCCAAGCATTTGAAGTGGATTGTTACTACAAGATCACAGAGCATAGGAATAGCTGGTCTTAATAAGGGAACAGCAATAATATTGCCCCATTTTGGACATTGGGTTTTGTCTGCAATTCACACTGGAATGGAATTGTGTACTTGGGTGGGTAGTGGATAATCGCCACACAATCCTGTGCTGTATTTCATGCTAAACAGTCCATTAAAACTGTCTGAAAATACAAACCAAGACCACCTGTTGAGCTTCCTACCTCTTGGACATCAGTAGCTGCTAGGAAACATGTCTTGCACAATTCTCAAAAGGAGCTGGGAAGAGATTCAAATAATTCAGCTTGAACACCTGCTATGCAGGATTTTTGGTCTGACACATGGGGAAACCCATCACGGTACTTAAGCGTATCTGAACCTCACTGAGTTCCATGCATGGAAATTCCCATGGCTGGATTGGAATTGCTTACCTGAGGTAAGCAATTGCTGACCTAATTCTGGAGAGTATTAGACACATGCTGGTGAGAGCCAAGACTTGGGTATCGCAGCGTGTGTGTTGGTGTAGTGCTGGAGTTTGATCAGATGACAAAATTTAGCTTGCCATTGAAAGCACTTTCTGGCAAGCTCGTCCAGCTTTGAACACTACTTGTTTGGGCTTTGGCTTACAGGGTTATCAGAAACTAAATGGGAAGAATCTCTTCCCCTAGTGACTGGTCTGCCCCCTCTAGTCCTGCCAATGAGCCGTGTAAGCTACACTGTCATCAACAGTGCCCTGAAATACCATGGTCCAGCTTGACTCAGGAATCAAACGACTGAGACCGCCACGGAGGATCTACTCAATGCCAAGCATGTCATCTTGGAGCCAGTTCAACTCCAAGGAGATCCACTTAGCTTTCCTTTTCCTCTTTTGTATGAGGAATAAAATCACATTTTGTCAGGAATTGGGCTTGTAATGTTCAATATCATACCAATAAATCTGCTCTCACTAACCCAGGGGAAAATCTTTAGTACATTTGGTGTCACAAACCATGTGCATATTTATTAAATTAAATAATTTTCAATTTTGAAACAAATAACATTTAAAGGTCCATGGAGAGTTAGTTTAGTACAATAGATTGTCTCAGTACTTTAACAATGTCCATTTGGAATTAAACTCCTGTTTGCATTGATCTTGAGGCCAAAATGGAAAACAAATATTGTTCAGCATTTCTCAGAAAGATGTTACCTCAGTCATTCATTCAAATAACAAACAGTGGCTCACATCAGTAAGGTTTCTAGTAAATTAAGTAAACTTCATTAAGGATTTTAAAGTTGGGCACCAGATAGCTTGAAACAGTAGCTCATGAATGCAGAATGTGTATGAGTTAAAACGGGGTAGAATATATTTTATTGCATCTTAAAATATTCCAGTGTAAAATGTCAATAATAGTTCAACTTTGCTGGTATCCTGCACAAGGAGACTTGTGCTTTTTACAAAAGCAAAACCTTTTGCTCCAGGTTTTCAAAAGGACAGTTGACTCAAAATTCCACTTAGCCTTAGTCTGTAAGACCATTACATCATAACATTTAATGTCATGCAGAATTGTAGAAAATTCTTGAATTCAGCCTTAATTTGGAAGCTGGTTTTGTTCGGTTCTTAAAAAGGACTGACATTTTAAGATTGAATTGTTGATGTGTATGTAAATTACAGAATTTTCCATAATTCTACACCATCTTAAATTTTAAATTTTCAGAATCAAAGACTAGATTTAATTTCGGGCATGTTGCTCACAATGGCATATGGTTTTAGATGGTAACATCCCAGCAGTACTCAACATCACACTCTGGTGGTACCCAAGACTTGGCTGTTGCCAATTTGCCCCTAATAATGTCCAGGTTTAGTTCAGTAAAGTTAGTTTGTCCGGGTAGAGAATGTACATTGTACTCCAGCATAAGGAAATGTCTATGTGTCGTCATACACACGTGGAACTCTCAGACTGGTTTGGATGTTCTTAAGCATGTTGATGGATCCACATGTGTCAGCCACTTGGCTGAGAATTTTAGGATTTCTATGAATTTCATCTAAATCTATTTTTTATTCAATGTATTTGATGGTTGTGATAGAATCACAGGGAAAATCATCCACTCTATCATTTAATTTAAAGAAATCTTATGGCTCATGAAATATTTTTTTCAAAGAAATACTCACGTCACTGTTTTAATAATAATAATAATCCTTGCATTTGATGTAGCGCTTTTCACGTCGGGAGGACGTCCCAAAGCGCTTCACAGAACACACTGTAAAGTGAATTAACTGTATATTTGTGGGCGAACGCAGCAGCCAATTGCGCACAGCAATGTCCCACAAACAGTCGTGGATTGAAAATGACAGATTTATTATTGTTTTGGGTTTTGGAGGGATTATTATCAGGCGTGTGGAGTAAGGAAACTTGCCCAAGGTTTTGCCCTGCCTGGAATTGAACTCAGGTCTCTCGCTTGCAAAGTGAGTGCTCTAACCACTGAGCTACAGGACATCCAACTACAGGATGTTAGTTCCTTCACTAACATCACCAACACTTTGCACCAATACATGCACTCAGAGGTGAGTCCCTACAAAAATGTATTCACATAATAATTAGACTTTTGAATGTGTTTTTTACTATGTGCCAGAATTTACTCAGGGTTTTAATATCATCATCCGTTCTATAGTGGCCAAGCACAAATCTGCAGCACTGTTTATGAACATAAACATAAAAGTGATTTATCTTAAATCAAAAAAGTATTTCAGTGCCACAACTCATAGCAACGTTTCTGAGCATAAAATTCTCCCAGCAGCTCAAAATGCTAAATGTCGTTCAACTGAAAAAAATCTTGCTTTTCTACATCTAAGGTAATTATGTCAATTATAACATAATTCTATGATCTAGCAGCACCAACTGAAAATAAGATTTTCAAAGCGAACCTTTGAGTTCTGTGCCTTTGTGTTATGGTGTGAAGCAATACAAACCCTGGGTTTGCACTGTTCAATTTCACTCGATATTGGATTTCAGTAAATGAGCCATTAGATAGCTTTACAAAACTCTTTTAAAAAGACACTTCCCAAAGTGCTATTGTTATAGGAGAACCAATGTAGGCAGTACCACTAGTCAATAAAAGCATGTTTAAGTCACACTCCACAGAGGCACCATTAGTGGCTATGCTGTTTCATGGAGGACTCTTAGGGAGCATATCCCTGCAAGAAAGGGGGTGGGGAGAATGCAACAAGGAGTTACTGCAAATGCCTTGAAACACCAGTCCCTGGAAGCCAGATAGAGGTCAACCCATTGCCCTATTCTCTTTGCTGAACAGGCATTAATTTCAGCAGGACAGAGTAAAAAATAGTGTGTGTCCTTCAGGATAGCAAACATAATATAGAACTATAAACTTTGCCCACAAAATATAAAGTCAATTCACTTTACCGTATATTCTGTGAAGCGCTTTGAGACATCTCAACAAAGTGATAAGGTGCTATATCAAATGCAAAGATTATTATTCTTATTTTATTCAGAATAATCGGTTGCTCAACCAGGTAAGGTACTTCAAGTCCTGCTGATAAGTGACCAGCCAGCCTGGCGCATCAGCAAGATTTGGACAAATAGATCAGTCACCAGGGCTAGTAGCCTTCCTACTTGCCTCCTGTTAACTCTGCAAGCAAAATCCCTAACAGACAGGATATACCAGCTAGACAAGAAGCAGGAATTTTGCCAGTATTTGCAATGGAAAGCTGTGCTGATTTATATGTTTAAATGGCAGCCGTATGCCCTCTACAAGCAGGGCAACAAACAAATTTGATGGAAACAAATTTCTTAAAAATAGTATGTCCAGTGGTTCTAATTTACGAGCCTGACTCCTGGCAATTTTCTAGTTCAGTTCAGAAACAGATAGAAGAATGAATCCAAGGCAAGCCCAGAGTGACAAAATTGGGCTCAGATACAATCAACCAAAAATTGGGGTAATAATGAAACAAAAATGAAGTATGATATGGCAACTATTACACAGAACATTGAGTGAATGGGACTTTAATGACATTTTCTCAGTGTCAGACAAGCCTAAAATTCAGTGCTAGATTTGTCTTTGTGATAGCCTAATGTTTCATCTAATTTCATTCAAGCAGGTAAGATTTTAGAACGTTTATCAATCTTCAGTTTTATAGATAGATAGACAAGGCAGTGTAGCAGTGAATCCTTTTAAGCTCCACTCAAAATGGATATTATACTGTATCACTAACGTACTTTGAAATTTACCACTCAGTTCCGATAAATGAACTATTGTGCAGATATGATTTATTTTAACCTATTCAGTAGTACATGCGGATTAAATGCATTCAAGCACATACTACAAATGACACTACCTTTCTTGAATCTGTGTGTATTTCTGTGGTTATTTGCCATAAATGTTTGGGGGGGCTTGCCAAAGTGAAGCTTGTCAGTGCTGAGGAATGGAAACCTCTCTTCCTATTTTCAGTCCTCGGCTGAAGACCTTTCTTTTCAACCGTGCCTTTGGTCACCTTCCTCCCACTCCCTTGGTTCTACTATGAAGCGCTCTGAGATGCCGTCCAGGGTGGAGGGTGCTATATAAATCCAAGTTGTTGTCGTTTTTACTCCCGGCTTCCAAGGTTAACATCAAGCACTTCATCTCCTTCAGCACCTCCACCCCCCTCCCCACCTCCACCAGACCCATCACTATCTTCTACCGCCCCTGGAAGAAGTTACCCCCACAATCCCTAACCGCTGCATTGGAGTCCTCTGAACCCCTCTCCCTCTGGCCTTCAACCCTCACTGACCCTCTTCTGCTCTCACCCTCCTCCACAACACCCTCTCCTCCACACTCGATACTCTTGCCCCCATCACCTCCCCTACTGTCTCCTACTCTCGCTCCTCCCCTAGTTCACCACCCACCTCCACTCACTGAAGAGCCAGGTGCGGGCCGCTGAATGCACCTGCCTCAAATCTGGCCTAACGGTCCACCGACAAATCTGGCTGGACCTCCTCAAAATCTACCGCTCCACTCTAGCCTCGGCCAAGTCATCCTTCTACTCCAGGATAATCCTGGAGGCGAAGAACAACCCCAGGCTTCTGTTTTCTACCACATCCCGACTCCTCTGTCCCCCCCGCCATCCCATGCAGGTCACCTACTCCAACCTTCACTGCGAGGAGATGCTGGATTTCCTTGAATCCCAAATCAAGGGAATCTGCTCCGCGGTCACTCCCCCTCCAACTTCCACCCACCCCTCAATCCTTCCCTCCCACACTCCAACTCCTACCCATCCTCCCCTATGTACCTTCGAACCCGTTTCCCCACCCTCTGTCACCAAACTCATCCTATCCCTGAAACCCACCACCTGCTCCCTTGACCCCATCCCCACTCCACTCCTTATCTCCCAGCTCCACCTCCTTGCCCCACTTATCACAGACATCATCAACCTGTCCCTCTCCTCTGGCTCTGTTCCCATTCCCCTAAAAACTGCCACCATCACTCCCACTTTGAAAAAACCCTCCCTTGATGCGTCGCAGCTATCAAGCTACCGGCCCATCTCCAACCTCCCCTTCCTGTCCAAGGTCCTTGAAAGAGTTGTCGCCTCCCAGCTGCGCTCTTTCCTCTCCACCCATTCACTATTTGAACCCCTTCAGTCGGGTTTCGGTGCTGCCCACAGCACAGAAACTGCCCTCTGGTCAAGGTCACCAATGACATCTTGACCATCTGCGACCAGGGCTCCCTCTGCCTCCTCGTCCTCCTCGACCTATCGGCAGCATTCGATACGGTCGACCACGCTATCCTCCTCCACCGCTTGTCCTCCCACCTCAACCTTCAAGGCCCTGTCCTTGAATGGTTTAGGTCGTACCTCTCCCACCGTCTTCATTTTGTTTCCACAAACGGCTTTTCCTCCAGCCCCCGCACTGTCTCGTGCGGTGTCCCTCAGGGCTCTGTCCTCGGTCCCCTCCTCTTCACCCTCTATATGCTCCCCCTTGGTGACATCATCCGCAGACATGGGGTTAACTTCCACATGTATGCGGATGGCACCCAACTCTACCTTTCCTCCTCTATCCTCAACTACACGACCACCGATGTCCTGACAGCCTGCCTGTCTGACATCGAGTTCTGGACGAGAGACAACTTTCTTCAGCTCAACGTGCACAAAACTGAGGCCCTCCTGATTGGCTCGAGTCAGCGCCTCCGCCTCAGACGCTGACAGCATCAGCATCCAAGGCTGCACTCTCCACCTCTCAAAGCCAGTCAGGAACCTCGGGTTCTGTTCGACCCTGAGCTGTCCTTTCTTCCTCATATCCGCGCCACAACTGGCACCGCCTTCCATCACCTCCGAAACATCGCCAGACTACGGCACTACCTCACCCCTCACGCTGCTGAAACTCTGGTCCACGCCTTTATCACCTCAAGGCTGGACTATGGGAACTCTCTCCTCGCCGGCCTTCCCGCCACCTCCCTCCACAAGCTGCAGGTCATTCAGAACTCTGCAGCTCGTGTACTGTCCCGCACCAGGCTTCGGGACCACATCACTCCCACCCTCGCTCGCCTCCACTGGCTCCCCATCCCCCAGAGGATCGAATTCAAGATCCTCATCCTCACTGACAAGGCCATTCACGGCCTTGCTCCCTCCTACCTCTCCGACCTACTATCCCCCTACTTACCTGCCCGTACCCTCCGTTCCTCTGGCTCCGGTCTGCTCCACATCCCCTGCCCCAACCGCCCTACCATCGGTGGCCGGGCCTTCAGCCTCTCAGCCCCAGGCTCTGGAACTCCATCCCCCAGTGCCTTCGCCGCCTCCTCCCTTTCCTCCTTCAAGGCCGGTCTCAAGACCTTTCTCTTTGACCGAGCCTTCAGCTCCCCTCTCGACTCTCTACCCCCTCCTCGCTCCCTCCCTCCCTTCCCTCCCCTCACCCTGACCATTTCCCCCCCGCTCGTGTCCTGACCCAACTGACCAGCGCCTTGGGACGTTCTCCCAACGTGAAAGGCGCTCTATAAATGAAATCTTGTTGTTGCTGCTGTTGTTGTCTTAGGTGTAGTGCAGACCAGATGTAGAGTAAAGCTATTTCTCCTCTACCCTAACAATTGGCACAATATTTTTGTGGTGACTGATTAAACCAGTCATCGAGTGAATAGGGGTGGAATGTCAGGGCACTATGACAACAAACAATTCATCTCTATTTAGCATCCTCAGTGTTCTGAGCTCTCAGACAGGATCATTGAAATCTTTAACCGTAATGGATGATGAAAAGATAATTCAGCTTGTTGAAACTTTGCCATAACTCTATAAGGAAGACATTTTTAAGCATTATAATAATAATAATCCTTGCATTTGATATAACGCTTTTCACATCGGGAGGACCTCCCAAAGCGCTTCACAGAACATACTGTAAAGTGAATTGACTGTATTTGTGGGCGAAAGCGGCAGCCAATTGCGCACAGCACAGCATTATATAGTGGAGAGATTACATCAAAGGTAGATATTAACACAATATTTAACTGGTATTGATCAGTTTAAAGCTAATATTTTGAAGTATCATAACAGCAGTAGGAGGTTCATACCTAGTAAAACCAATGAATAGTACATAAGAGTTTGCTTTTCTAGAACAAGAGTGTAGTGTTATTGACAGGTAAAATCGAATGGGCAGCTATTCTGCCCCACTCTCTGGAATTCACTCCAGGAGTCCTTCCAACTCATTTGTTCCATTCCTTCATTCAAGGCACATACTTCTCAAAACATAACTCTTTGAATATACTTTTGGTCAACATTTCCCTCTCCAAATCCCTCAGCTCCCACCCTTAGCTCGGGTACCCATTCAACATTGTCAAGCACTTTGAGATATCCTGCCAACATGAAAGGCATTAAATAAATGTAAATTGTATAATATTGTATTGTAAGAGAATAAACCATGGCATCACCATTGAGAAACTTTGACGATTAATTTGAGATCAGTCTATTCCTGCGGGACCGAGCCCACACAAAATGTAAATCTTGATGAAAATCTTGATAGGTAACAGTTTATGTCCAGTAGGAAACAGAGTAGTGGAAAGAAAAACCAAAATGTTTATCCCCTTTATAATACTCTGAAGTGTGAACTTACCTGGTCAGCCTGCATAAGATACAAACTTCTGCCTGAATCCCACCTTAAGACCCTGCAAGCCCACCCCCTAACAGGTAGGATTACCTAACTCAACAAGCAGCAGGAAAGCTTGCCTGACAGTATTATTAATCACAAGCTATGCAGTTTTAACTGTTAGACTCCAGCAGTACCACTTACGCAAACTCTGGGGTCCCCAAGCCTTAGGTCTTACCAAGCTGCGCCTAAGACTTTCCAGAATTAGGTAAGCCAGATACATCCCTCCAGAGAGAGAGCATGCATTCTATTCCAACAGTCTGTCTCTGGGATTTCCATGTATAGGTGGGATGCATGGTAATCTCAGTTTGGTTTGTAACTCTTAAGCATGGCGATGGGTTTTCTCATGTGTCAGGCACCAGGCTGACCCCTCAAAAAAGGACCTCATTATTTACAACTACCTTGTTTGCATGTTGGGGATCGATGGGAGTCTGACCTTCTGCACCAAAAAGGTCTTTCCATTACTGTCTGCAAGTAAGGATTAGTGGAGCTACTTGTCTTTACAAAGTCCACAACCCGTTATCTCGAATAGTAGGAAATTTATATGGCTCAGTTGGCTTATTACATATGTTTGAAGTGTGAGGAACACGTTATTGCAAATGATGTCAGCAATGTAATTTCATAATTTCATGAAAGCTAAATAAATCATACATTTCTCCAATGGAAAGCTTACCTAATTTCTTACACTCTGAGTTCAGAAAAGCTAGGAAGGAGCTCATGCAATTTCATAAGTGGTCCTTTCAAAGATTTGCTAAGCAAGCTTCATGCCCATTTTTAACAAATAGAAGAATGTCAGTTAGTATCTTGGAAGAGCATCCTTTTCTGTTACTGTGTCGATATGACATTTTCATTTCCCACATTAACCATCACTTATGGGCTGTGAGTGACATTTCAATTTAATGCCGATTGGTACGGAATTATGGGCAATTCTGCGCTGAGGACATAAGCACACTAGAAGCTGAGTTGCGACTGCTCAATCTCATTCTGCTCTATCTTTTTTTGATCAAAGAGAATAAAAAGATATTTCACCCATCAGTGTGATCTAGATTCAAAGTAAGGTTCCAGAAGAGAAAAGGAAATCTGTGAGCCCATTGTGTCAAACAGCGCCTTACTATTTTATTATAAAAACTCGATCCCACATTGCTAGGGATTATATTTTTGTTTATTAGTATTACTATTAGTAGCAGTAGTAGTATTGTAAATCAGTTTGATAACGTTACATTCATTAGATTGGTTAATTCATTGCAATGTGTCTTGCTTGCCACAGTTTTTAACTTTTGTGAGAGATGATCTATATTTCTTTGTGTGGGAAGCCAAACGTCTTCTCGCAGCCTCTGTCCTAAGCCCTGCACCATGTGTTAGTGGCCAGGATGGCAAAGTGCCCTCCTCCAGACCTCTGCCAATCTTCTGCTGAGACCTGTTGCCCATAGGAGGGTCATCTGTGTGTCCTTGGTGTGTCAGCATCTGTCTCCTCAGTGCAGCTCACTGAGTACATGCTGCTGAGAATCAATGCCCGTCACACTTTCTCCACCAGGCTCCCTGATTCCTATTTCCCCTCTGCTAACTGCGACATCTTGTGATACTAGTGGAGTCCTGTAGCTCGGTGGTTAGAGCGCTCGCCTCACAAGTGAGAGGACCCGGGTTTGATTCCTGGTTGGGTCAGGGCAGAAACTTAGGCAAGTTTCCTTACTCCACACACACTCCTGTGTTTACTTAGTTGTTAATCGATTGGCGAATCACTTTCCAGGGGTAATAATCCATTCAAAAAAATATATAAAAATAAATTGGTCACTCAATCCATAACTGTTTGTGTGACACTGCTGAGTACAATTGGCTGCCATGTTTCACCCACAAAATACAGTCAAGTCACTTTACAGTATATCTTATGAAGCACTTTGAGACATTTTAATGACGTGATAAGGCGCGATATCAAATGCAAGAATTATTATTATTATTGACACATCATTCAGTTAAAATAAATGTTACTTGGATTAGAATGGGTGTTAAAAGCATTGCCATGACATTTGCTTAGCAAACAAGAGAATAACAGGTTTTCCAGTGACAGGCAAGGAGTTTAATTATTGGAAATTTGCTCAACCAGACTCCTTTTTTGCTGAATTGTAACAGAAATTAGATTGCACTATTTTGAAAAAAAACACTGGACACAGAAATGAAGACAACCTTATGTGGACAAAAAATATGACATGAGTGCAATATTCAAATGGCTTTATGCCCTATCTTAACTGATGATCACAATGTTTTTCTTGTTATTAAATAATAATTTTTTTTGTTATCGTCAAGAAAAACTAGTTGTATATTAGCATTGATGTTAAAAGCCCCTGAAAAGACATTTAAATAGGAAAATAAAATTGCTTTGTACCCCACTCATTAATGAGGACTAATTAAGGATTTTGTCTAAGAACATAGCAAATGTTTGCACCACAAAAAAAGGCCCATAGAATTTCTTATATATTTTAACACAATAATTTACATTTTGTTCCTTTCAAACCATTTAATTAATAGAGAATTTCTGGTCTTCTACGGTGTAAAGACACATTACAAATGAAATACCTACTTCTAACACCCTAAATGTACACAAACCCATATATTTTTAATTTGTTAAGTCAGCTCAGTCTGCCTCAAGGACAAATTGAATTGAATTAATTATGCAGCATTAAAACCCAAACTATCCATAATTAATCCTTACTGCTGAATAAGCAGGAACTGCATCAAATTTGCACAGCAAAAAACAGGAGCAAACAACAGGTACGATAGACAATAGCAACAACAAAATTATATTTATATAGTGCCTTTCACGTCGGGAGGACGTCCCAAGGTGCTGGACAGTCAGAATTTCGGGCCTGAGCTGGGGGTTGGTATCGGGGAGGGTTGAGGTTGGGGGGGGAAGCAGGGTGATCAAAAGCACGCTCAAAGATGAGGGTCTTGAGATGGCTCTTGAAGGAGGCAAGAGAGGGGGTGAGGGGGAGGGACTGCGAGATGGAGTTCCAGAGGGTGGGAACAGAGTGGCAGAATGACAATAGTGGGGCGAGTGAGGCGGGGGATGTGAAGTAGGCCAGAGCCTGCTGAGCGGAGGGAGCAAGCAGGATGGTAGGGAGTTAGGAGTTCACAGAGGTAGTGGGGAGTAAGACCATGGAGGACTTTGAAGGTGAGGACCAGGATCTTCAACTGTATCCTTTGCGTGATACAGACCAACATATGCCACAATAGGAATTCAGTAAGAAAGTGCAAACCAAACTGTACTTTATAATAATAGTAATAATCTTTGCATCTGATATAGTACCTTAAGTCATCTTCAAGTCACCTCAAAGCACTTCATAGAATATACTTTAAAGTGAATTGACTGTATATTGTGGGCGAAATGCCAATTGCACACAGCAGTGTTCCACAAATAGTGGTGGATTGAGTGACCAAATTATTATTATTGTTTTGAAGAGATTACTACCCCCGGAAAAGTGATCTGCCTATCGAGTAACAACCAAGCTCCTATTTACTGCTAAGTAAACAGAGGTGTATGGAGTAAGGAAACTTGCCCAATGTCTCGCCCTGCCCGGGAATCGAACCTAGGGTGAGTGCTCTAACTACTAAGCTACAGGACTCCATAAATGACAAGACTCCACAAGCTATAGCACTCCTAATCACCATAAAGCATAAATTGAGGGGACAGCTCTTCTTATTACACTTACATTCAACTTAATTCTCTTCTTATCCCACCTTTAAGAGTATCTTGGCAGTAATTTTAATTGAAAATCAGATCTTTACCTCACAAGTCATTCAGGCTTAATCAGACTTGCTTCCTAACGCAGTGCATAGGATTTTGCTGTCTGTAGATCTGCTGAGTCAGAGCAGTCCCAAATATCTTGTAAGGTAGACAGGTTTCTCAGTTTGAGTCCATAATGTTATTGAACTCAACTTTTATTAAGCCGCATCCAGTGATATACAAAAGGCATCAGTTAGAGAAAAAAGACAAGTTGTTCTGTGAAGGTCCTTCTAGTGCATCAAAGATAGATGTCCACCAGATAGCTTATGAGAAAACTCTGTTGTTTCTGGTGACAGCTGCATTATCTAGAGTCCATAAACACATGTTCGTACATCTTGAGCTTGGAATCCACCTTGATTCGCTTGCAGAGAAATAAGCAGCTGCTGCTCAAGCTCAACACCTCCAGATGGTGGAACCCTTGCTCAATGGGAAGGGATATATGTCCGAGTTGTGGGAAGGAAGATGGTGGCAATGCTTTCATGCATTTCATGCTGTTGCTCATTAGGGAGCTTGCAGAGAGTTCCTGGTACCTGCCATCCATTTAGTAAGGGCTCAAACCCACACATGTCAAGTGGCAGCTGACCAACTAGTGACTATCCTCCTTGGGGGATGGAGGTAAGAAGAATCTCCTTTGGAGCTGAACTGGTTACAAGGTGACATGTTTGACAAGAGAATGTCAGAATTGGAATTGAGCCAACCCTCTGTAGCAGTCTCAGTAGTCGAGTTCCTGAGCCAAGCAGGTTTGCAGTACTGCTGATGTCAGCCCAGCCAACCTGGCTCATCAGCAGGACTTGGAACAGACCAGTCACTGGGGCAGGAATTCTTCCCACTCAGTTCCTGTTCACCTTGTAAGCCAAAACCCTAACGGGTAGGGTGGTCCTAGCTGGAGAGCGGGAATGCTTGCTGGACAGTGCTTTCAATGGCAAGCCACATGGTTTCTGCTGGTTCGACTCCAGAAGTAGTGCCCAGTGGTAGTATTACCCCAATGCACACTCTGGAGTTCCCAAGCCTCGCCAACCTGGGCCTAATATTCTCGGATTTAGGTAAGCAGGATGCGTCATTCCAGGGAGAGTAAGTATTCCATACAAATAAATATCTCTGGAATTTCCATGTGTAGGTGGTATGCATGGAACTCTCAGTTTGGTTTGGATACTCTTAACCATGGTGATGGGTTTCTGCAGGTGTCAGATAAAAAAATAAAGAAAATGGAGAGGTTGAAAGAATTGAAATACAAAAGGAGAACAGAATTGCTGTAATCAAAATATAATAATATAAAAACTTATATTTGATACAGAAGGATGGTTCAAAGTGGTTTATAGGATACATTGTAAAGTGTGGTGACTGTATTTTGTAGGTGAATGCGTCAGCCAATTTTGTGCACAGCAATAACCCACAAACAGCCATGAAGTGAATGACCAATCTTATTTGGGGGATTGTTGTCCAGGACGTAACTCCCTTCTCTTTTTGAATTATGCCATAGGATCTTTAACACCCACTTGAACAGAGAGATGGAACCTCAGTTTAACATCTCACCCAAAAGGTGACACCTTTGAAAACGCAGCATACCCTCTGCACTGTACTGGAGTGTCATTTTGCACTATGAGTTTAAAGACCCAATGTGGGGCTAGAACCTATGACCTTCTGACTCAGAGGCGAGAATACTATCAATTGATCCAGGTGACACTAACACTAAACATAATACTAAAAGAATTCCAGATTTGCTTTCTGGGTCTTTTACTTTCTTTTCTTTGACAGTTTACAAAACATTAGTGTTCATATCCTCTGAATATCTATGGCTGTTTCTATGACTCGCTTCATGTTGTGACCAACGGGTACAGATGAAATTCTCCTCCTTTGGCTTATTTGCATGGTTTGTTTTGGATGGTTCCTCTTTCAGCATTACAGGAACCATGACTTACTGCAGTAGCGTTAGTGAAGTGATCAGTTACTGAAGTTAACTCTGTCTGTCCAGCGCCTTGGGACGTCCTCCTGATGTGAAAGGCGCTATACAAATGTAATTTTGTTGTTGTTGTTAATGGTGTTTAATTTACAGATTGATCAATTTTAAAATTCTCGTTCTCACCTTCAAATGCTTCAATGATCTTGCACCCACCCTATTTTCAATCTCCTGCTATCCTACTCCCAGACCACTTATTTCGCTCTGCCAATCCTATCTGCTTCATGCCTACTGCCTGCTCCCACTGTCAACAGGCTAGCTGTCAGTCACTTTGCCCCCTCCCCTTGGAACTTTGCCCCCAAATTCCCTTCACATCATTCCTTTCCTCTCTACTTTCACATCCCACATGAAGACCTATTTTTTGACCACACTGGTATGCATCATCTTCTTACTGAATTTATCTGATAGTTTTGCAATGCAAAGCATTGGTGACTTAGCAAATGGTTGTACTTAATGGCACATTGGAATCCTGTAGTTTAGTGGTTAAATCGCTTGCCTTGCAAGCGAGAGGACCTTCCCAGGCAGGGCAAATCATGGGCAAGTTTCCTTACTCAACAAGTCCCTGTTTATCTAGTAGTGAATAGGAACCCGGTTATTAGTCGATTCCCGGATCACTTTTCTGATGGTAAAAATCGCTTCAAAATTTTTTTAAAAAAGAAAAATTTGGTCACTTAATCTACGACTGTTTGTGGACACTGCTGTGCACAATTGGCTGCTGTGTTTCACCCACAAAACATGCAGTCAATTCACTTTACAATATATTCTGTGAAGTGCTTTGAGATGCCTAGAAGTTGTGCTATATGGCACATCTATAAAGGTGCTATATGTGTGAAGTCCTGTAGCTCAGTGGTTAAAGCATTCGCCTCGCAAGTGAGAGATTTGGGTTCGATTCCAGGCAGGGCAAAACGTTGGGCAAGTTTCCTTACTTCACACACCTCTGTTCACCTAGTAGTAAGCAGGAACCTGGTTGTTGATCAATTGGCGGATCACTTTTCTGGGGATAATCATTTAAAAAAAAATTGGTCACTCAATCCACGTCTATTTGTGGGACACTGCTATGTGCAGTTGGCTGCCGCGTTTCGCACACAAAATATGCAGTCAATTCACTTTAGAGAATATTCTGTAAAGCGCTTTGAGATGTCTTGAAGACATAAAGGATTATTATTATGTCAAACGCAAGGATTATTATTATAATGTATTAGCCACAGGGGCTCAGAAGGTCTGGACCCATAAAGGTTCAATGCCACAAATACCCTGAATTTCAACCTCAACAAAGCAGTGTGTTTGACATTCATCCCTATAAAATGTGTGTCCAGTAACTTCTATGATCCTTCACAGCATCTCGAGCTAGGCAGTCTAGGAATGTTGTTTTTTGTATCCAGTTCCTGGTGTTCCCAGCGCCTTGGGACATCCTCCCGACGTGAAAGGCGCTATACAAATGTAATCTTGTTGTTGTGTTCTACTGAGGACAACTGCAGTGCAGGCAGAATAATTCTGTTTTCCCTAGAAGAGGCTTATTCACTGAGCTGCATTCAGTCTTCAGATCCAGAATGAGAAGTACCACTCATCCATCTATCTCATCCCGTTGTTTCATTCTATTTTCACCTCACACTTGCCTTTTCATCAAGCATTTTTTGTTACTCTTCCCAAGATATCTGCGAGTACAATGCTGTCTAAAATCTCAGTATCACCCACTAAGCAGTTGATGGGGACTTGTTTTAATTAGGCATATAGGTTTTGTGCTCCTGCTCACTGCTTTTCAGCTGAAATCCATCATCATGAATTCATTCCCTTGTCAAAAATCTAATCTTCTTTACTTGAGCATGCTTCACTGTTCTTTGCATTTCAAGTAATAAAGTTAGAATCAAAACAGTAAAAATGTGCTATTTTCTGCTTAACAAGCTACAAAAACTGCTGATAGGTAAGAATAGTCGACAGTAATTAGGTTCTATAGTCTACATAGTGAATCTTTACGTAATAAAGCACATTTGGTCTTACCATTAATTTTAAATTTTGAAAGCAGCGTAATATGTTGAAAAGTGTTTATATAAATCTGAAATGTAAATGTTAGTCTAATCAAAGAGACTGTTCATTTTCACCAATAAAATTAAATGATTACTGTTGGAATACATATGATTTCCAACACATTACTGTGCATTGTAACCGTCACAGATAAATGAATCAGTGTCCCTGCTGACAAGCAATGTGGTAATATAATACCAGAAATAAAGTGACAGTTTTGCAGAGAAGCCTACTGGGAGTGTTTGTGACAACATTTCTTTAGCTTATTTACATCCAACTTTTTTCCATAATGACTCCTCTTCTTCGCTTGTGGATTTGTGCTCTTCTTCGCCATTAAAGCCATTGAGGAGCAATGCATGTAACCATCTCCATTTACTTCTCAAGATCTAATATATGGGAAGCGAGAAATTCCACTTGAGTTTGTTTAGATTTATTCTATTAGTGTCGCTAATATACAAGGTCTAGAATTTGCCAAATTCTTAAATGTAAACTTAATTTTGAAGACTTTTTTTCTAAGTTCTATTAAGAACTTAGGTGTCAGCCTGTCTCCGTTGGTAGCAATCTTGCCACTCTGTCAGAAGGTCAGAAAGACTCACATCAAGACTTTGAGATTATCTAGTTTAAGATGACACTCCAATGTAACACTGGAGGTGTGCTGCATTGTTGGACATGGCTTCCTTCGTGTGAGCCATTAAACTCTCTGCCTGTTCATGTGGCTGTAAAGATCCCATGGCATTATTTGATAAGAGAAGAGAGTTTCTCTCAGTGTCCTGGCAAACAGTCCCCCAATAATATTAATCATTCACTTCATGGATATTTGTAGGACATTGCTGTGTGCAAAATGGTTTGTCACATTCGCCTACAAAGTAAACAGTCACTACACTTCACAGTAAATCCGGTGAAGCACTTTGAGATGTCGTTCTGATGTGAAAGGTGCTTTATCAAATTCTTAGCTTGTGTAGTAGGGCACTTTTGCGAGTGAGTTTATTAGTTACACAAGATTTATTGAGTTTCTTTGTTCAGAAATTTGATTTCTAAGTATACATTTGGAAAAATATTAATAATAATCCTTGCATACCCTTGATATAGGGCCTTGTCATGTCATTGTGACATCTCAAAGCAATTCACAGAATATACTGTAAAGTGAACTGACTATATTTTGTTGGCAAAATGCGGCAGCCAATTGCGCACTGCAGTGTCCCATAAACAGTTGTGGATTGAGTGATCAAATTATTATTTTTTTTATTACCCCCGGAAAAGTGATCTGCCAATTTCCTACTTACTGTAAGGAAATTTGCCCAACGTTTCGCCTGGCTGGGTATCAAACCCAGGTCCTTTCAATCACGAGGCAAGTGCTCTAACCACTGAGCTGCAGGACTCCACAAGAAGGGGTAAAAGAAGATGTGGGTCATTAAGAACAGAGAATGCAGACATTGCAAAACTTTGGTTTTGATGTTGGAAAGAGGCAAAGTGATACCATCTGGTACAGGGAAAAGTGATGTTTAATGAAGATGATAAGCTAAAAACAATTACGACAAACAAATATTTTTGTAGAAAATTGAGTGGATTGCAACCAGATAAACTTGTTCCAATTTTCACCTGAGAATATTGAAGAAAGTAGTTAGTACTTGGGGATTTATGGGTTACAAACTTCTAGTTACTTCCCATTATTCAACTGCGCTCCAATGGTTTGGTGCGAATCAATCGTTCCACCGACAAAAGAAGATGTTAATCTCTCTATTAATGACACAGACAGTTAGATTTCTCTTTGCAGTATTAGATCTTCTGTGTTTGATCATTCTAAAGAAATCAATAGGATATTTTTCTTCTTGTAGTTTGCTCTTTTGTTGTTGAGGTATTTGATCTGTGCAGGTTGCAGGTCCCCACAATTAAAAGCATTACACACTCATTACCATAACAGCACTTGGAAAACAATCAAACAGCATGTTTTATTGAAAGGAGTTAGAACCAGGGGACCCTTCTTACTTGACTTTATAAAAGTGAAGCTGACGGTTTGATGTTTTGGTTTTCATTCAAGTTTTGTTCAAACCTAATACAGTTCAACAGTGACTTGGAAGCCAAGGACAACCCCAGACTCCTCTTCTCCATTACCAACCGACTCCTCCGCCCACTCTCTCACGCTTCACCCATCTTCTCCTCCGAAGCCAACTGTGAGGAAATAACGTATTTCTTTGAAACCAAAGTCAAGCAATCCCCTTACCTGCCCCTGCCCTTTCAATTACTACCCCCACCTCACCACCCACTCACACCCCAGCCCCTACCCATCCCTCCCTCCACAACTTCGAACCTGTCTCCAACTCCTCTCTCTTCACCACCACTATAATGCACATGAAATCTACCATCAATCCCATCCCTAACCCTCTCTTTACCTCCCAGTTCCACCTCCTTGCCTCTCTATTAACATACATCATAAACCTCTCCCTGTCTACTGGCACTGTCCCCTCCCTTTCAAAACACCCATCATCACTCCTATCCTTAAAAAAACCTCCCTGCTTTCAAACTACTGACCCATCTCCAACTTCCCTTTCCTTTTCAAGGTCCTGGAATGAGTCGTTGCTTCCCAGCTTTGCTCTTTCCTCTCTCACCACTCCCTTCACGAACCCTTCCAATTGGGTTTCCGTGCCACCCACAGCACAGAAACACCTTTGGTCAAAGTGACAAATGATGTTTTGTCCAATCTGCGACCAGGGTTCCCTCTGCCTTCTCATCCTCCTTGATGTCTCTGCTGTCTTCAGAGGCCACTCTATCCTCATCCACCACCTCTACCCTCACCTTAGCCTTCATGGTTCAGTCCTTGAATGGTTCAGATTCTAACTCTCACACCGTTTCCATTTTATCTCCATAAATGGCTTCTCCTCTAGCCTCTGCGCCATCTCATGCAGCGTTCCGCAGGGCTCTGTCCTTGGTCCCTTCCTCTTCAATATCTATATGCTCCCTCTTGGTGACATCATCCGCAGACATGGGGTCAATTTCCACGTGTATGCAGATGACATCCAACTCTATCTCTCTAGCTCCACCCTCGACTCCAGGACCACTGCTGTCCTGACAGAATGTGTCAGACATCAAGTCCTGGATAAGAGCTAACTTTCTACAGCTGAACATCAACATGACTAAAGCTCTCCTGATTGGCTCCTGTCTGCGCCTCCACACCTTAGGCACTGACAGCATCACCATCCAAGGATGCACACTCCCCCTCACAGAGCCAGTCTGGAACCTTGGAGTCTTGTTTGACCCTCAACTGTTCTTTCTACCCCACATCCGTGCCATGACCTGCTCTGCCTTCCCCACCTCCACAACATCGCCCAGCTCTGTCACTGTCTCACACCGCAGACCGCCGAGGCCCTCATGCATACATTCATAACATCCAGGCTCGACTACACCAACTCCCTGCTTGTCGGCCTCCCCAACTCCTCCCTCCGTAGGTTGGACATCATCCAGAACTCTGCAGCCTGTGTCCTATCCCACACCAGGCTCCGCGAAACCCATTCTCGTCCAACTCCACTGGCTTCCCATCTCACAGCGGATACAGTTCAATATCCTGGTCCTCACTTTCAAAGCCCTCCATGGCCTCGCTCCCTCTTACCTCTGTGACCTCCTAACCCCTTACCAACTTGCCTGCTCCCTCCACTCAGCAGGCTCCGGCCTACTTCACATGCCCCACCTCGCTGACCCCACCATTGGTGGGTGGGCCTTCAGCCACTCTGCTCCTCACCCTCTGGAACTCCATCCCGCAGTCACTCTGCCTCTCCCCATCTCTTGCCTCCTTCAAGACTTGTCTCAAGTCCCTCCTCTTCGACCATGCATCTGGTCACCCTCCTACCTCGCCTGCCCTCTACCCTCCCTGATCCCAACCTCTAGCTTGGGACCAAAACACTGACTGTCAGCACCTTGGGACATCCTCTCAATGTGAAAGGTGCTATACAAATGTAATTTTGTTGTTGTTGAACCTCAATTACCTAAACCTCAGAGTGGGCCAACAGAGGAAAATAGAATCACGCATTCCTAGGAATGTAGGCAGTTTGCCTACTTGTCAAAGAGGCCTCAAAACCCCCTCCATAAAATACTGTTGCAAATATCCATTTTGATAAACCACATGCTGCATATATACTCACTCTTTCAGTGCTGTTTCAAGTTAGACTGTTCGTTCTATACCCTGTGCGATGGAACTCCCAGCACAATGAAGTCCCTCAGCAGCTTTGGTCTTAATTGGGCATTGACAAAAATTTACATCACAGGAGTACCCTTGTTTAGCTCTGTCCCCCACAGCATCAGAAAGGATGATGTGGTACATCTCTGAAATTCTTGCTTGCCTTAGGCTGCCACTTCAGGTGTAAAAAAACAAGTTGCACCAACGTCAAATGGCACCTGTTGACATGGAAAGTTAGTCATCTGAAGTCAGTTTTAGGGTGAAGGCGATGTTCTTGGGTTAGCAGGAATTTGCCAAATGAAGTTCCCCAGAGATCTGTACTTATTTTGTAGACATCATCCACATATATCAATTCTTGATTTGACTATGGAGGGGAATACATTCAAGGTTGGAGATGACACAAGCTTGAAAATGTGATGTACTGTGCACAACAATGCAAATGTTTACAACCAGATTTTGATAGATTAGGTGAGTTGGTGGAATTCAATATAGTTAAATGTATAAGTAATGCATTTTGTCCATAAAATAAGGGTTGGATATATCTTACATGGAAATGTCAGATGAACAAAGAGCTTTGAATCTGCTGCTAACTAAATCATTATAGCTAATTCATAAGTGCAGAGAACTATTAAAAAGTTAACAGGTTACTGGGTTTCAAAACAAGAGGCACAGAATACAAAAACAGGGAAGTATTGCTGCAGCTATCCACTTCACTGAAGGGACCACCCTTGAAGCATTGCATTCAGTGTTAGGTGCCTCAAAGGATATTCTGGCTTCTGGCCTCAAAAAGGCATCTATACTCATGTCTCCAATACAATCCATTCACCTGCACACAAGTAGACCCCATGGGAAGCCTAAATGCTTTTGTTAATAGAGGAACAGTGGAGAGACACCTAGAGACAAAGCATCTAATCTAGCAGGTCAAATTCATCCACTGAACATCCCACATCATCCTCACAGGCTCCATCACTCCCTGTCTTGTGGGTGCAGGAGAGGTTACAAACCTTGTATGCCTTCTAATACAGATCTCTGGACAGCAATGTGAAATGTCAGAGGCCATAAATGCTCTGACAATCAATCCATTATTGATCTCAGCTTTAAGAAATCATTATCCCACTACGTAAATGATCGGTCACTTAAAATGACAACTCTCATTGGTAGCAGCAAAAATGTGCATGTTGTCCCACAACCCTACTCCCACCTGTGCAGAAAGCATCTATTGGACATATAAGTAAGCATGACTGGTAACATTGTTTGGTTTCTGCATAAAATAGGAAATATACCAAACAATCTGGATCCACTTCTGGGGGCCAACACAGCGAGATCCTCTCAAACAATGCAGCGCGTTGTATAGGGAACTGGTATACTGAGGAAAAAGGGAAAGACGGCTAACCATGAGCAGTGCAACTGATCCTGTTTCCAACTATACTACTGCACAAGCTAGAGCAACATATGTCTTCTCAGCTTTTCCCTACAGCTACCACAAGCTGTAAATGAATCCAGCCCTATGGGGATAGAGTGGGTAAATGGACTTAGGTTAGAAGATCAGCCATGATCTTATTAAGTGGCGGGGGCAGACTCGAGGGGCTGAATGATCTACTTTGCCAGAAGATGGTCAGTACTCCTATGTCTTATGGTCTTATGGAATTTAATCCTGAAGCAAGCAAGACTACTGTAATATATACAATCAGTCCATTATATACAATGAAGATGACAAAGTGCTCCTTAGGAAAGTGGCAGCTTGGTGGCCAGAAAAAAGTATTTTAGCAACATAATCTCTACAACCAGATATAGGCCATTAGGTTGCTATTGATGTCACTTACTATACATGTGCAGTGTGAAGGAAGTGTAATAGAGGATGATATGATAACCCACAAGTTGACAATTTTGCCAGAAGATGGTCAGCTGTACAAGTTGAAACCTAACACATGTCTGCAGGGCACCCATGTTAAAAGGGATTGCTTTATAATGGGGTTCCATTGTATTAGGAAATTAATCTGACCTGAATAATTTTCAGCACAACATAAATGGCACAGACATGTGTTTTGACTCCATTTGTGTCATGTACTGAATGCCTGTGAACATTTCCCATATACGATTTAATGAAGACCGTGTCCCTCCTCCTTTTATCAGAGTTGTTTCTTTTATTGTTTTCGATAGCCAATGAATGTGCATTTGAACACATTCAAATATAATACAATATCTTTTTTTAAAAAATCCAAAGTCAGAAATTCCTAAATTCAAAATTTACATTTTAACGGATACTTCCCCTCTGTGTGAGAAGGCTCTGTTGTGGATCCTAAATGAGGAGAAATTGAAGAAGTACAAAGTGCTGAACGTAATGGTTCGCTGGAACTGTAAGATTAGAACAACTTGCATTTATATAACACCCTTCACACAGGGCATTTATTTAAAACACTAGTAGTAGTCACGACAGTATCTTATTTATAGGTTTTTGCTCCTAAAAGTGACTTACTTGCACACTGACGGACTAATTTCCCATTGTTTCCCATGATACCTGATGTGGTCAGCATTTCTATCTTTCTCTCTGACACTTTGTTAAATTGTCAGTTTTGAGTCAGCAATGACTGTTGTCCTGAAGGGCAGTTCTTTAAAAAATTAACTTTGTTTTCAAAGCCCACCAGTACAGAACTGTTTCTTCCTTTGAGCAATTTTTGATCCTGCAATGCTATTTAACACATGAAAGTATCTCAATGGAAACAAGCTGACAGCTGACATGTTATCTGCACTCCTTACAAATCCTGAAGCTAAAAAAACAAACCCAATGCTACAAAATACTCAAAATACCACTCATTCAATGAATTAGTTACTAAATGAATATAATCAGAGATCTTGAGAACAAGCGTGTCACACAAAATAGCTTGTGAAAGGCAAACTCATCATACTCAACTAAAACACTATGTATGTCAAAGGACATCTGGTGCTCAGAACTAAAATGTGGCGATTTTAAATAGGATCCTTTAGTAAGCCACGTTTAAGGACTATTTGATACTTGTGTAACAAAATACAAATTGCATCTCACACCAGATCAATACAAATCTGTGTTAGACATACAATTTATTTTAAAAAAACGGTCTCAATTCCTCAGAGTTTTAATGTTTACAAGTAAAGGTTATACGGATCTGATAAGACAATTTGATGACCGTAATCAAGCAATAACAAATATTGTGTACTAATACTACAGATGATACAAACAGAAATTTTGTAAATGGAGAATATACTACAACATGAGACACTTAATCTCGCCTGCCTATTCTTCAAACCCTTATTTTATTCCACTTTTTCCATCATTTATCTTAATCCTTTCTTTAAAAAATAACCCCAACTTTGCCTCAACAATAGTTTTGTTGCAGAGAATACATTCTGACCACTTTTGGTATAAATACATTTGTTTCTAACTTCCTCTTTAATTACTTTTGTGATTATCTTAAATTTATGCCCCTTGTTACGGATTCACTGAGCAGTGGAAATAATATATTAATATTTACCCTGTTGTAACAATTCACAATATATTTTGGTCAGCCAGAAGTGGAAACCCATCACCATGTTTAAGAGTATTAAAATCAGACAGAGTTCCACATATGCTTACAATCTATGTTTGGAAATTTCAATTTTGCCTGGAATTCATCATCTTGAAGATCTCTATCAGTTCACTTTTTCTGTTCTAGACAAATGCCATAACTTTTCAAGTATCTCTTCGTAAATTAAAACCCTCTTCTCTGGTAACATCTAATTGATGCTACGTTTTAAGATATTAATAAATTCTCTCCTTACCTCACGGATGCTCAGGTGTGATTACTTTTGAATGCTTCAGTTGGTTATCGCAGAATCTTGAATCAAAATTTCAAAAGTAAGAGATGTACAGGAATTTTTACATACTTGTTACTCAACTTTGTTCCTATAACTTAGTGGGAATCAATTGTTTGATTGACAGGAGGAGATGTTAATCTCTTTATTAATGACCCAGACTGTTCGACTTCTTTGCAGTTTTAGGTCTTTTGCTTTTGACTATTCCAAACTAATCAATAGGATATTTTTCCTTCTTGTAGTTTGCTCTTTTGTTGTTGAGATACTTTGATCTATGTAAGTCTACTATTTACCATGCAGTGCTTGGAACACAATTAACCAGGATGCTTTATTGAAGAAATTTTATAAGCAGGAGACTGTGTGTATGTGTGTGTATGTGGACATTGGGTGTCAGCCTGACTCAGTTGTAGCACTCTAACCTCTGAGTCCCACGTCTAGACTGATACTCCAGTGCAGTACTGGGGATGTGCTGAATTATTGGAGGCGCCATCCTTCAAATGAGGTCCTGTTTTGATGTTCAGGTGGAAAAGATCTCTTGACACTATTCAAAAGAGAAAGGAATTTCTCCTAGTGCTCTGGCCAACAATCCCCCACATACAATCTATCATTCAGTTTATGGCTGTTTGTGGGACACTTCTATGTGCAAAGAGGAGAACAGTTGATGCCCATGGAACCATATGACAGGCTACAGGAAAGAAGGGAGAAAATGGAAATACTTTATAATCCATAATCGCTTCATTTTTTTTAAAAAAGGAATGTGTCGAAAAAATTTAATGAGTTAAAAAAAATTCAATCAACAATATGTGTTCTTTGAAGATTATTATGAACCTCTACTACTTTCAGTGGAGCAAGGTTTAAAAATTTAGTTTAAAAAAAACACAGAAACTAGAAATTCTCCAGAACACATGCACTCTATGGGCACAAGGTTACAGCTTCATAAACAACTGCCTATCATTATAGAGAGATGAATGGAGAGGGCACGTAAAGTAAGATTGGAGGGAGGTCAGGGCTTGCAACAAAATATTTTTTTTAGAGCAAATATCACTGCCTTGAAAAAAAGGAGTATGTGGGACTTTGAGTGTGCGCGCACCCTAGATTATACTCCTGGAAGAAACAATTGTCCTGAACAGAAACCTACTAATTTAATTTATATTTCAGTACAAAATTAAGAATTCAGTTGCTCAGAATTCAAACTTGTTTTACCAAACATGCAATGAATACAGTGAGATTGCTGCCAATTTAACTGTCTATATGGTCCATTTTTGGATTAGTGTCAAGCTTGTTACCCGATTAGGATTGCCCACAAGGTAACACAGGTACCTACTTGGCACCGACAGGGCATATTCATATCACTTAGGAAAATCAATCGAAACTTATGATGTCCTAATTTTCCTAAGGAATACATCGCTGTATAAAGGTAATGTGTATGAAAAATGTTAATAGGTATCTTGAATAGACATTAATCGATCACTAATCTGCTGAAGGGCAAAAATGATGCTGTAGAAACAGTACCTTATAAGACACATGAAATACTACATAAAACAAAACGCAAAATCCTGCAGATGCTGGAAATCTGAAACCAAACCAGAAGTTTCTGGGAACACTCAGCAGGTCAGGCACAGCTATGGAGAAAGGAAAGTGAGTCAAAGTTTTGGGTCCTGCAAAAAGACATACTGCATGTCTCATTTCGGTCCACAGGAGGGCCAACGTCAAAGATTGTACCTTCACAATGTACTTCAAAGCCCTCCACATCGTTACTCCGCTTTACCTCTGTGACATGCTAATTCCATATAGACCTGTCCACTCCCTCCACTCAGCGGGCTCCGGCCTGCTCTATGTCCCCTGCCCACCCACTCTACCATCGGCTGAAAGCCTTTCTGCTCCTACCCTTTGGAACTCCATCCCATAGTCCTTTCATCTTGCCCCCTCCCTTGCCTCTTCATGGCCCATCTCAAGACCCTCCTCTTCGACCATGCCTTTGATCACCCTCCTACCCCTACCCATCTCTGCTCTCTACCCCTCCGAGAGTACTCTTACCAATATGCTACCAGAACTCTTTCCTTTTTGGATAACACATGTTTTCAGTAATATGTTTTTTACAGCATTTAACTACATGATAGTTAACATATTATCCAGTTTCCAGCTATGCACTGGAGTCCTGAAATTCCACCTGGTGTTAGCCTGTTAAGACAGTTTTGCCTCAAAATTTACAGATTTGTAGAAATTCTCTGAATTGTGGATAATTGTTAAATCCCATTTTACTTTGTAAGTCAAGTTTCTGCAGTTCTTTAAATTTCCAAACTTCCAATTTAAAACTGAATTGAAGATATTTCCTCAATTCTATGACATCCTACATTTTAAGACAACTAGATTAGGATGCTCTATAATTTCAGATCCTCAATCTCTATCGGACAAAAGAAGTATTAATATTTGACAAAGGTTTCCACCAATTGAACCAAAAATAAGTTCATTAAAAGAAGGAGAAATCAGATAATGGAAAGCTAGAAACAAAGCAAAACTATTATGAACTAGGAGAACTATAATTAAGAATTGGGATAAATCTCACAAAAAGGTGCAAAAAGCATGTAAACCCTGACAGTCAATTGCAGAATGTGGTCACATGCAAAAAGTTGGCCAGCTCATCTGCCATTATCATACTTGAAATCATGTCTCTGTGCTTCAAAACACATGCAACACACAATTTCAAGATGACATGTTTTGAAGCGTGACAAGATTTCAAGCAGAATTTGAAGTGAACGTACACTGGCCAATGATTTAGAAATTTGGGATTTTTAAGTTAAAGAATGTCTGGGTCCCACTTATGATGCAATTGCGTTATAAGTGACACTGCATTATAATAAGGCACTCTTTAATGGGATTCTACTGTAGTCTCAAAGGTCTTTGTGGGACATGGTGTCCAGAATATCAACTCTGCATTAAAATAATATTAATCCTTACATTTGATACAGCATGTCAGGAGGATATCTCAAAATGCTTCACAGGATTTACTATGAAGTGGAGAAACTTGTATTTGTAGGTGAAAGTGGCGGCACAATTGTGCACAGTCATGTCCCACGAACAGTTATGAAATGAATACTGTGCCAATTTTTACCTGGGGACTTGTTGGACAGGATCCTGGAAGAAACTCCCTTCGCTTTTCGAGTTTTGCTATGAGATTTTTAAAGTCCACCTGAACAGGTAGGCAGAACGTGTGTTTAACATCTCATCCAAAAGATGGCACCTCTGACGATGGAAAACACCACCATTGGAGACAATGGAACACATTGCATTGGAGTGTTAGCAATGTGAGTTCATGTCCTTATTTGGGGCTTAAACCCAGAACCTTTTGACTCAGAGGCGAGAGTGCTACAACCAAGCAGGGCTGGCACACGTGTTAAAAAATAAAGTTGTTCTCTTCATGGCTGTTTATGGGACATTGTTGTGCACAAATTGGCTGCCACATTCACTTACAAAATTCACAGCCTTTATAGACTTTACAGTAAATCTGCTGAAGTGCTTTGAGGCATTCCAACAATGTGGTAAGGTGCTATATCAAATTCAAGGATTATAAATGTCCAGAATATGAAATCTCAAATGACTTTCTTACGAAAAGTAATGTCAGAGCAAACAAAGATTTTTTTGTCAAGAGCACATATTTTAACTTATTTTGTTATTTATTTTATTGTAGAGGATTTATATATTCTGGCTGACAACATACATATAGATTTGTTACAGTATTGCTGTTTGTTTCAGGGTTGCTTCACCCCACTGTCACCGTCTCTGCCTCTGCTCAACAAATCCCAGCCTGCTAAATAGTGTTGCCTCCCCTGCCTAATCTACCTTCTCCATTGGTGAGTGAGATTTCAGACATTCTGCCACTAGCCCACTCCATTCCAGAGTCCCTCTGTCTCCCCCCTCCCCTTCCTGATCTTCAAAACACACCCCAAGACTTTTCTTTTCGACCGCACTTTTGGTCACTTCCTCCGCCCCGACTTTCAGCTTAAGCTCCCAGTCAGCTGGCTGAGGCTCTTTGAGATGTGCTCCGCACGTGGATGGTGATATATAAATGCGAATCGTTATTATTATTGCAGCATTATGATATGTAAGTTGAAACCATTTTAAAAAGTTTTCAAGTCCATTTTAATAGTCAAAAAACACCACTTGCAGCTTTTCAAAAATAAACTTTTCACAGAAAGTGGAACACAGCTATGTTCGCCAATAGTTTCTATACATACATATGTTTCCTAATAATAGGGCTGAACTCTGACACCTCTCTTTGTGCCAAGATGCCAATGTATTATAATTTACTTCTTCAACGATAATAATTGTTTGGAAGAGATTCTAATTCCCTGCAGAGAAAGATTAATAGTAGCTTATTATCTGTAGCTACAAAGCAATACCACTTGAAGTTACAACCTCATTCTTGTACTGATGTTATCAAATGTGTATGTCAGTTATGGCCTAAAGTATTTCTGAAACAGAAATGCTGCAGTGTGCGATAATAGAAAATTAATATGGCTACATCCAAACAACACTCTTCTCCTGATTTCTACTTTAGTCAATTATATTTCCTATCTTGATTTAATCAAAATACTGCTTTAAAGATTTTGCGCTGATGCATTGCATAATGTCTGGGATGGAAATGGACGGTATTAAAGGAAAATTCTGAGCCTGAGGTTAGGCCCTTTTCAATTTATGCACTTCATGCTTCACACTGATGAGTATAATTGGCCCCTGATAAGATCAGCCTGGTTTTGTCAAGTTGAAATGGTTTTCGAGCAAAAGTCACATGATCAGAAATAAATTGACATGGAAATAATAGACTGCAGGCGAGCTTTCAGCTATTCTAACCTGTCTCTATCCGCACTCTCTGGAAATCCATCCCAGAATTCTTCTGACTCGCTCCCTCCCTCCCTACATTTACTGGCCTGATTTATACCACTCACCATCGGTGATCGGGCTTTCAGCCTTTCTGCTCCCACTCTGTGGAACTCCATCCTCTTAACCTCGACACACACACCCAAATCCAACCTCGTAGCTCAGGTGCAAATGTTTGTCTGTCCAGTGCCTTGGGACATCCTCCCAATGTGAAATGCGGGAAAGGTGAAAAATATTTACATTTGTTGTTTTTATTCAAAGTCAGCTTCAAGACTTCCCTTTGGTCATCCTTCCAGTCTCCGCTCTCTTCAGTTGCCACCCTTCTGGCAACTAAACTAAATTGTATTGTATTGTAGGTGGACTTGATTTATATGTACAAGAAATTTGCAGTCCTGTTAGCAAACTGTTCAGTGTTTCTTTTTACACTGGATTACAATTTCTTTTCAAATAGTGATTATGCCTGGAATTTTTGCAAAGCTACAAAAGTATTTCAGCTGATGTACCAAACCTTTGTACCAAAACACTCTGAGATGCTACCCTGTGTGAGGGGTGCAAAATAATTATTTATAGTTGTTGTGGTACAGTTTTCACTCATACCCCAGATAGCTCAGGTAAAACAACAACAAAACGCATTTATATAGCACCTTTCACACAAACATTTATCCCAACGCACAAAACCAGCATCATTTCCCTGTCGCCCGGTACAATACATGTCATTCTTTCAAAATTAGTGCAACTAATTCCTACCACATTGGGAACAAGTGTCATCTTTAAAATGACAAAACAGATAAAGCATCATCATCTCTTCAATTGTAATGTCTACCAAAAGCTAATAATAACTCAACTTTAAGTGCATACTACTAAAAAGTGGATACATATATCACAAGCAGACAATTACCCTTTAAACCAGGGGTCTCCAGCCGGTCTCACACATGCAGTGTTTACCGCAGTTTAAACAATAAAGTTTATATTTTTATTTTGAGATGCATGAAATATTTTATGCATCTGGCTTCATTTTCAACTGGACTCAATAACAATATAGTTCTATCGCTCCTTCCCCTTGTTTTTTTGATCATGCATGAGAGCATCACCTAGTTGGACCAGTTGACTGGTTGGAGACCCTTGCTTTAAGCCAATGAAGTTGTCAGTTATTATTTCAGACTCACCTTAATAATAATAATAATAATCCTTGCATTTGATATAGCGCTTTTCATGTCTTCTCGACATCTCAAAGCACTTTACAGAATAGATTGTAAAGTGAATTGACTGTATACTTGTGGGCGAAACACGGCAGCCAATTGCGCACAGCAGTGTCCCACAAACAGTTGTGGATTGAAAATGACCAATTTATTATTGTTTTTTGTTTTGGAGGGATTGGAATAAGCTGGTTCATCAGGTTCGAGTCTTTCCTGAGAGCATTGCACAGAGATGGTTTCAGTAGCCACCACAGTTGAAGCTCACTGACCGATTGCTTCTGCCTCCCACCAACAGTTGGTTCTTCTTCCCTGGCAGGAGGTCCTTCTTCCAAGGGTGGAGGACTTCTGTGGGATCTGTCCGAGGTAAGGCCTGTGACAGCTGAGCTTTCATCAGCTCCCTTTCCAACATGGCAGTCCTGAAGCATTCTATGTTGAGCTCCTTATGGAGTTGTGCTGCTGATTTTCCCATTGTTCTGCGAAGTGTGGGGTGTTTGGTCAAGGCAGCTGCTGAAGGCCTCTCAATTGGATTTGGATGAACCATCAACTTCAGTAGACCATAAAATTCATGTGACAACTGCAAAGGTATTGTGGGAAGGTTGCCTTTTCTGATGAAATGCCAGGCCACGTTATTGTAAGGCAGTCTTTCCACTTCTGCAGCCAGGGTGATGGTCAGACTCAGGGCAAAAATATCCGCTTTGGGCAAATTAGAGTAGTCCTCTTGTAATATCTCATTGGCTAAGAAACGGCAGTCTCCTTCCTCCACTTGGGGATTTGAGATTGAGGTCACATGGCCAAGGTCACCTAATTTGTATAGTATATTTGTGGTCAAAACACCATCACTGTCTTCTTCCAAGCATCCAGACTTAGCATCAATCATTCTTTTACAAATGAAAATATTGCTCGGCTTCACGTCCATATGAACTAGGCCAGAATTGTGGATGTATTTCAGGCCCATGGATACTTGCAACAGAATCTCCTTCAATTCTCCTTCAGAAAGTGAAGTTCTTTTCTGCAGGTTCTCCATCACTACGTCTGCCAGGCTGCCACCATTGCAGGACTCTTCTGAATGAGCATGTGATCACCTCTGCCCATGCCGAGTAGTAACGCACCACATGGGGGTGATGTCCCAGCACAGCGTGTGCATACACTTCACGGAGCACCATGCACAGAAACTTAAACAGGCAGTCTTTTCATTTAAATGTATCATTTTCTTATCTTTGCAGACAAACATCAATCACTTCGAAGCTACTGTGCACAAATTACTCATAATCATACCACTTTACAGTATATCCTGTGAAGCATTTGAGACTTCTCAAAGACGTGATAAGGCTCAATATCAAATGCAAGGATTATTATATTATTATTATATTATTGTTATTATTCTTTCTTCTGGGAAAGAGCATACTTTTCAAATGCTAAGATCACCAATATTTGAGTACAGTCTCAATTGTAACTCGTACAGGACATCCCTGATAGAATGTGGCCGGACTGAGCGATGGTTTCGGTATAGGCCCATTCTAGGCCCATTCTAATTGGATGATCGGTACATCCAGCTTCCAGTGCTGACTAGCCAGCTTCCCCCACGTTGAAGAATGGTTGCTTTACAGGTCATTATGTCACCGATGATGTTGGATGTTTTAGACTTTTGTGTCTTCTATTCATGGTACATGTATGTAGGACGTATCGCTAACACCACTGTGTTATTCACCGGAAGTGCCACTAGTGTATATACAGTAGAAACCCGGTTTGAGGTCACCTCAGTAATCCAGACACCTCACAATTGCGGGCACATTTTCACAGTCTCTTTCACTGTCAATGTTAAAAGATAGGCTGTCTGTCTGCTTCAGTAAACCGGGCACCTCACTATTCAGGACAACGATCACTGATTACAGCCGCTACAGGCCCAACCTCCGCTTCAAACACCCACCTCTGCTCTAATCTGTACACAGTGCACTAGACCTTGGGCTTCTCATGCTGTTTCCTCAACACTGCTACTGTGGGCGGTCGCTCATGTGCGGTGCGGCCCGGGGAGTGTTGGGATTGTGGAAGTGGCACGAACGGAAAATGCTGCAAATATGCCACCACAGAAGGAGTTGACCTTACGTGAGAGAGAGGACTTAATCAAAAACAGTCCAGGCATAAGTGATAGACAATTAGCTGTGATCTATGGCATTGGCAGAACACAAGTTGGATTCATTCTCAAAAGGTAGGCTGAATACAAACAGCTTTTATTTAAATGTGACAATGCTTTTATTTTAATGAGATTGCAAAGTATGGTTGTTGAATGTTCATCACCATTCCCCATTACTAATGTCCTTAACATTACAAAGTGACCTGAATCACTCGACCTGTATCAGTAATCAGGTCACCTCACCAAGTAGGTCACTCTTGCCCAGTCTCTTGAGTGACCAGATTAGTTCAACTGTAATCAAATCAAAGGAAGTGACCTAAGGGTCCAGAAGTGTTATAAATGTCCAATTTTTTTAAATCACATTCTAATGGAGTAAAGGTTATTGTTTTAACAATGTGGCTCAGGCTTGGTTGATTTTTTCTTCTTTCCTCTCATTAAGAAATGCACACTATGATTAAATACCAAATTAATATAAAATTGTCCCAATTTATAGCTTTAATAATTCACATTTTTGGGGGGTTCAGCTGCAATATAATCAGATTTGTATAGCTGCCAATAGCACAAATTCTATTCCATATGACTACTTGGATATGTTTTGGAGAAATGCTCAGAATTGAATCAATACCACTAAAACTAGAATGACACTGAACTAATATTAGTATTAATTCAATGTGAAAACTGTATTGAAGGAACACTAAAAGTGTAGTTAAAATGAAGCATAAAAGGCACATTAAACAGACGAACTGTTAATAGGGACTGGAATCTGAATCGATTTTTGAAGTTTTAATTCATTTCAAACTCTCTATGTATTTCTACGGTTGGAGGTCGCATGTCTGGTCATTTTCAGCTCAGTGAAGTTTAGGGATTTATTTTTTGGGGATACTCAGAAACATGGACTTCTTTTTAAACTGGAACATATCTTTTGTTTCTGGATGTTTCTGTAATTCTATTTAAATTTATTCGACAGGATTACCCATTCAATGTATTTTACACAAATTACAGTTTATTTTCTTAAGTAAGGGTAAGATCTAAATCAGATGAGAAATATGAATGAATTCAGAATCTGTCCTTTGTGATCAGGTATACCTCTCACTTTAAATAGCACTCTTTGCAATTGATATCACCTCATCACATCAAAACATCTCAAAGTACTTCATAAAATTTTCTGTAAAGTGTAGTGACTGTGTATTTATCAGCTAATGCAGCCACCGATTTGTGCACAGCAATGTCTTATAAATAGCCATGACGTGAATGGCTATTTTTATTTATTTGGTTGATTTTTGACCTGGACCTGTTATTTGTTAAATCATCATTTAATTCACAACTTATTATTACTTATTGCATGAACTGTGATGTGTAAAATCACAATGTGCAAGAAATAACATAAGCGGTAGCCTGACGACACAGAAGCTGAACATTTTTATAGTCCCAAAGCACTGCATTATAATAGGAGTTACACTGTAGTTACAGATATCTTGACCTGTGTTGTGAACTGTGAAATCTAAGGATCTAACTTATACTTTTAATATAATGTCATGCTTTTACCTTGTTATAATGTGAGTTCCATTATACTGAAGTCTTCTTCAGACTTAGGTTGTTGATTCAGGACAGATCCTAATACGTGGATCCACATTACATTCCCTCTGACACAAAATAATATTAACAAGATACCACCGCACAGACAGACTCCTTCAAAAATGGAAAGATGAACAAGATATCAACTGCCTGGAGATTGGATGGCATAAAATAATAGCATGCTGTCTTTTCATTTGTGAAATCTGGGCTTGAGTCTCACCCAAATTGATAGGATAAATAACTCCTCTCTGTTACCTTACATAATTCAGACCTGTCAGGCTGGGTAGATCTCATTTGTGATATTTTTAATGCCCAGTCAGCCACATATCTTTGTAGGGCTCTGTCCTCGGCCCCCTCCTCTTCACCCTTTACATGCTCCCCCTTGGTGACATCATCCGCAGACATGGGGTAAATTTCCACATGTATGCGTATGACACCCAACTCTACCTCTCTGCTTCCACCCTCAAATCCAGGACTACTGGCGTCCTGCCCAACTGCCTGTCCGACATCAAGTCCTGGACGAGGACCAACTTTCTCCAACTCAATGTCAGCAAGACCGAGGCTCTCCTGATTGGCTCACGCCAGCGCCTCCACACCTCAGGCGCTGGCGGCATCAGCCTCCACAGCTGCACACTCAACCTCACTAAGCCAGTCAGGAACCTGGGTGTCTTGTTCGACCCTAAACTGTCTTTTCTCCCCCACATCCGCACCATGATCAGCACTGCCTACCACCACCTCCGCAACATTGCCAGACTCCGCCACTGCCTCGCCCCTCAGGCTGCTAAACCCTCACCCACACATTCGTCACATCAAGACTCGATTACAGGAACTCCCTCCTCATCGGCCTTCCTGACTCTTCCCTTCCCAAGCTGCAGATCATCCAAAACTCTGCAGCTCGTGTACTCTCATGCACCAGGCTCCGCGACCTCATCACTCCCACCCTCATCAGACTCCACTGGCTCCCCAACCCCCAGAGGATCAAATTCAAGATCCTCGTCCTCACTTTCAAGGCCATCCATGGCCTTGCCCCCTCCTACCTCTCTGACCTGCTGACTCCCTACCAACCTGCCCGCTCCCTCCGTTCAGCGGGCTCCGGTCTGCTCCATGTCTCCCACCTGACCCACCCTACCATCAGTGGCCGGGCTTTCAGCTTCTCTGTCCCCACATTCTGGAACTCCATCTCACGGTCCCTTTGCCTTGCTTCCTCCCTTGCCTCCTTCAAGGCCGGTCTCAAGACCCTTCTCTTCGATCGGGCTTTCGGTCGCCCTCCCACCTCTCTGCCTTCCCTCACCCCTGCACCACCTCTCCCCCATGCTTGGCACCTGACTGTTCAACACTTTGGGACGTCCTCCCGATGTGAAAGGCGCTCTATAAATATAATTTTGTTGTTGTTGTTTGTAATTATAATCATAATAATAATAATCTTTTGCATTTGGTATAACACCTTTCACATTGTCTCAAAGTGCTTCACAGGATATACTGTACAATACAGTGCTGAGTATTTTGTGGGTGAATGTCAATTTGAGCACAGTAATATCCTAGATAACAGCTGTGAAGCGAATGACCAATTTTATTTATGGGATTGTTGGCCAGGATACCAAGAGAAACTCCCTTCTCTTTTCAAATAGTGCCATGGGATATTTAACATCTGCCTGAACAGGCAAAACAGATATAGTTTTAAGCTTTTTAAAGTTTCAAACTAGTGTTGACCCTTGTGCAATTATGACATTTATGTAAAAATTAACGGAATTGACTACCATACTTAGCCAGTTGATTTTGATCATTGAAAGGCGTAAAGTCACTCTGGCAGAGGAGAGCCAGTGCAGTGAATCAAAGATGAAGGATTGTTTTCCTCAACTTCACATCAAAGTTATTTCATAAGTGAGCATTGGAATTGTAGCTCCTTCTGACATCACTGTGAAAATAGAGCTTCAGTGCAATTTACAAGTGATATTAGTGAGGCAAATGAGGTTCAGGGTAACATTTTATCACAAAGAGAAACATGTTGACTGCATCTAATCATGTAACAGTAAAGCTTAAACATTTCAGTCCCTTTGAAAACAAATGTATTCAAAATTGGAAAAGAGCATTATATTAAGTGAAATTCATCTCATTCTGTTTAAATAGTTGATACTCATAGTTAACAGAGTGTTCAATTTAATTGAATTAAATTGGCTTCATTCAATATATTAATTTATCCTAACAGTAAAAATATATATATATATATATAGAGCCACCCATGTCCTGAAATTAATTTAGCCAAATGGTACAATCCTGGGGTTCATTAGTTGCCTGCACCAATTTTAGATATTATTATTTTGTCAAATGATTTCTTCTTATCATCTTTTCTATTCAAGGTCACGTTACGTGCACTTTTCTCAGGATTCTATCCAATGTAGAAATGCAGAATATTTCAGTGCAAAGGGAGCCATTCGGCCAATTGTAGAGTATCTGTGCCACAACAGTGAGTGAATTATCCTGTTGCTTCAAATTTATGTTAATTTGCCACCTCATTTCCAGCCGAGAAATGAAAACTTAAGCAATCAATGTTCAGGGCTGTCAGAAAGAAAGTGTTTCCAGAGCTGCCATATCAATAGAAAGTTGCACTTCAACCGTTCATCACATTGCTAAAGAGAGAATGCATGCATCTCTTGGCACATATTAGGAGAAAAGTCTGCCAGTAACTAACTCTTCATATTGCAAGCCTTAAAATGTGAAGCAACCTATGAAAATTGCCCAGGTTAGAAACAAGTCTTAGAGCTTACAAAATATCTCTGCCAATGCTATTGCTGTTCGTCCAAACAGCTCAGATGGTCAATTAAACATATTCTGCTATCCTGAACAGTGTACAATACCCCTTCCTTCCCCTACACTGAACAGACGACATATGCCACCTCCTTCTGCTGTATTGGATGGTGCATGGGCGCTACATTCAGTTTTAGTGCCATCATCACTTTCTCCTGTTTTTTCTGCCCCTAAAGCTCTGCTGGTGCATCTGTCTGCAGCATCATTGCCTGTTCTGACTTATGTTCTGCTACATGTAAACTTGATGCAAGCTCATCAGCTCATCTTATCGTCGACTGAAGCCTCCCACCTATTTCCAGTGTTGTCACTTACAGTTGTACTACACCTTACTTGATCCAAAGCACCATTCTCTCATCTCACAGTAAGGATAAGACCACACATTAATAAAGCATTATCTGTTAACTCATTCCATTTACAGTTCATTAAGTCATGGCAATTTACTCATGAATACAAGCGAGCAACAATAAGGAAAAACAAAAAAGGACACCTGTTGAAATATACATTTTAAAAGTAAGGTTTAAAGATCACAAGGTTTGGCTGAAGAAGGCCTTGCACCCCATTTGATCTCATCCTTCCAGAATACCCACCCTACCATCCTCCCAAAACAGCATCAACTAGTGCTTAAATAAGTCCAGCATCCGGATGAGCTGCTTACTGGCAACAATGAATTTACAATATTCAAAGTGACTAGTGTTGAGCAATTTGGTGCAGACACAGTATTGTAAACATTGAAGGACAAAGATTCTGTAGTTAAAGAGTGCTAAAGGAAACAGAGACCCATGTCTGATTCAGCTGAATTTACCTGAAATTAAAAGGAATAGTGTTACAAAGAATACAGTATAGTTTTCATGTCAGAACAAAGTTAGTGCAAAGCTAGTCAAGCACAGATCTTCAAAGAAAGTGGCATAAATTGCACTGAAACATGCTATGGCAAAATTTATGTTTTGTGAAATACTTAAAGGCATTTTACACTATTTCTAGATGTCCACGACATTGCTTTTGTGCTTCAACAAGTTTGCACCTGTGGAAAAAGAAATGCAGGAGAAAATTTCAATTACATATAAAAAAAGGGCTTGACAAATATCTCTGCTCAATCCGTCTTGAGGCAGAGTATGAAAAGCTTCTCTGTTTAGATTTTGTTTCCTGATTTAAGTGGATAGCAATTATAGGCAAGCTATAAGAATGACATAAATCCTTTAGGATTTATATATTGCATTAATTGGCCTAATAGTTGTCAGAGTTTCAGATTCAAAGGAATATATTTTGCAGCATTTCAAAGCATATTATTTTTGTTAATTAACACTCAGAATGCATTATGAAATGCTACAAACTTTAGTCCAATAAGTGAATGCTAGAGAAGTTGGTATGATAAATTCACACCACATCTCTTTTGGTAACAGTGGAGATGACTTATGCTCAACCACTAATAATGTCTAAACTCCCTGCCAGTACAGCCAGTCAGTAATGACTAGTGTTCTTCTCACAAAGTTTTTAAGCCACTGCTTTGGTTCAGAGGATATTACACTGTCCAAAATTCTCCAAATGATTGGGGTACCCACTCTTTTGGCCACAGGAGCCTATCAGTCAACATATCCATAGGAAAGGCTGTAAATGGGCAGCTGCGATGTGATGTATATCATCACAAATGGATTTAGCAATTAGCCAAGCAGTAACCATAATGTAACCATGCCAATTCAAGACAATAAGCAAAAGATTTCTGCAGGAAAAATTGACTGGTAGGTAACCTATTAAATCGGTTGCTAGGTGACAGGTCGGTGTACAGAACTCTCATTGTGTATTTTCCACCTACATTATTTTAATATAATGCTCCATGTTTCTCTGAAAATAACTGAGGCTGTGGTCTGGAGGTGTGACTTCAGTGCCAAATCTCTAAAACTACACTCAATAGCAGAATAATGTGGTACACATTATCACAAGAACAGTAAGAGTGGACAATGACATTTTAAAAATTAGATTTTTAAATGTTTAGACTTTATAATCGCAGCACTCTTCACAAATTCCTGTGAAGCGCTTTGAGACATTGTGATGACATATGCTTCATAAAATGTAAGGACTATTATTATTTTGATAACTTTGAAGGCTGCTTATCTTGCAAGAGAACATAACCATTACATTGCCTGTATGTGTCAACCTGCAACACATCTAGATTATGTAAGGGTAATGATAGCATTCTTGCCTCTGAGTCAGAAGTTGTGGGTTCAAGCTGCACATTGGGACTTGGAATCAGTCTTGAGTGTCAGCCCCAATGGGGGTATGTCGCATTGTGGAGGTCCCATTGTTCGGATTAAATGTTAAACCAAGGTCCAGTCTGCCTTTTCAGGTGGACATTAAAGATCCCATGGCACTATTCAAAAAGAGAGTTTTTCCCGGTGTTCTGGCTAATAATCCACCAAATAAAATTGGTCATTTACTCCATGGTTGTGTGAGGGACATTGTTGTGTGCAACTGGCTGCTGCATTTTGCTCACAAAATACCCAGTGAATCCACTTCAAAGGAAATATCTGTGAAGCGCTTTGAGACTTCTTGAGGATATGGAAGGCACAATATCAAATGGAAGGATTATTATTATTGTATACAGATGTGAAGGTGGCATCAGGCCAGCTGAAGGCACACTAGTATATTTATGAATTTATGAATATGAAGATGATTTGCAAAGTTTCGCTATGTTTAACAACAACAACTTGCATTTATATAGTGCCCTTCACGCATGGTAGTAACATAATAACTTAACATAACATAACATGTAGGAGCAGGAGTAGGCTATTCGGCCCTTTGAACCTGCCCTGCCATTCAATCATGGCTGATCTTCTAATCTAACTCCAGCTAATAACCTGACTCTGGCTAATCCCCATATCCCTTAATCCCTTTTGCAATAAGAAATCTATCTCAGTCTTAAATCGTGTCTTGAAGCACTTAACAATGGCGGAATCTGAAGCTGAGCTGGGGGAGGGGGGAGGGGGCTGTAGATTGAAGATGAAGGTTTTCAGTATCTTTCTATGCTTAGGCACCATGGAACATGCTTCTGCAGTACATGGCATTGGAACATTGATCAACTGCCCCAAAAAGTGACAAGCTGCTTACTTCTCTACATCGCTATGAGGCAATGACACAATGTGTTGCACTAAGGATAATTGAATGAATGAATGAATGAATGGACTGATAGATTGGTGGATGGAGGCAAGGCAGAGGGATTGAGGAAGAGAGTTCCAGAGTTTTGGGGCATGGCCGCTGATGGTGGAGCGGAGGGGACGAACGACAAACAGGAGGATAGAGCTGGTTGAGCGGAGGCAACGGGTGGTGGAAAGTGGGGGTAAGCAGGTTGGTATTTATTCAATTACTAGGTGAAATTGATGCCAAAATGTGCAGTGGGCAAAAACAAGTTGAATTGGAATACTGAAGTCACATTCAGTTTGCTCAGGAGAACATCACTCTGTACTGAATTAGGTTTGCAACTTTTGTATCCTGGCAATATCTAATCGTCTGACATTTCAAAATCTCTTCCTCATTACATGGATATGCCAGGATATGTTCATTAAATTAAAATCTCCATAAATGGAGATGATTATTTGGAAATTATTCGGAAATTATGTACTTTGCCATATTTTCAGATAGGGCTGGAACTGGGGACTGGAAACGTAATTAGTTCTGCACTGTGTAAACTGTATTTACTGCAATAGTATCCAGTCTGTATGTGTACCCATCATATTTTACCATCCTGTTCATACAAACGTCTTAGTTACCAAGGAGATGTGTCTTCACTTTACTTTCCTGTTGCTAACTGCAGATGGACTATTGAATATTTTTTGTCCTGGGCCCTTAGAAATGTTTATGCATGCAGTACCAATCCCCAGTCTACAACATCCTCACATAGCATTTGAGATGGGGATTGCTCAGCCAGCGAGCCATAACTTAACCACTCCAATCCATAAGTACAGAATAGAACAACATTTACTTGACATCTTCAAATAAATAATAACACTGACTCTTGCATTTGATATACAGCCTTATCACATCATTGAAGTGTCGCTTCCAAGAATTTTATTATACCTGTAGTGACTGTGTATTTCTATGTGAAATATTTGTATGTGAACATGGTAACTAATTTACACATTACAATGGCCCACAAACAGCCATGAAGGGAAGGATTCATTTTGTCTGAGAGATTATTGGCTAAAACACTCATTTTTCAATTAGTACTATTGGATCTTTACCACCTCCTGAACAGGCAGATGGGATCTCAGTTAATGACTCATCAGAAAGACTGCACCTCCGACTTGTGGAGCGTCAGCTGTGAGCTCAAAGTTCCGATGTGGGGTTTGAACCCACAACCTCTGACTCAGAGGTGAGGTTGCTATCAATTGAACTGAGCTGACTTTGTATTAAGATTATAGTAAGATTCTGATTCATCTGATTTATTTTATTTACTGAATTTTGGGTACTCAAACAGTTTTGATTTGAATCGTATCTGGCAAAAACTTCATTAAAATAATCCTGATTTGTACCTACCACTGAACTACTTTATTAAGCCAGGACCTCATTTAATTTAGGGAACCACTAGCCTGAATAATAATAATAATAATCCTTGCATTTGATATAGCGCTTTTCACGTCGGGAGGACGTCCCAAAGCGCTTCACAGAACACACTGTAAAGTGAATTGACTGTATATTTGTGGGCGAACGCAGCAGCCAATTGCGCACAGCAATGTCCCACAAACAGTCGTAGATTGAAAATGACCAATTTATTATTGTTTTTAGTTTTGGAGGGATTATTATTAGGCTCTGTGTGGAGTAAGGAAACTTGCCCAAGGTTTCGCCCTCTGCCTGGAATTGAACTCAGGTCTCTCACTTGCAAAGCGAGTGCTCTAACCACTGAGCTACAGGACTCCACGAGCTGAAGAGCTGAAACAACGGCAGGTAAATTATAGGGAAAGGACAGGTACATGTGACTAAAGGATTACTCTACAAAAAATACAGCAAATACATGCTGGCCAAATGGCCTTCTTCTATGCTACACATTTCTATGGTTCTATTGTCATCTGATCTCCTGCCCCTCTGGTTCTCCTCTCACAATGACCTACCCTCCTCAATCTCTCTTCTCCGCAACATCCTCTCCTCCATCCTTGACCCACTTGCCCCTCTCAATTCCCGAACCACCGTATATTCCCATAAATCTTCCTGGTACATCAGCTATCAATAATCCCTCAAGGCACAAGTGTGCACTGCCGAACGCACTTGGACCAAATCAAACCTCTGTAGCTCAGTGGTTAGAGCACTCGCTTTGCAAGTGAGAGACCTGAGTTCAATTCCAGTCAGGGCGAAACCTTGGGCAAGTTTCCTTACTCCACACGCCTAATAATAATCCCTCCAAAAAACCCAAAACAATAATAAATTGGTCATTTTCAATCTACGACTGTTTGTGGGACATTGCTGTGCGCAATTGGCTGCCGCGTTCGCCCACAAATATACAGTCAATTCACTTTACAGTATATTCTGTGAAGCGCTTTGGGACGTCCTCCCGACGTGAAAAGCGCTATATCAAATGCAAGGATTATTATTATTATTATTATTAATGGTCGATCGGCAGATCTGGTTTGACCACACTGAAGCTTAACAAGTCGTCATGTCCCAGCTTCGCTCTTTCCTCTCCTGCCAGTCTCTCTCTGAACCCTTCGAATTAGATTTCCACGCTGTGGGCAGCCCTGGTCAAAATCACGAATGACATTCTGAACATCTGCAACCAGGGCTTTCTCTGCCTCCTTGTCATCCTTGACCTCTCTGTTGCCTTCGACACTGTCAACCATTCTATCCTCCCACACCTCCTCTCAGCTCAATCTTCGTGGACCTGCCCTATCCTGGTTTGAATCCTACCTCTCCCACTGTTTCCACTTTGTCACTACTAACAGCTTCTCCTCCAGCCTCCACACCATCATGTGTGGCATCTCTCAGGGCTCTGTCCTTGGCCTCTCCTTTTCAATATCTATATGCTCCCCCTTGGTGACATCATCCGCAGACATGGAGTCAACTTCCACAAGTGCTCGGATGACACCCAACTCTACCTCTCTGCCTCGACCCTCGATTCCAGGACCACTGCTGTCCTCACAATCTGCTTTCAGACATCAAGTCCTGGATGAGAGACAACTTTCTCTGGAAGAGAGCGAACCCGCAGTTCCTCCACCTCACCCCTCCCTTGCTTCCTTCAAGACCCTTCTCATGACCCTCCTTTTCGACCTTGCCATAAGTCACAATTGTATATAAAATATTTAATTCACTTGTTTCCATGATCTGCTGTGCATTTGGAGCAGGCAGGCACCAACTAGATGTAATGCTGGAGGCCTATGACTATGAATATATATATATATATATAACAAGCCTTGTATTTGATATAGTGCCTTATCACGTTTTCGAGATGTCTCAAAGTGCTTCACAGAATATACTGTAAAGTTATTAACTATGTATTTTGTGGGCAAAACGTGGCAGCCCATTGTACACAGCAGTGTCCCACAAACAGTAATGGATAGAGTGACCAAATTATTTTTAATTATTTTGAAGGAATTATTATTTCCTGAAAAACAACCCAACAATCATCTAACAACCTGGTTCCTACTTATTGCTGGGTAAACAGAGGCAAGTGGAGTAAGGAAACTTTGCCAGTGTTTCGTCCTGCCGGGAATCAAACCCAGATCCTCTCGCTTGCGAGGCGAGTGCTTTAACCACTAAGCTATAGGACTCTATGAATGATTTATAGGTCATCAATACGAGCAATTATGGAATTGTTAAACAAGTTGAAAATTGCAGATACTGTTTTAGTGCATAGTCCTGTTGATTGGTACTAAGGCTCTTTTAAAGTCATAATTTATAATAGCTGATAGCTGGAACAAAATAATTCGACTTGTGCGTTTTCTACCCTAATAATCCTCACACTCATCTACAAATCCCTTCAGGTCCTGACACCTCCCTACCTCTCTGACCTGCTTACTCTGCACTCCACCACTTGACGCTTCCTGCTTGTCCCTCGGCTCCTCCGCTCCATCATCGGCTGCTGTACTTATAGCCACTATGTCCAGAACCTTTGGAATTCTCTCCCTCAGTCCCTCCATCTTATCCCCTCCTTCCCCATTTTCAGATCATGCCTGAAGATCTTCCTCTTCAATCATGCTTACGGTCACCTGCCCTCTCCACCCAGCTCGTTGTCAGGCTCCGCCACCGATAGGCACTCTGAGACACTACCCTGTGTGAAAAGCTTTATATAACTGCAAGTTGTTGTTGAAATAAATATAAATACATGATTTACCTGATAAATTAAATAAGCTACAAATCTTTAGCTATTTACCATGCACAAATTTGCTGCCATGTTTGCCTAGAAATACACATTCATTACTGTGAATCTTGTGAAGTACTTTAAGACATTCTCCAGATATGAAAGATGCTATATCAAATACTATATCTATACCAAATATCAAATTTAGACCATCATACTTGCAGGACTCTTCAGTCTCAAGAAACTGTCATTTACAAAAACACAGCTTGATGCTATGATGGGTGGACAGTAAAGTGGGGATTCTGAAGGGACAAACTCAGATGGGCCAAAGGGCCTTTTCATCTGAACTCATCTTGTAAAATATTCATATACTAAGGCATGACAGCCTCTCAACAATTATTTTACAGAAAATTACATGACAGACCAGTAACTCTCTGGCTCGCCATTGATAGGGACATTGTTCATTTTGTTCATAAACCACTTATTTTATTTCAGCATTGCAGTTTTAAATACTTACTGTAGCATTGGAAGGTCCTGGATTTTCCAGCCTGTAGATGGAGGTGTTGAGGCGGATGTAGATCATATTTTTTCTTTGTATAATAGGTGGCAGAACAATCAAGTGAAGTCAGAGACAAATGCTTGGAGGACAGATATCTAATGAATTTGGCCCAACGGGAGCAAAGAAGGCCTGAGAAAATTTATTGGGGGTATCAACACACAAGTCTTCTATTAAATGCTCCAGCAACCCTGGTTTAGCATTCAGAGGTCACCTATATCAAAGAGAGGTTAACTGCATTTAAACCTGTAGAAAGAACAGAGTTCCATCAATAACACTGCCTGAGAAAGGATCCCAGCAGTGGGAGAAGTGGTGGGTAAAGCATTGGCATTCTGTACAGATGTTTTAGAATCCCGTTAAAAGCAACTCGAATTCCAAGTATAATGCTGCTTTGTTATAATCTCGATACCCAGACCGATGCTGTAGAGATGGGGCTATGCAAAGAAACAGGGTCACTTTATGAAGCCCACTGGTCTGTGTGGTGCATACTATGATGAATCCAGGAGCAAGATTTTCTCTACAGTCAGCCAAAGCACTCTGTCGATGTCAGAGTGGTTCTTTCGATTCACATGCATAGCATTGTTGGGATTTGAACTCACATAGTCTAAGACTTGAAATCAATCGGGAGAGTCAGCACATTACTGCAGCACTGGGGGTGGGTGTTACATTGTCGGAGATGCTGTCCTTCAGAATAAATGTGAAACTGAGTTCCCATCTGCTTATTCAGGTGGACACTAAAGATCCATCGCATAATTCGAAAGCGAAGGAGTTCCTCGTTAAGAGTAACTCAGCAACACGAGGTCAACAATCCCCTAAATAAAATTGGTCATTTGTTTCGTAGCTGTTTGTGGGACATTGCTATGTGCAATTGTGCTGCCGTGTTTCACAGTAAATCCTGGTAGTGCTTTAAGATGTCATATCTGTGATAAGGTGTGATACCAAATGCAAGGAATATTGTTATAACTTGGACTAAAAAAGTAGATAAGTGAAAAGAAGTTTTCAAATATCCTGAGTAATTGCATGTTTCATATTTACCCTTCGATAGTATTTACAATCCAAAGCAAAAAATAACAATTGGTTACACTATTGCCTTTATTAAGAAGGTTGTGGCCTATGTTGTGGTGTAGATTATGGATTGTCATTGTCTTGACTGACACTGTGGAACGCTACATTGATTGGAGGAGCACTATTATATGTTGGATTTATACAATGCTGTGATTCATTGTCTGAGGTACTGTCTTTCGAATGCGATGTTAAAGTGAGGTGCTGCCTGTATAGATGTTAAAAATCCCATGAAACTATTTGTAAAGAGAAGGGAGTTTCTCCTGATGTCTTGGCCAACATTCACCCATGGTAAATTGGTCAATCACTTTATAGGAAGATGCCAGGAAGTATCTTGTGACTGGAAATGGTTACCAAGAGTTGTTGAGGCGGGCATGCTGGTCTCATTTAAGAAAGAGTTTGAAGCTATGGTGGGGGTGTGGTAGGATTGGTTTTCTGGCGATGGGATCAAATGGACCGAAGGGCTTTCTTCATCTGAACCAATCTTGTGATCTTGTGTTAGTTGTTCATAGGACAATGTTGGTCATTACATAGAGATTGGTCATGAATGTCTTGAAGCAACGATTAGACAAACTAAGAATCTTCAGCCTTGAGTGAAGATGACTCAGAGGGGACATCATAAAGATGTATAAAATTTTAAATTGATTGAAAAAGTAAACCCAGATTAATACTTTATGATGCAACAAGATGTAGAACAAGAGGACAAGAGGCTCGAAGGCCCTTTTTCACTCAAACCAATCTTGTGACTTGTGAAGATATTTTGATGTGATAAGACACAATAAAATGCAAATACAAGTTCTTTAACCTGTTGAATAGAACCACATATAAATTAATGTAAACTCTCAGATAGATATGTGCAATTTTCCCATTTATTCTATTTAAAATACAATACATAAAGTAACATATAAAACAGAAGAAACATTTAGAGGTGCCTTTTAAGAACTAAAATCACAGACCAAATCATTTAACATAGCATTCTCATCACTTTATTTTAAATTCAGGAAGATATTTTCTAAATCGTGAAACTAAGATGAAGAGCCAAGCCCCATAATCGAAGGATAAAAAGTGTAGTGAAGATAAACAAAATGGGGTAAAAGAAGGAATTCGTTGGCTCAAACTTTGGTTTTATGGAGCTTCATATGCTAGAGGAACTGGAAAAGAACAAAATAAGCAGAATTCAGATCAAATTTAAGTTTCCATCAGTGGCACAGCTGAAGTCTTATGGCTCTTATATTATGCGAAGAACACATTGGTTATGTCATAGATGTTTCCCCATGGCCATGCAGCAGTCAGTGACATTGTTAGAATGCTTTTTAGATGGAGTTTGGGATAAAACTTAATTTTAGCCACTGTAGTGAAACAGAATAGAATAGAACAATGGAAGAATTTCTTTGCCAAGACCAACTCAACTGGACGTAGGGGGGAAAATGAATCACAGAGGTGAACTTTCACTTTAGCAAAGCAATCAGTGACACCTTTAATAATAATCACCATCAAAACATATTCTTTGTATTTGATATGTTATGATATATTTAAACACCTATTATGTTTGAACATTACAAAGCAATTCACAGAGTTTTCTGTCATGTGTGATAACTGTGTCTCTATTATCGAACACAGCAGCCAATTTGTGTACAGCAAAGTCCCATAAACAGCCATGAAATATATGATCAATTTTATCCAGGAAGAAACAATAGTGGGAAAGAGGAATCACAGAAGTTTTGAAATATAAGCAACAATGCTAATAGCATTGTTCAAAGCAAATGTTCAAAGCAAAATAAACTGTTTCCATTCTGTCCAAATACCTTAGCTGCAATCTCAAAAGAGCAATCCATACTACCGATCTGATCTGTCCCAGATCCCACACTATTCCTTTCTCTTTGTATTAAATTATGGGCATTTTGTGGGTACGAGCTCAAATTCAATAGCTAACAGCTGACCGTGAAAAGAGTTCCATCCCATTAGTCTGGGTTGAATTCAAACCCAAACAACAACAACAACAACAACAAGATTACATTTGTATAACGCCTTTCATGTCGGGAGGACGTCCCAAGGCGCTGAACAGAGTACAGCATTTCAGACCCGAGCTGGAGTTGGGGGGTAAGGGAGGGGAGGGGAAGGGGGGTAGCCGATGGCATGGTCGAAGAGGAGGGTCTTGAGGCAGGACTTGAAGGAGGCTAAGCAGGGGTGAGGCGGAGTGACTGGGGGATGGAATTCCAGAGGTTGGGGGCAGAGTGGCTGAAGGCTCTCCTGCCAATCGTGGGGCCTACAGCCCCAGAGGTTAGTGGCTTAAATCACTATGCTAACAAACCTGTTTATGTGTTCATATTTAATGTATAATTATTAGTATAATTATTAGTGCTGCACAGTGCTCAATTTTCATTGGACAATCATGATTTTAAAAAAAATTGCATCAGTTCTTTCATTTCAAAATACACAGCCACTACATATTATGGGAAATCTTGTGAAACGCTCTGATATGGCCCCCTAAAGTAAAAGGCACTGTATCAAATGCAAGGATTATTATTATTAGTTGCTGTGCTTGTGCACCACCATCAAAGTAAGGGATTTATTTGCAGAGAGAGAGATAGTTCTAGAGGGGGTGCAGCACAGATTCAACAGAATGATACCAGGGATTAAAGGGTTAAATTATGAGGGCAGGTTGCACAGACTTGGTCTCTGTTCCCTTGAGTTTAGAAGGTTGACGGAGTAATCTAATTGAGTTTGTTTTCAAATAATAAAGGGATTCGAAAGAGTAGATACAGAGAAACTATTTCTTCTGGTGGAGGAATCCAGAACAAGGGGGCATAATCTTAAAATTAGAGCTAGGTCATTTAGGAGTGAAATCAGGAGGCAGTTTTTCACCCAAAGGGTAGTAGAAACCTGGAATTCTATCCCCCAAAAGGCTGTGGATCCTGGATCCGTTCAAATTTTCAAGACCAAAGTGGATAGGTATTTGTTAGGTAAGGGTATCAAGGGATATGAGACAAGGGCGGGTAATTAGAGTTGAGGTACAGATCAGGCATGATATTATAGAATGGCGGAACAGACGCAAGGTGCAGAATGGCCTACCTTATGTTCCTAGATAATAATGGAATGGAGAAGTCATATTATCTTAAAGCTGTCAGATACATCAAGTTAGCAGTCCAAGTTAACTTCGGGGTCGTGAAAGGCAACTTCAGAGCAGACATCAGACAGTGTTTCTTTATACAGAGGATAATCAATAGTTAGAATGAGTTACCAGGCATGATGCCTGAGGCCAGGACACTGGACTCATTCAAGAAACAACTTATTTCTCTGGGACGTTACTCTGCATGAGGGGTGCTACATAAATGCAAGTTGTTGTTGTTTCTATATTGGGAAGATTTGGGGTGAGTACTTTGGAAGCAAGGAATCAAATGAATCAAATGAACTGAAAGATCTTCTTTATCCAGAGAACTTTACAGCACAGAAAGCAGACATTCAGCGCACTGTATCTGTTCTGGCTCTTTGAGCAGAGTAATCCACTTAAATGACTTTTCCCCATACCCATTGAACCATAAAATGAACAACACAACATGAGGGCATTTGGCCCATGTTTCTACCTCAAACTTCAACTTACTTATTTTTTGATATCTATCGATTTCTTTCTTGAAAACTATAACAATAATTCCTTAATTAATATAAGTGATCATCCTTGTATTTGATATAATGCCTTATCTCATCATTGAGACTTGTCAAAGCGCTTCGCTGGATATACTGTAAAATGGTGTGACTTGTTTTTGTGGGCGAAACACGTCAGCCAGTAGCACGCAGCAGTGACCCACAAACAGCTGTGGAGCGAGTGACCAATTTTTTATTTGGGAGTTTATAGGCTGGGACACCACAAGGTACTCCCTTCTCTTTTAGAATAGTGCCATGGTATCTTTAACATCCACCTGAACAAGCAGCAGGAACCTCAGTTTAATATCTCATCCAAAGGACAGCACCTCTGATAATGTAACAACTCCCCCACCATTGCTTCTTAGACTATGTGATTCCAAGTCCCAACATGGGATTTGAACCCACAACCTTTCTGATTCAGAGACAAGAGTGTTACCACTGCATCAGACTGACACAGCTAATGTGAATCCTGTCTCATCCATACTCCCAGCAGGGCATTCACAATTTAATAAAACTGTGCAAAAAATCAATTATTTTAACCCCAAAATGATTGAACTTCCCAGTACATTCATTACACTTAATTGTGTTTGAAGGCTGTTAAACACTCTCAGCACATTCTATTTCTCACTGAACCAAAGAAAGAGAAATTAGGTGGCATGTGCCCAATTTCAAATCAGACATGACCTGGATTGATAATTGCCTTTCTCACCCTCAATGATATTTAACTCACTTCACAGTAGAAATCCTTGAACCATACCTTGCCAAGATTTCAATTCAGCACTAGTCTGAAATTATTGTGGTGCTATAAATATAAAAAACATCTCTTTTTGTAAATCGAAGCTTGAATTTGCATTCCCACAATCTACAAGTATTTTTTTNAATCAACATTTTAATTGATGTTTTAAACTTGTGGTATGGAGTAATATGCTGTGGAACAATTATTATATAAATTAAATGTATGGTATTTCAAAAATTATTATTAATGAATAGAACCATTGATTATTTGAATATGGGCTTTTTTGCCGTAAAACCTAACTAATGAGTTTCTTTCCTTACTTTAACTGAAAAATTATTTCAAGGAAATAAGTAATTACTAAAAGACATTTAAACTGAGTGTCATTAACATAGGATCAGTCTAAATGTTTAATTTGCTTTGTAGAAAGGAGTATTATTTGCTAACTGGAGTAAGTTTGTTTCACAATGATGACACCCAATCAGTTATAAAAGACTCTCATTTACAAAGAATGTACAGTATGGATACAAACCACTTGGTCAACCAGTTCATGTTTATACTCCATGAGATTTGCATAGGTAGGTTTGCCCAGAACAGGTTGAATATAATATAATAATAATAATATAATAATCCTTGCATTTGATATAGCGCTTTTCACGGCTTCCAGACGTCTCAAAGCGCTTCACAGGATATGCTGTAAAGTGAATTGACTGTGTATTTGTGGGCGAAACACAGCAGCCAATTGCGCACAGCAGTGTCCCACAAACTGACGTGGATTGAAAATGACCAATTTATTATTGTTTTTTGTTTTGGAGGGATTGTTATTAGGCGTGTGGCGTAAGGAAACTATTAGGCATGTGGAGTAAGGAAAATATTAATACACTAGATGGATGCATGATATAATAATACGTGTGCAAATTCCTTTTAAAAAAATTGAATTACCATGTTTTCTATGTACATTTAGGTTTGCACTAAGTAGGCAAGTAGTCACAAGCAGCTAGTCCCAAGCAATTGTGGAGTTCTGTAATAATAATAATAATAATAATAATAATCCTTGCATTTTGATATAGCACTTTTCACGTCTTCTAGACTTCTCAAAGCGCTTCACAGAATATACTGTAAAATTAATTGACTGTACATTTGTGGGCGAAATGCAGCAGCCAATTGCGCACAGCAGTGTCCCACAAATAGCCAGGGATTGAGTGACCAAATTATTATTGTTATTTGTTTTATGCTTGAGGGCTTATTATCAGGCGTGTGTGGAGTAAGGAAACTTGCCCAAGGTTTCACTCTGCTGGGAATCAAACCCAGCTCTCTCACTTGCAAGGCGAGTGCTCTAACCACTGAGCTACAGAACTCCAACAACCATGGTTAGAGCACTTAGCTGGCAAACGAGAGGACTCGGGTTCGATTCCTGGGCAGGGAGAAACCTTAGGCAAGTTTTCCTTATTCCACACACTTTTGTTTATCTGGCAGTAAGTAACAACCTTGTTACGTATTTTTTATTATTATTGCCAAATTATTACTTTTTTTGAGAGAGTATTACCCCCAGCAAAGCAATCTGCTAACCAGGTTCCTACTCACTACTAGGTAAACAGAGACGTGTGGAGTAAGGAACCGTGCCCAACATTTCACTCTGTCAGAAATCGAACCCAGGTCTCCCTCTTGTGAGGCAAGTGGTCTAACCACTGAGCTACAAGACTCCACAATGGGATATCAAAATTAAGTCAACAGTTTATGTAGGTCTCGGTCATCTGGTTTCTGAGCCTTGGTTCTTGCCAACTTGCACCGATTACCCTCCAGAAATAGGTAAACAGTGTGTTGCCCTCCAACAACAGCAGCAACAACATCAAAAACTTGCATTTAGATAGTGCCCTTCACATGGGGTAGTGTCTCGGTACGCTTAAAAGTGCTTTCTCCGGTGGGAAAGTTGTATTTCATTCCAATTGCAGGAACATTTCCATGTGTACATGGTATACACATATGTGGTATAAACCTCTGAGTCTGGTTTGCATTCCATTAGTATGGTGATGGGTTTCTACAGATAGAGACCTTCCCCAAACTACATTAAGATACACTGCATTTTATCTCCCCCTCCATCCCAAACATTCAATTTAGGAATTAACACATGTGTAACTAGCTTGTGCATACAACTCTGGAATCAAATTTAAGTTTTTAATTACGTCTATACCACCAGAAGCATTCAGTGAACTGAGTGGGAAGTGAGCCCAGGTTGATTCACACTTTCTGCCTTTAAACTGTTTGCACGCATTGTTCCTGAAACAACCATCCTCTCCAGGTGGTGTCTGCAGTTTGATCCCCAGCATCAGCATTGGCTGAACTCTGATTTATACTGCAGTCTTAGTAGCTGTTTGCAGTGTGAACAGATTTCCATATTACATTATGTTTCATGCATTTATAAAATAGGAAAAGGAAGTGGAGAAGTGCTATTTTTAATAGGAAGTTTAAAAAAAATAGGTTTAATAGGTTTGTATAGAAAACTTAAAACACTTTCTCCGACTGCTACCCATCTAGAATGAAAAATGTGTGCATGGAGGTAGTGAGGGTGTGAGCTCTCGTGGGGATTGTATATTTACAATGATTTTACACAAGATCTACCCTGTGATGCCTGAATTACAACAACAAACTTAAATTTTTATAGCGCCTTTCACGTCAGGAGGACGCCCCAAGACGCTGGACGATCAGTGTTTCGGACCCGAGATGGGGAACAGGATCGGGGAGGGTGGAGGGCAGGAGAGGAATGAATTTGATCAAAGACACGGTTGAATAGGAGGCTCTTGAGACAGATCTTGAAAGAGGTAAGTGACGGGGCGAGGCGAGGGATTGAGGGATGAAGTTCCAGAGGGTGGGGGCAGAATGGCTGAAGGCCTGCCCGCCTATAGTGGGGCGGGTGAGGCGGGGGATATGAAGCAGGCCGGAGGCTGCTGAGCGGACAGAACATCACAGAGGTAGGGGGGAACAAGACCATGGAGGGCTTCAAAAGTGAGAACCAACATCTTGAACTGTATTCTCTGTGTGATGGGAAGCCAGTGGAGTCGGGCAAGGATGGGGTGATAGGGTCGTGGAACCTGATGTGGGAGAGGACACGGGCTGCAGAGTTCTGGATGATCTGCAGTCTGTGGAAGGAGGAGTTGGGGAGGCCGACAAGCAAGGAGAGTGCATAGTCGAGCCTGGATATTATGAATGCGTGTATGATGGTCTCGGTGGCCTGCAGTGTGAGACAGTGGTGGAATCGGGCGAGGTTGGGGAAGACAGTGTGGGTCATGGGATGGATGTCGGGAAGAAAGGACAGTTGAAGGTCAAACAAGATGCCAAGGTTCCGGTCTGGCTCATTGAGGTGGGGTGTGCATCCTTGGATGGTGATGCTGTCAGCGCCTGAGGTGTGGAGGCATAGACAGGTGCCAATCAGGAGGGCCTTGGTCTTGTTGACGTTCAACTGTAGAAAGATATCTCTCATCCAGGACTTGATGTCTGACAGACATTCTGTCAGAACAGCAGTGGTCCTGGAGTCGAGGGTGGAGGGAGTGAGATAGAGTTGGATATCATCTGCATACATGTGGAAATTGACCCATGTTTGCGGATTATGTCAGCAAGATGGAGCATATAGATATTAAAGAGGAGAGGACTAAGGGCCAAGCCTTGAGGAACGCCATATGAGACAGTGCGGGGGCTAGAGGAGAAGCCGTTTGTGGAGATGAAGTGGAGATGGCGTGAGAGGTAGGATCTGAACCACATTCAAGGACAGAATCATGAAGGAGAGACAGTGGAGGAGGATAGAGTGGTCAACAGTATCAAAGGCAACAAAGAGGTCAAGGAGGATGAGGAAGCAGTGGGAACCTTGGTCGCAGATGGACAGAATGTCATTTGTCACTTTGACCGAAGCTGTTTCTGAGCTGTGGATGGCACGGAACCCCAATTGAAGGGGTTCCTGAAGGGAATGGCGGGAGAGGAAGGAGTGAAGCTGGAAAGCAATGACTCATTTCAGGACCTTGGAAAGGAAAGGGAGGTTGGAGTTGGGGCGGTGGTTTGAGAGCAAGGATGGGTCTTTTTTTAAGGATAGGAGTGATGAAGGGCATTTTGAAATGGGTAGAAACAGTGCCAGGAAGAGGTTTATGATGTCTGTGAGTAGAGGGGCAAGGAGGTGGAGCTGGGAGGTAAGGAGAGGGGTAGGGATGGGGTCGGGAACAGGTGGTCGGTTTCATCTGTGTTATAGTGGTGGTGAGAGAGGAGGGGGAGACAGGTTCGAATGTGTGGAAGGAGAGATGGGTAGGGGCCAGGGTGTGAGGGAGAGATAGGGAAGGTGTAGTCGTCGGAAGGGCAAAGGAAACTGAGCGGACCTCTTGATGTGGATATTGAGGAAGTCCAGCATCTCCTCGCAGTTGGCGTTGAATAACTTTGTAAGCTGTTACCTATGAAAAAAAAGACATAAATGGGGAAACTCCAGAGATGTTTTGCATCCCATCTGACATGCCTCTCTTCAACTATCGAAGCCTTTTTCTGTTAAGTTGTGAGTTGAGTTGCAGAAACTTTGTGCAGGAGACAAACTGGGAAACAAACTTCATGATAATGTTGTTCCGAGTTCCCATTATATATTTGTGTGTTTTATATTATTTTAACCCTGAGCTGCCAAGGGTTCCACATAGACTCTCGTATCTGAGGAACTGAATAGTTCTATGCATTTTCATTATGACTTTAAAAGAAATCCTATAATTACAGTAAGAAACACACAGTCATTCACTTTCCAGTATATCCTGTGAAGCACTTTGGGATGTCCTTTGATGTAATAAGCACTATACTAAATGTAAGGATTATTATTATTTAAGGAAGTATTCATGCGATCTTCATTACTATAAGAAATGCCATTAAACAAAATCTCAAAACCATTTACCTATCATCCTTAATTTTTTTCTTCTTCCATATTCTGCTCCCTATCCATCCTATTTTATTGCTACTTTACTTTTTGTAATATTCTGTCTAATTTTTTTTCTATATATTTCTAACTTTAAGATCTATTTTACAATCTCGCTTCCAGGTAATAATAATAATAAATATAATAATAATAATAATATTAAGGTGGTATTAAGGTATAACCTTCCTTTCAAAAAAAGCTATTTTTTATTGGCTCAAAACTTCTTATACAGCCAAGGATCACATCCCAGATGAAAACCAGAATGTGGGCAGCAAACAAGTAAACTCTTGGATGGTCCACAGGAAAAGTTATCTCTGGCAAAGAAAGAGTTAACCTGGTCATTGAATGGAGTCTTCTATTTTGGACAAATTAAGAAGGGCAAAGTTTCCAAAACCAAAAATTACTGTTTTTTATTTTGTTTGGGTCAGGATAAGAGGCAGTGAATCCACATGGAATTTTAATCTCATTAACATCACATGTAAGGGAGAAAGTTACACTTTTTGACGTGAATTACCCGATCTTTGTATGATGGTGAAGATGTATAAAACACCTTTTTTATTAAGGCAGTGGCTTTTCTTATTCATTCAGTCTCACATCATTATCAGTATTCCATAAACTAGCAGCTGTATTTCATTATAAATACCACCCCCTTAATCAGATAGTGGTGTTGACTTTTCAACTAACCAAATACCTTGGCTAATATCTCTAACTTAGTATCTTTCTACTGATACATCTAAGCAACAGTGAAGGACAAAAGCTCGGTCAAGGACAATGGCTGCTCTTACAAGATCAGAGAAAGGGGAATTGATCATTAAAGCATAAAGAAAGGGAGGCAGTATCAAAGGCTGGGATTAAATAAAAGAAGAAATCGATGGGCACTCAAATAAAAAAAGGCAATAGGGCTTCAGAGAATACCCAAAAATATGCACACTTTTCAAACAGAAGCTTAATTTGATGCTTAAATTCAGACCGCATTTGCACTGTTGCTGCAATTTAGACAAAGTACTTTTGCTTCTAAGTTTTAATGTGTCTTGCTTTAAAAATAGAAAAACACTGTGTTTAGAACTCAAGTGCCTCCTATACACTGATCCCCACCATTGGCATTCAGGCCTTCAGATTTTCTGCCCTCACTCTCTGGAACTCCATCTCCGAATCCCTTTGCCACTCCCCAACCTTGCCTCCTTCAAGGCCTGTCTCAAGACCGTCCTCTTTGACCGTACTTTCGGCCACACTCACACCCCCACTCTGCCACCTTTTGGGATTCCTTTCGATTCCAACCCCCAGCTCGGGTTCAAACCCTTAATTCTCCAACGTCTTTGGACGCCCTTCCTACACAAAAGGCACTTATTGTTTATTGTTAATCGATAAAAATATGGATCTCTTCTTTAGTGTAAAATCCCATTGCAAAGACATTACAGAAAGATCATTATTTTTAGCTGTCAATGAATTATGCCTTCCCTCCATCTGAGATCTCGTCAAAGTTAGGGGCATAATCTGCTGCTTTAATTTTTATTTTGAGAAAGGGTTGAAAGAAAGGTTTACAATATTTTCATTTATTTAAAACTTTTTGTCAAGTCTTTAATAGAAAAACTGAGATTCTGAGATTGTTTCTGAAGAAAAAAAATGCTTCATGTAACTGTATAGACCCCCACAGACAGACTACCTTATTTTGGTAGTAATATTAGTAAGTATACCTAAATTGTCACAATTTTTAACATCTGGTTTTAGTTTAATGATTGCTTCGGTGTACGCTTTTCTTTTTTTAGCAGATCGACATCTTCCAGCTGTACCGAAAAATGGCTTTTCTCAAGCCTGTACAACTTGAGCTGTGGATATTATACCATTAATCTTGGCTAATGTCCGTCCTGTAGCAACAAATGTTAAACTCTACTGCCAGATTGGACAATAGAAAACCGAAATACATTGCTCACAATTGTTTCCTTTATGACAAGATGTCATTAATCCCTCAAGCGGCAATATTTTCAAATTAGAATTCTTTAATTCTACAAAATGAACTACTAAAATATAAGTATATAAAATCTAGTATAAAATCTAAGTAAAAAAACGGAAAAGTAATAGGAGGAATTACACACAACAGAGTTCACTAGTTGTTCCAAAAGTAGTTTCAGAAAGTCTCGCGCCAAAATATACAGTCAATTCACTTTACAATACATTCTGTGAAGTGCTTTGAGTTGTCTCAATGTCGTGATAAGGCGCTGTACCAAATGCAAGGATTATTATTATTGCAGAAAGTCACAGTTCAGAACTCTTCACAGATAGTTTCTCTCTCTTAGGATACATGAGAATATATTAGAATATATATTCATGCTACACATGAGCCTCCTGCCCATCCTCAACTAAGTCTTCAAGCATAACCTTCTTCTCTCCCTCTCTCTCTCTCTCTCTCTCTCTCTCTCTCTCACTCTCTCTTTCTTTCTCCCTCTCTCTCAAGCAAGTGGATCTCTCTTTCATTCAAATGTAAACTTGCTTTGTCTCAAGCAGTTTGCGTTGTTTTGGGGCGCTACCCTGTGTGAGGGGCGCTATATAAATGCAAATTGTTGTTTTTATTGTTGTTCGGTTCTGAGCTTGTTTTAATTAAACCTCCCTAGCAGCCATTCTTCACTCGGTACAGTATACATCAGCGATACAGATCTTCCCTTAAACCAATCACCCATCTAATTCAAAATGTGGGATCAGGAATTTGGACAGATCTAGGAGAGATGCTCTGTTTTAAAATAAGCAAGATAAACAAAGTACATCATTTACCTTTAGCTTTGAATGAAACTTTTGATGTATCCCAGTTATGTTGTCAATTGTATTAAATAGACAGATACTATTTTTCCTTTTTTAGTTTTAAGGAAATTGATCCACGAATAATATAAAATTATCACAGTGTTCATCAATTTCCCATCCTAACGATTTCTTGCTATTGCTTTGCAAAATAGTTTCTGTATTCGACTTTGAGACACTTGAATGTTGTATATTCGATTAACAGTTTTTCTCAGACATAGGTTTGCATTGTTGCAAACCCATTATTACAATACAAAATAAATCACACCTTTCAAGCCTGGAGGACATTTGAAAGTGCTTTACACAACTGACTGGCCATCTGAGCCAGGGGTGGGAGGGTGAAGAGTGTGGGGTGGATAAAGCTGACCAAAAGCATAGCGTTACTTATTGTAACATTTCAAAACTGGGTTGTGGTGACATTCTTATAAAAGATTGAACACATTGTCAAGTTTTATACCCACTGATGCCTTCTTAAGAATTATATATCTTTCAGAGCGCAGATTTGTTTTGATGGGATACTAAGATTTTGCTGTGCAAAAAACATGTATCAACTGGTGTCCGCTGTCAGGGAATTGAAGACCTTTTCTCAGAGAACAAAGTTTGGGGTCGGATCCATCTCCCACACATTCAACATGATAGACATCAAATTTACCGCTAAACTGACCCATTGCCATATTATGGATATAATGTCCCTCTTCGTCAAGGGCCATTGCTACTAATCTTCACAAATCCTTAAGACCACCAAGAGCCTTCATTATACATTATTGTTTCTATGAAGAGATATGTCAATTGATGTCAATTGATATGTCAATTGTTGCCTCTTGCAACTGTGACCAACTTTTCTTTTTAGCCTTACATTAGATAATACACCAGCTGTCTCCCATTAACAAGCTGTACATATAACATTCATATGCATCAGATTTCTTTGCCAGTTTCTTTCCAAGAGGTCATTGTGTTATGAGGAAACCAAGCATAACAATAATAAATTCTTCAACTAGCCAACTAATGTCATAACATCAAAGGGTGAACTCAGAACAAAATTTCAAAGACATCAGAAATGAATAATGGATTTTTTTTCTAAAATTATTATTCCCAGAAACAAATTTATTTTATTGTTTTGTTTTTTAGCACAAGATTTTAGAGAGTCCTAAAATGATTCACAATGCACTGCCCCCGTTCCCCTGCCTGTATATTATTACTAATAAATATTGGCGAAACATTGGGCAAGTTTCCTTACTCCACACGCCTCTGTTTACCTAACAATAAATAGGAACTCAGTTGTTAGTCGATTGGCAGATTATTTTTCCGGGGGTAATGATTCCTTAAAAAAAAATTGGGTCACTCAATCCATGACTGTTTGTGGGACACTGCTGTGCGCAATTGGCTGCCGCCATTCGCCCACAAAATATACAGTCAATTCACTCTACAGTATAAACTGTGAAGCTCTTTGAGAGTCTCGAAACGTGATAAGGCACTTTCGCAAGTGCAAGGATTATTATTATTATTATTATTATTATTATTATTATTATAATGGTGCACAGCTTCAACTAACTCCTGGGTGAAATGGAGAAGAAAGCATTTAATGTGGTTCATGAAAAACAAAATGTTGCAGCTGAATTTGAAATCGATGAATTTTTAATCTAACAATGTTATATTAAATTTTAATAATATCTACAGTAAACTCTGGATAACTCATCACTCCAAGGGAAAAAGGGCTCAGCAATGAATTATCCAGAGTGGCAAGTTAGGTGCAAGGTGCCCAGGGTGCTGTGAGCATATACTGTATACACCAACACATAATGCGCCTGTGTAGAACGAGTGGCTCTCAGTGTGATGGAGTGGCCCGACCCCCGCAATTGCCAGTATCTTTGTTAAAACTTGTTTAAGTAAAGTATATGTATAGGCGTATGTGACCATAAATGTGGATATTTTCTATTTCCTATCGCTTATTTCTGTCACTGTTTTAGAAGCTACGCACTTGCCGATGGTGGAGAAGACATGCTGTAGTGTATTAAGGATGTACTGATGCTACGTGAGGGCCTATGCCTAACTTGCCACTCTGGATAACTCATCACTGAGCCCCTTTCCCTTGGAATGATGAGTTTAATGTAGATATTAAAACTTTTTACTCAGTGTTATTAGAATCTACCCGAGATGTACTGTAGGGTATTAAAGAACAAAGACACTGTACTTTCAGGTTATATGTTAAAACTAAATATCTTTAAGTGTCCTTCAGGTCACGGTGAGTTTTACACACGACGATTTTACACTGAGTCTATTTACGTAAATTTCTAGAATGCGACTAGTTACATCTTAAGTGGAGTGAGAAGTAAAGTGAAGTTGCTTGTTAATATTCTGCATGGGAAGTGGCAAGGATATTATTGACAGGGTAGCAACTTAAGTGGCAGTGACAAGTTAGCCAGGGTTGAGTTATCAGGAGTTTACTGTATATAAAAAGTAGGCGATGTTGAGCATTAAGCATCAATATACCACTATGGAATGCGACAGTGTGTAGTTTTGGTTTCCATCCCATCCCATTCACCTCTGCTTCTGATTATATTCACTTTACTGTCTATCCTGAGAAGCACTTTGAGGTGTCTCATCAAAGTGCCCCTTCATGCCCTCACACCTCCCTTCCTGTCCAATTTGCTTAGCCCCCACTCCACCACCTGCTGCCTCTGCTCAACTGGCTCTGGCCTCCGTTTGTCCCTCGTCCCCTCCGTTCCACCATTGATGGCTGAGCCTTCAGCCACTATGCCTCAAAGCTCTGAAACTCTCTCCCTCAATACCTCTGCCTTGTCACCTCCCATCCCACTTTCAAGTCCCACCTAAAGACCTTTCTTTTCGATTGTGCTTACGGTCACCACCCCCTCCCTCTCCTCCTGGCTTGGGGTCAGAATCCACCACTGTGAAGTGCTCCGGGACCTTACCCCGTGTGAAATGTACTATATAAATGCAATTTGATCCAACCACTTAACATATCTTTCCCTCCCCTCCCCTCTCAGAATTCCAAAGGGACCGTTCCCTCCGTGACTCCCTGGTTCATTCCTCCATTACCACCAACAATTGCTCTCCTCCCCCTGGCACATTCCCATGCCAGCCCAGGAGATGCAATACCTGCCCTTTCACCTCCTCCCATACCACTGTCCAGGGCCCCAAACACAGTTTTCAAGTGAGACAGTGATTTACGTGCACGACCACCAATGTAGTTTACTGCATTCACTGCTCACGATGTGGTCTCCTCTACGTTGGGGAGACAAAACGCAGATTGGGTGACTGTCTATTATTATGACTTATATTATATATATAATTATACTATAATTATGACTGTAATTGTGTTCTGTCCATAAGCACAACCGTGAGCTTCTGGTTTCCTGCCACTTCAACTCTCCCTCCCACTCGTACTCTGACCTCTCCATCCATGGTCGCCTACGCTGTTCCAATGAGCCACAACGCAAGCTTGAGGAACAGCACCTCATTTCTCTGCTAGGGACCTTACTGCCCTCTGCCCTCAATATCGATTTCAAACATTTCAGACCATAACCGCTCACCTTCCCCCTTCTGTCACCATTACCACGTAATCTGGGTCCTAGAAACATCTCTTCTCTCTCTGGTCTGCCTACTTTGTTGCAATTCCCCCCCCCCCCCCCTCTTTGTTTTGCATTATTAATATCTCTTTAACCCTGTCCTCTACCCCATTTTCTCCTTTGTCTTCCTTGCCCTGCCTCCCCCTCTCCGTTAGCCCTTAAAAGCTTCTCCCTCCCAACATGCCCCATTTCTGACCCGAAACGTTGATTCACTTTCCTTCCTCCATAGCTGCTGCCTGACCTGCTGAGTGTTCCCAGTGACTTCTGTTTTTGTTTCAGATTTCCAACATCTGCAGTATTTTGTACTTTATCTTCTTTCTCTGCTGCTCTTTGTCACCCTTGGTGATGACCTGCACTATTAGCAATCATGTCTCATCTGTGTATTTTCTAAAAATACAATATAAGATGATCAATTGCAGACATAATGCAAGCCATTCATCTCATGTATTGCACAGCCACTGTTTAACTATCCCCATCCGGTCTCCATCCATGTATCACACCTTATCTGAATGTTTTGATTTAAAATGGCAAATTAATTAATATCTTAACATGAATTGAATTGAGTCAGGTTATAGAACACTGCGGGTTTGAAATTTCATTTTAATATTTGTACAGTTAGTGACAGAATTTGGAAAGGAAAATAATACAAAACTGATGCTTAAATCCTCATGAAATTCTGTAGGGATTTTTTGCAATGTAAAAAAATCCATGCTATCATTGTAAAAACATAACCTCATGATCCAATTAGGTTCATACCAACATTTTTTATTTTGTAAGTTATAATAATAATAATAATCCTTGCATTTGATATAGCGCTTTTCACGTCGGGAGGACGTCCCAAAGCGCTTCACAGAACACACTGTAAAGTGAATTGACTGTATATTTGTGGGCGAACGCGGCAGCCAATTGCGCACAGCAATGTCCCACAAACAGTCATAGATTAAAAATGACCAATTTATTATTGTTTTTGGTTTTGGAGGGATTATTATTAGGCGTGTGGAGTAAGGAAACTTGCCCAAGGTTTCGCCCTGCCGGGAGGTCTCTCGCTTGCAAAGCGAGTGCTCTAACCACTGAGCTACAGGACTCCAAAGTTCTGTAATTTTTGATAGGTTTTAAGACCAGTACTGATTTATGGCTGTTTTATGTTCGCGTAACAATGCTAGAGGCTACTGTAGAAAGGACCGACACAATGAGCTGTACAGCAGGTAAGAAGTGGAACACGTCCCTTGTAGTAAAACATCCTTTATTTTTTGCAAGTTTTGATTTCAGTAATAAATGTCTCTATCTTAAACAAAGGTCAGTTCTATGCCAGTTGGTATGGTGTGTCTTATCTACCTAGATAATAGGTGCCTAGATATTCCTCCACAAAGATGTGTGCACATCCTATGCTTATTTCGGGGGACTCAATCAGGGACAAGTGTGGAAAAGGAATAATAATGCTCTGAGACCCTACCCCCACATGAAGGGCTGTTAACTCAATCTGCTCTGGAATGGGGAGCCAGTAGAGCCGGGTGAATGATATGCTCACAGGAGGTTAATACAGGAAAGGGCACGATCTGCAGTGTTCTGGATAGTCTGCATCTTGTGAAATGATGAGGCAACTAGTCGCAATCAGAGAGCTGGTGCAATCTAGCAGAGAGCTGATGCAATGAATACATGGATTAGGGTCTTGGCAGCCCAAGGGGAGAGGTAATCCCAGAGATGGACAATGTTGCGGAGGTGGAGGAAACCTGACTGGGTCAGAGCATGGATGTGAGGTTTAAAGGACAGTTGCCAGACACTAAGGTTCTGCACAAGTTCTGACAGATGGAATGTGCATCAAAGTAGTTTAATGCTATCAGCACCTAAGTTATTGTTATCATTCCTAATGTTGAAACAGAACAAGACAGATTAGCAGAGGAAAAGACGTGATTAAAATATTGTACAGTTTTAAAGTATCACTTATCTAAAAAGCTACAGAAAAAAATACATTGACAACTTAGTTAGCCTTTCTGATACCATAGGATTCATAATCACACTGCAGCATATTCTAGGAGCTATTATTTTTACTGATCTTGTGTGACCTGCTAGTTATGAATAAGCTGTAGCCAAAGACCAACCCAGAAGGCTTGTCTGATTTGGAACACTGACATGGAAAACTTGTTAGTTTGGCATCATAACTACAGAATATACAACACTGCAAATAGAAATCAAACTCCTCTGATATTCTCAAAAGTGCCAGAATATTCTAATGCTACAATTAATTGTTAGGCCAAAGTGCTTCAAAAATAAATGTAGCAATAATCTCAATTATTTATGTTTTCATGGTTGCTTTCCCTGCTCCACAAAGAGATTGAGTCAGTAGGTCATGATCTCGTCTGCAGATGAACATTAATACTGCTGTCTGGCCACAGGTAATGACAAATTATGTTGGATTATTAGGAAGCAAGCACTGGCCAACCTCTAAATGGGTCACATGACTGGCAAGAAAATGGTCCTGTTACTGCAAAAAGGTTGTGACTGGAAGAAAGAGAATCTGGTAATAAAAGCGTTGACATGTTTTGAAGGTCAGCTAAATCCAGTTCTTTAATTTTCTGGTAATAAATGAATAAATAAGCAGTTTGACGTTAGAAAAATCTTCTACTCCAACAACTGTGTCAACTGTACAGCCAAGGTTAGACTGCTGCAAGCAGTATCATTTTCTCTTTAGATAAAACAAAACAATTCACAAATTGGTTTCCCTGAGTAGAGCTGGACTGATTGTGAACGTATGGAGAAGTGAGACAGAGAGAAAGAAGCTGTCATTGTCTTTTATTTTAAACAATATTGCCGATTCCCCTGGAAAATAAATGAAGTTTGATAGGTTTGACAGCGCACAGGAATGAATTAAACCAGTACCAGAAAATAAACCGAGGTTGCCTGCCAATAGATAATAACAAAGCAGCGTATGCATCTTTAATATGATTTTACTTTAACAAAACATTGTTATTTTACCACATTTCAGCCATATAAAAATCACACTGTGTGCAATAAATTAATTAGCATGGGCAAATATTCTAAAAAGGATCTCGTTGTTTGTTTACAGCTACACAAAAGGTGAAGTGCCTTTGGCTTAATTTTCCATTTACCTTAGTTTTTTAATGCACTCATGCCATTAATCAACAACAACTCGCATTTATACGGCACCCCTCAAGCAGGGCAGCATCCCAGAGTGCTTGAGTGGCAGGGCACGACACCAAGCCAGTGGGAGGAGGAGGTGACTGTAGGCTCGGTCGAATAGGAAGGTCTTCAGGCGCGACCTAAAGATGGGGAAGGATTGGGCAAGGCGGAGGGATAGAGGAAGAGTGTTCCAGAGTTTCAGAACACTTTCAGAGTTGTTGTTGTGCTTATTGTGGCGTCCTATTGCTTAGTGATTAGAGTACTGCCTCCCAAGTGAGAGGACCTGGGTTTGATTCCTGGCAGGACGAAACATTGGGCAATCCTTACTCCACACGCCTGTTTGCCTAGCAATAAGTAGGAATCCGGTTGTTACTTGATTGGTGGATCACTTTTCCAGGGTAATAATTCCTTCAAAATAAAAATAATTTGTTCACTCAATCCACGGCTGTTTGTGAAACACTGTTGGGTGTAATTGGCTGCTGCGTTTTGCCCACAAAATGAAGTCAATTCACTTTACAGTATATTCTGTGAAGCGCTTTGAGACTTCTCAAAGACGTGGTAAGGTGCTATATCAAATGCAAGGATTATTTTATTATTATTTCAAAACCCACCCTCCATTGCACATTCTTCCTCTATAAAAAGAAGAAAAAAAGGCCAAATTTCCGTTTATCCAATGCTGCATTATTACCTATCCCAGGATCACAGCGAGGTACAGTGGCAATAAATACTCATCAGCCCATTTGATTTCATCTTTCTTAAATGGCTATCCTTATGTCTTTCCATTACAGCATCAAACTGTTTCTTAGATGACATCAACCACATTTCCTTGTAAAATAAACACTGTAAACTCCTAGTAACTCGACCCTGGCTTAACATGTCACTACCACTTAAGTCATCATGCTGTCAACAACAACAAAATTACATTTGGATAGCTCCTTTCACATCAGGAGGACATCTCAGAGCCTGGTGCGGGAGAGGACACGGCCTGCAGAGTTCTGGATGACATGCAGCCTATGGAGAGAGGAGTTGGGGAGGCCGACAAGCAGAGAATTTGCATAGTCAAGCCTCGATGTTATGAATGCGTGTATAAGGGATTTGGCGTCCTGCGGTGTGAGACAGTGGCTCGTGACTCTTGACGAGTTATCAGGATTTCACTGAATCTCATCATCCGTGTCTTAAAATTTGTCATTCACGGCTATGAACGTGCGTGATTGTCCTGCTGCCTTGACGTATCTGAAAATATTGTTCTAGAATTACTTTAGAATTCCAGAATTAAAGACATTTACACCACAGAAGGAGGCTATTCAGCCCATGAAGTCTTCATCGGCTCTCAGAGTAAGCTCTTAATTTCGTCCCATAGCCTTACCATATCGCCATACATTTTCCAGGATATATTTCAGATAGCTTACTTGGTGGGGCATTGCACATCCCAGCAATGATTCTCCTCAGCTCTCCTTTCACTCTTTTTGTGAAAATATCTGCGGGCAACATAAGCAATATTTTTGTGGTTTCCGTAGCAGAAACATAACAGTTATGGATTTTGGAGCGAGCGGGTGGGCCAGATGAAATGGAGGGAGGCTGGTTGAAATTGCGCCGTGGGCTGCCTGTTGGATTGGTTTATGTCATGCATGTTTGCCTGTGGCTCAGTGGTTAAAGCACTCGCTTTGCAAGCGAGAGACCTGAGTTCAATTCCAGACAGGGCGAAACCTTGGGCAAATTTCCTGACTCCCACGCCTGATAATAATCCCTCAAGAAAAGAAACAATAATAAATTGGTCACTTCAATCGCGACTGTTTGTGGGACACCGGGGTGCGCAATTGGCTGCCGCGTTCGCCCACAAATATACAGTCAATTCACTTTACAATATATTCTGTGAAGCACTTTGGGACATGTAGAAGACATGAAAAGCGCTATATCAAATGCAAGGATTATTATCATTATTATTATTATGTTTGCATGACCAAGGTTCCCTCTGTCTCCTCACCCTCCTTGACCTCTCTGCCGCAGTTGACACTGCTGAACACTATCCTCCTCCACCGCCTCTTCACTCACTTCAACCTCCATGATCCTGTCCTAGACTGATTCAAATCCTACTTTTCACACTGTCTCCAGATTTGTCTCCACAAACAGCTTCTCTTCCATCCCCCACATTGTCTCGTGAGGCAATCCTCAGAGCTCTGCCCTTGGTCCCCTCCTCTTCCATATCGGTATACTCCCTCTTGGTCACATCATCTGCAGACATAGGGTCAACTTCCACATGTATGCGGATGACACCCAACTCTATCTCTCTGCTCCACCCTCAACTCCAGGACCACTGCTCTCCTGACAGAATGTCTGTCAGACTTCAAGTCCTGGACGAGAGCTAACTTTCTCCAGTTGAACGTCAACAAAACCGAGGCCTTCCTGATTGGCTCTCGTCAGCGCCTCCACACTTCAGGCACTGGCAGCATCACCATCCAGGGATGTACACTCCATCCTACTGAGCCAGTCCAGAACCTTGGTGTCTTGATAGACCTGCAACTATCAACTTTCTACTCTACACCCGTGCCATAACCTGTTTTGCCTTCCCCAACCTCAGGAACATCGCCCGGCTCCGCCACTGCCGCTCCCCTCAGGCCTCTGAAACTCATCCACACATTTATTACATATAGGCTCGACTATGCCAACTTCCTGCTTGTCGGCCTTCGCAACTCTTCCCTCCACAAGCTGCAGATTATCCAGAACTCTGCAGCTCATGTCCTCTCCCGCACCAGGCTCCATGACCTTATCACCCCTACCCTTGCCTGACTGCACAGGCTCCACATCCCCCAGAGGATAGAGTTCAAAAGCCAGGCAGATCCACAGTATTCCAATGCTGATGACAACACAGCCAGCCTGGGTCATTGGCAGGAACGCAGCAGGACAGACCAGTCATGGGGGCAGGGAGTCATCCCACTCAGCTCCTGTTAACCCTGCAAGCCAAAGCCCTAGTGGGTAGGGTGGTCCTAGCTGGTCAAGCAATAGGAAAGCTTGCTGGACAGTACTTTTAATGGCAAGCTATGTCTACGTGGTTTTAGCCAGTTAGACTGCAGCATTACCCCAACTTACAGTCTGGGGTCCCCAAGCCTTGGCTCTTGTCAACCTGCACTTGACATTTTCTGGACTTTGGTAAGCAGGATGTATCTTCCAGGGAGAGAGTGTACATTCCATTCCAACAAATATCGTTGGAATTTCCATGTTTAGGTGGAATGTATGGAATTTTCAGTTTGATTTGGATGCTCTTTAGCAGGATGGTGGGTTTCAGCATGTGCCAGACACCCGGCTGACCAAAAACGTCCACTGATATTTTGATATATTAATATTATGCAGCTCAATAGACTTTGTCCAAGAATAAAGCACTAAAACATTCCCAAGGGATACACATATTAGAAATTTCCCAGTTAAACATTGACAACTTGGCTTTGGAAGAGAAAAATGTTTCATTTACCATAGCCCAGGCCTGCTGGGATTCATTCCCTTGTATCTGGAGTAATGCTTGTTCATTTTAATTAAAAAATATTGGGGTAAAATTGGCAATGCTACATAATGTGTTTTATGTGATAATTATGTGTCACTAGTTCTGTGGACCACCTAGCCAATTCATTCCACAACCTCCTTCATTCCTCTTCCTGGTGAGAAATGTTCTTTTCACATCAATATTATTGCAGTTGGAAGTATGACAGGAGTTTAGCTGTCCATTCTACAGACAACCACAGAAAAGATAAGAAAGTTATAAAATGGCTCAGGATGTTGAGAGACTGTAGGAGGACAGGATGACCATACTATCATGTTGTAGCATCTTCATTGCTTTTATTTTTACAACTCAAATGGTACACATACCACAAATGGATTGAGTCTGTCCAATAATCCTAGAAATATCAGCATTAAACAGATGGCTGAGATAAGCACTAACCTTCGAAACAAAATCTTTGAATGTTCTCAGATGTGGATGCATTTGACTTACCGGAAATAAATGACGCACAAAAATTTTAGAGGGGTCTTAAACCTTTGTAATAAAACTGCCGCACCTCATATTGATGATGCCTATACTGAATTCAACCCAGTGACTTGGGCTGTTGGGTTTACTCGAATGCTCAAAGACCAGCAAGAACTAAAAACATGACAGCTTTAGGGTTCATTGCCACTTAAAGCGAAATTTATGATTTAGACAAGAGTACTGACTGCTTCTTGACTTCCTGTTAAAAGCAAGTTTATTCCTTTTAATATGAGGCTGAATTGCAAACTCTTCAAATTGAAAGATGGCTGTGCCCATGAGTGAAATATTCCTTCCATTTATTGGAACACAGCATCAACATTAGATGCGTTCCTAAGTTAAGTTCTGGCAAGTTAAATTGAACAAAGATCCCAGTCTACTCAAGCAGTCTTTCTGGAAGGTATTGGTAGCCACACATAGACATTCTACTTGGGTTTCACTCTAGTTGGTTCACTCTAATCACAATAATAATGATTCACTTTATTCATAATAATAATAATTTCGTCATTCAATTCACGACCATTTGTGGGACACTGCTGTCGCAAATGGTTGCCGCAATTCGCCCACAAATATACAGTCAATTCACCTTACAATATATTCTATGAAGCCCTTTGAGATGTCTCGAAGATGTGAAAAGCGTTATATCAAATGCAAGGATTATTACTATTTATCTAGCATTTCCAAGTGTCCAAAATTTGTCTTAACAAACGGTCAGTTTCCTGAGATGGAATTTCTTCTCCATGCTGTTTGACACTGGGTCAATTCCTAATGAGTCCTTGCAGTGTACTCGTTGAATCATTGATGATCTTGAAGGAATGAAAGCCACTGTGATGGTATTCTGGTTAATGAAGGAGGACATGGTCTCCTGAGGATTGAGACAGACCAAGGCAATAAACACATGTGGAGTCCTATAGCTCAGTGGTTAGAGCACTCACCTTGCAAGCGAGACACGTGGGTTCAATTCCAGGCAGAGTGAAACCTTGGGCAAGTTTCCTTACTCCACACGTCTGATAATAATCCCTCAAGAAAAAAACATAATAAATTGGTCATTTTCAATCCACGACTGTTTGAGTTCGGCCTTCAGAACACTTCCCCTCACAAGCTGTAGGTCATCCAAAACTCTGCAGCTCATAATCTCTCACGCACCAGGCTCCACGGCCCCATCACTCCCACTCTCGCCCGACTCCACTGCCTCCCCATCCCCCAGAGGATTGAAGTTAAGATCCTCATCCTCACTTTTAAGGCCATCCATGGCCTTGCCCCCTCCTACCTCTCTGACCTGCTGACTCCCAAACAACCTGCCCACTCCCTCTGCTCATCAGGCTCAGGCCTGCTCCATGTCGCCCGCCCAACCTGCCCTACGATCGGTGGTCGGGCTCTCAGCATCTCTGTCCCCAACACTCTGGAACTCCATCTCACAGTCCCTTCACCTCGCATCCTCCCTCGCATTCTTCAAGGCCGGTCTCAAGACCCTTTGGTCTCCCTCCCACCTCTCTGCCTTCCCTCACCCCTACACCAACCCTCCCCCATTTTCGGGCCCCGACAGCTGACTGTTCAGCACTTTGGGACGTCCTTCCGACGTGAAAGGCCCTCTATAAATGTAATTTTGTTTTATTGTGGGACACTGCTGTGCACAATTGGCTGCCACGTTTCGCCCACAAATATACAGTTAATTCACTTCACAGTATATTCTGTGAAGCGCTTTGAGACGTCTAGAAGATGCTACATCAAATACAAGGATTATTATTATTATAAAGAATAAATTTAATTTTTATTTAACAGTCAGGCCATTCATTGGAAACCAGTTAACCACTGACAGATTTAAAAATGCTAGATCAATCTAGAAAGAATAAGTTCAAAGAAATCCTGCAAACACATAACCCAAAAATATGTGTTCGATTAGAGGAGTCAGAACACTTTAATGATTCCTTATAACATTGAAAGGGGTCTACCATACTAAAAACTGATCTCTCCACAGAGAATGAGACACAGGCAAATGCCATTGAGGGGGTGTTATCACACTGCAAACTAATCCTTCCACAGGGAGTCAGAGACCAGAATTAAATATGTTTGAGGGGGCTCCATTATACTGAGAACTAATATTTTCGGTGGGAGTCAGGTACAGACATGATAACAAAGCAAGGTGGTGGAAGTGGGAGGTGGGAGGGGAGGTAATTCTCTATTGGATGGAGGATATTGTTTGTGGTCTTTGCAGAGTGCATAATCCATAATATAGTAACTGAACAACATCCATCAAACATATCCATCCACCACCCACAAAATTCCTTCGATGTATCTGGTTCTAAATCTGATAATCTTTGATCATCTTAGATGACAGGAACAAGTCCAGTTCTGTTTTGAAATTCTCCCTAGTTTATTATTTAGCAGTAAATAATTGAGTTTAGCGTGTAAAAGAAGGTATGTTTTAAACCCAAATAAAACAAATTTTCCATGTGTGGCTTTGGAGCTGTTTGGGGTAATGGTACTTTGATGTGGACTGTCACCACTTAAAGCAATGAAGTACATGTTAGCATATAATACAAAATTATATTTTTATACTGCCTTTCACAACATGAAATGCTTTGTCATAAGGAGCTATTGTAACTGAGACCATAATAACATTTTAAAGGGAATTGGATAAACATATGAAGAAATTATGGGGAAAGAATAAGGCTTTGTAGTGGCAGGGAGCTCCAACAATAGAAGTAGCTACCTCTTAGGCTCAATGACCCAAATGGCCTCTCCCCTGCTGCAATTTCTATGGTTTTATGTGAAGAATTGGATAGGTTTATAGGATGAATTCTTTTTATAAAATACCCTTATTTTAATAATTTATTTACTGTTTTCATGAGGGGTGTACTATTGACTTATTTCTGGGAAACTGTGCAAGAGTACTTTAAGATACGTACCACGGTTTTCCCAATTGAATTTAGCATGGCAGCCTCTAATATTGCCCAACTATGTTTGTAAAAGGAATGCAGACAGAAACTGGCCCAAAGACTACTCAGATATTTCACTGCAGTAAGAGCAGGCAATCCAGGGAAATAGTGTATAGTGATGTATATTCGCAAATATTGAAAGAACAACAACAACAAAAAAATTACATTTATAGAGCGCCTTTCACGTCGGGAGGACATCCCAAAGTGCTGAACAGTCAGGTGTGAGGAAAGGGAGAGAGGTGGGAGGGCGACCAAATGCACGATTGAAGAGAAGGGTCTTGAGACCGGCCTTGAAGGAGGCAAGGGAGGAAGCGAGGCAAAGGGACCATGGGATGGAGTTCCAGAGTATGGGGGCAGAGGGGCTGAAAGCCCGGCAACCGATGGTAGGACGGGAAACATGGAGCAGGCCGGAGCCCGCTGAACGTAGGGAGCGGATAGGTTGGTAGGGAGTCAGCAAGTCAGAGAGGTAGATAATAATCGTTGCATTTGATATAGCGCTTTTCACGTCTTCTAGATGTCTCAAAGTGCTTCACAGAATAAAGTGAATTGACTGCGTTTTTGTGGGCGAAACGTGGCATCCAATTGCGTGTAGCAGTGCCCCACAAACAGTCGTGGATTGAAGTGACCAATTTATTATTATAGTTTTTCTTGAGAGATTATTATCAGACGTGTGGAGTAAGGAAACTTGCCCAAAGTTTCACCTTGCCGGGAATCAAACCCAGTTCTCTTGCTTGTGAGGCGAGTGCTCTAACCACTGAGCTACAGGACTCCACAGTGAAAGAACAGTGCATGGACAGGTTAAGACTTATTGGGGAAGATGTAACAGGTGTGTAAGTGGTCACAGATCTGTACCAACAGTTCTGTCTGAACAGTAAAGGTGAATGAAGCCTGACTTGCATTATGTAGAGTTATCAGCTGGAAATGTAAACAATATCAGTCAAATATCTGTATTGAGTTGTACTGACAGATAATCGTAGTTGCTTCATTTACCCACAAAATCTAGTATTCCAGAAAGGACAGGTAGCAGGGATCTTGCAATATCTTGAGTGTGCCGCATGGCTTTGAGGGCATTGGGCATTTATATGTAGCCCTTTGGTTTATGTGGATAGCAAGCTCACACTCAAAATATTTAGGCTGACACTTGGCAATGTTGGGGTTTACTGCAATGTTGGAGCTGCCATTCTTCAGATGAGACATTAAACTGAGATCCCTTTTGCCTGTTCAGATGAATGTTAAAGATAATGACAATAATTGGTACATTTGGTATAGCGCCTTTTACATCAGCAGAACATGCAAAGCTCTAATGGTAATAGTCAAAATCATAGGAGCCAACTGCCTTCTACATTTAATATGGCTATATGGAGAGGAAAGGACATGACAGTTTGGAGTCACAATTTGAGGTCACGATGGAACAGCATAGAGCAGGTATGCAGATTCCAATACCAAGAGCCTGAATGCTGGATGTGAGATTCATCAAAGAATAATTGGAGCATCTTTTTTTTAACCTAATGGGCTACATTTATTCTAAATGTTTTATCGTTAAGCACGGCCTATAAGTAGAGCAGGTATTTTTTATTTTACAGTACAGTACTCATCTGATTAGATTTAATTAATTTCATTTGAAAATGAAAGCTGAAAATATATCCAAACTGATTTGGCAATATAATAGACTTCAATGTGTTATTTTCCATTTAAGCTTGGGTTCCTTTGTGCAAATAGATGCTGAAAAAGGAAATCCAGATCAATTCTTTAGGATGCAATCTTGCCAGGAAAGGTGATAGAAGCGTTCTAAAAGGATGAGATTCAGACCAATCTTATAATCTTGTGAAATCTGTTCTAAAATTTCAGATTTTTCACCCTGTAGGTATAGAATATCATTCAAATCCCTAAATGTAATGTTATTTTGTCAATATGCATTCTGATCATGTATAAGAAAGGCAAGGATATGTAACTGCTGACACTTTACATCAAGTTTATTTGCCTAGAAAGATAATGTCAAAGAAGAACAGTGTTTATTAAGTACAATACTTTTACACAAAGCTAAAAAGAATGGAGGTGGTCACTATGATGCAGTATATTTTTGTCTCAAAACAACATTTTGCCTGAATTCCTACATAAAACCACAGAACATGCTTGTGGTCACCTTTCCCATCCTCACTCCACTTGGATCCCCCCCCATCCACCCACCTCCCAGCTCTGGAGGCCCAGCATGTACATTTTATCACTTTGGAATATCCTCCTGACATAAAAGACGCAATATAAATGTAAATTGTAAGGTGAAACACACTGGCAAAAAATTACAGTGGTCTTCAGATCAGAATGTATTATTATCTCTCGTGAATTTGCCTGTATAACACAAAGTCTTGTTCAAACGAAGTAGACTGATCCACTCAGAGATATGAGACGGAGATAAAACTATTCCAGCCATATTAGGATTGAAGGGTGTCTGAATTTGGCCAACAATTTCACTACTAACCCAGCATGAACAATGAAGTCGAAGACTAGAACTGTGTGTGGCATCTGTAACTTACACTACAAATTACAGAGCAAAAAAAATCACACAATGTTCCTGTCAAGCCATAATCAAAACAGCATAGATTTGTTGCTCCTGGATGGAAATAACTGTACAAATGCAACAGATTACCATCAAACTACCTTGAGTTTATCCATTTACCTGGAAACTTGGATTATTACTTATGTTCCAAATTAAGATGTTAAGTATGTGAGATAATTTACAAAATATACATGGTCCAATTGAGATGTAGTAAAGACAGCTGAGGGTGACCAGAGCATAGCATTATAATCTTTACTTAACTCCTCATACAAAGAACTAATGGAACAAAGAACTCAAATGCCCCTCTTTTCTGACAGAAGCCAAAGCCTTTATGAACTAAGAATTGTGTAAAAGGTATTGCCAAAAGGCAAAGAAGGACAAAGATCTCACGCCACTGTTTGAAATTCTACCAGTGTCCTGGCCAACAATTCCCGAGATACAAATTGTTGTAATGGGGGAGGGGGGTGGTCAATAGGGTTGTTTGTGGAAACTTGTTGCTTGTAAAATGCAGTCACCACACCTTACAGTAATTCCTGTGAAACAATTGAAGACATCTTGATGATGTACAAGGTGTTGTATCAAATGCTTATTATTTATGCCTGGAAATTACAGCAAACAATTGAGAAAAACAAAGAAATTAACTCCTTGTTCTTACAGTGTAAAGAGTGATGAAAAACGTTATGGGCACCATCACAGACAGCTATTGAAACAAGGGAAGCACGGGAATCTCCAGATCCATGTACAATATGCAAGGTGGATCTAGATTCCATTTACATTTATGTTTGTTTATCACCAAAATCTAATCCAGGAAATCTTGGTCCTGAAAGTAAGTCATCGCAGAAACAGAGAATTAAGCAAAATCAAGTTGATTCTGAAGTCAGGAAAACAGATAGTAAGGAACCACTGAACCCTGAATGGAGAAATAGAGGTTGCAAATAATCAGATTGATCAAACCTTTACTGTACTTGAAGAACTTATTGAATTAAATGCCTCATTTGATAAATAATTATAATTCTTGCATTTAATATAGTACCTTATCACATTGCATCTCAATTCACATGTCTCAAAGTGATTTAAACGATTTACTGTAAGGTGTAGTAGCTGTGTATTTGTAGATGAACACAGCTGCCAATTTGAGAAAACAATGTCCCACAAACAGCCATGAAGTAAATGACCAATTTTTTTCTTCAGGTTTTTTTCTTTCAGTGTACTGGAAGAAACTCCCTTGGTGTCATGGGATCTTTAACATCCATCCGAATAAGCAGATGCCTGCACTGTGAGATCAAAGAACCAACAAAATGATATAATAATCCATATACTATAATAACGTAACATGGGACTTGAACCCACTCAGAGGTGAGAGCGCTACCAAATGAGCCAGGCTGACACCATAGTAGACATTAGGGTAAAACTGCAGAATTGTAAGTGTTTCAATGATGTAATAAAGGCATTATATAAAATACAAGGATTATTATTTTCAGATAAGACTTGACAATATTCACTCGGTTGATGTTGTTAGTAAAGTTGAGCTCTTGAAGTTTGGGAAGGGAATGGAAATAAATTATTTAAGAAAAGTTAAACTTGACTGCAGGCTAACTTCTTTTGTGTTTTCATTAGAGGGAATATTCAATTATATTTGCTTATTGTGCAAGCTTCATTTACACAGAGCACTAAGAGTAGCTGCTGTGTTTCAAAAGATCGCATCACATATTAAAGTAAATAGTTGACTCAAATGAGCTTCCAGTTACAGAGACAGTTTGATAGCTTTGTGGGGAAGTAGATATGCAAGGTGAAACATTCTTCATGCTGTAAGTGTAAATCTTGTGACAATATGAATCTTTATTAAGCACAGCATAAATGTTACTACGATTAGTGCCATGAAGAATTTCTCACTTAAAAAAAGCCTACAAGGCAGGAAAAATTTAAAAGTAAGAGGAATCATTTGAACCCCATGGAGCAATTGATAAATTATTAAGGCATTGATTGCCTGTATTTTTCAAGTGTTAATAAACACCAAAAGAAAAGAATGAAGAATAAAGACATCCATTATAAATGATATAGGTGATATTAGATCATATATAACATACATGAACATATTTTAAAAAATGTAGTCACTCAATTCACGACTGTTTGTGGGACACTGCAGTGCATAATTAGCTTCCGCGTTTCGCCGACAAAATATACAGTCAATTGACTTTACAGTATATTCTGTGAAGCACTTTGAGACGTGTCGAAGACGTGATAAGGCGCTATATCAAATGCAAGTATTGTTATATTATCATTATTATATAAATACATGTTGTAGTTGTTATTGTTGTAATTTCTATAACAATTGTTATAATTTCTTCCTCAACAATTTTTCTAACTGTATTTTCTTCCTTATCTAGTGAGGCCCAATATCCACAAAATCCAACTAATTCATAACTCCTCCCTATCTCCCTGACCTGCTTACTCCCAACTCCTTGCCGCCTCCGCTCGCCTAGCTCCTGCTTGTACCTCACCCTCTCTGCTCCACCGTGCTTTCAGTCACTACACCCCCAAAATTTGGAACTTTCTTGCTCAATCCCTCTGTCACGATTCACCACCAGCTGAGCACCTCTGCACATACTGCCTCTCCCTTTTACAGGCCAAAACTGCCTTTTACTCCAAAGTCATCCTAGAGGCAAGCAACAATCCAAAGACGCTGTTTTCCGGCGTCCATCACCTCCTCCATATATCCCCTTAAGCCCCCTCTATTCTCAAATCAAACGCCAAGTGCGAAGAGATCCTTGATTTCTTCACCTTAATGATTGAAAACATCCGCTTGGCTGCATCATCCTCCCACCCCACACTGCATTCTCCCTCCACCAAGGCTCCTATCACTCCCCCCTCTTTACACTCCTTTGCCCCCATTTCTCCCTCCTCCCTCTCAACCACAATCACCCGGATGAAGTGCCTCGACCCCCTCCCCACCCAGCTGCTGGTCACTCAACTCCCCCCTTCTCTCCCCCCTGCTGACTGACACGGTCAACCAGCCTCTCTCCTCAGGCTCTGTTCCACTCCCCCTGAAAATCGTTGTAATCACACCCCTCCTCAAAACACCCACCCTCGATCCCTCTAATCTCTCACACTACCATCCCATCTCCAACCTCCCTTCCTTGCCAAAGTCCTGGAATGCATTGTTGCAGCTCAACTTCGGTCACACCTCTCCCTCCACTCCCTCCTCGAGCCCCTGCAGTCTGGTTTTCACCCTCTCCACAGCACAGAGACAGCGCTTGTCAAAGTCACAAATGACATTCTCTCTATCTGTTACCAGGGCTCCCTCTGCCTCCTCGTCCTCCTGGATCTCTCTGTGTTCGACAGTCGACCTAGCCATCCTCCTCCATCAGCTCTCCTCTCTCATCCCTCTTAGTAATAATAATAATAATCTTTGCATTTGATATAGCGCTTTTCACATCTTCTAGACATCTCAAAGTGCTTCAAGTGAATTGACTGTATATTTGTGGGTGAAACACAGCAGCCAATTGTGCACAGCAGTGTCCCACAAACAGTTGTGGATTGAAGTGACCAATTTTTTTTCTTGAGGGCTCATTATTAGGTGTGTGGAATAAGGAAACTTGCCCAAGGTTTCACCCTGCCGGGAATCAAACCTAGGTCTCTCGCTTGAGAAGCGAGTACTCTAACCACTAAGCTACAGGACTCCACACATTCGCAGAACCGCATTTGCATGGTTCGAGTCCTATTTAACGAACCGCCTCCATTTGATCTTGGCAAATGGTTTCTTTTCCCGCTTCCACCCGGTCACCTGCGGGGTACCCCAGGGCTCCAACCTTGGTGCTCTTCTTTTCCTTATCTACATGCTCCCTCTGGGTGATGTCATCCGCAGACACGGAGTAAACATCCACATGTATGCGGATGACACACAAATCTACTTTGTTTCCTCCAGTACCAACTCCAGATCCGCCGATGTTCTATCAGCTTGTCTGGCAGACATCAAGGCCTGGATCAGTGTAAACTTCCTGCAGCTGAATACGGACAAGATGGAAGCCATACTCCTTGGCTTCCATCAACATCTTCGCTACTGTAGATCTAAACACCTCAACCTCCCTGGGCTCTCCTTCAGAATCCTGAACCAGTGCGCAATCTAGGCATCCATTTCGACCCCCAGCTGTCCTTCCTCCCCCACATCTGGACCCTGAGGACTACCTTCTTCCATCTACCACATTACCTTGCGCGCTCTCCCATTTTTCAAGTCCCGCCTAAAGAGCTTCCTCTTCGACCGCGCTTATGGCCACCTTTCACGCCCCCTCCCACCCGGCTCGGTGTCAGGTTTTACCAATATTAAGCACTCTGAGGCATTACCCTGCATGGAGAGCGCTATATAAGTGCAAGTTATTGTTGTTGTCTTGCCTCTTCTTTCTCTTTTTTAGATGATGCCTGAAAATCTTCCTCTTCAACCATCCTTACGATCACTTTCCCCAAGCTAGGCATCAGCCTCCGCCACTGTTAAGTGCTCCAAAATGCTACGCCATGTGAAAAGCATTAAATAAATGCAAATTGTTGTTGTCTAACTCCTATGTTCTTCCATTGAATTTCACACACACCATTGAGCTCCTCCCCTCCCTCCATGACCTTTATTTATGTGTGAACTTTGACACTAAGTGTCAGTAAGTTATTATTAACCCCAGTGGAGATCATGGCCCAAACCATTCCTGAGCACACTTGAGGATTGCAGTTTCTGTTGGCTTTATGTTCAGTAATAATAATAATAATCCTTGCATTTGATATAGCGCTTTTCACGTCAGGAGGACGTCCCAAAGCGCTTCACAGAACACACTGTAAAGTGAATTGACTGTATATTTGTGGGCGAACGCGGCAGCCAATTGCGCACAGCAATATCCCACAAACAGTCGTAGATTGAAAATGAAAAAGTAACTTGATGATGTGCAATTATAATGGGGAAATCCCATTTGAAGCTGTCATTGTTGCTGCACTACACTTTGTGAAGTCATATAGGTCTTCATTACATAATTGGCAGTTGCTCTTGAGCAATATCATTCCATCCAATTGTTTATGTGAGGCAGATTTTGCCAAACATATATTGAGATGATTTTTATCTGCTGGTGCATTGAAAAAGGTGTACAGAGGAGCTTGTTGCACTGATATCCTGTCATGTGATAAATTCAGGAACAGGTAAGGAACCGGAAGAGATCATTTGGCCCATCAAATCTGCTCCATTCTGCAGAATAACATCTTTCTTGTGCCTTCAGTCGCCTTCCCACCTCTCTGCCTCACCCCTACCCCACCCCTTCCCCATGCTCGGGTCCTGACCCTGACTGTCCAGCTCCTTGGGACATCCTCCGGACGTGAAAGGCGCTCTATAAATGAAATTTTGTTGTTGTTTATAGAGACTCTCCTCATTTTAATTTTTCAAAGTTTTGGTGTTAACTGAGGTTTGGTACTTTTAAGGCTATGATAGAATTTATGAACTGAATAAAAATGTCTTCTTACATTTAGATATGTTTACATAAAATATATATATATAATATGTATATAATATAAATGTGTGTATATACATATATATATAAATGCCCATTCCTGACCACACCTGAAAGTCACAGTTCCTCCTGCTGTTATGTGTGGTAACATACCTCTAATGGATCTTCCAATAATACTTGGAACTGAGATATTCTAAGATGAAACTCCAATGTAGTTCTGTCTGCCTGTTCAGGTCGATGTTAAAGATCCCAATGCACTATTTGAAAAGAGGAGTTTCTCACCAAGTCCTAACCAATAATCTCCCAAATGAAATTGGTCAAACATTTCATGGCTGGTTGTGAGACATTGGTCTGCGCAAATTGCTTATTTATTCTAAACTTATTGAATCCTTTTATAATTTTAAATATCTTTTAAAATCTAATTTTAGGATACATTTTTAGAGAGCACCCAAAAGAGTTATTTTACCATTACACTGTAATACCAATATTAGCAAGTGCCTGGTCCTAATCTTGGCTATCACTTATCAAAGTTATCAACTATCATAAACTATCACAGATCCCTGTCGTTTTACAAGAGAAATTCAGATGAAGACAGCCCTTTGGCCTATTTGATTCCATCCTTCCAGAATAGCCATCTCCCATCACGGCATCTTAAACGAGGACTTACAAACATCGTACCTGACTTATGATTTTCAGACCCTATATCTAACCTTTATTGATGGCCAACAAACATAAATTTCTTTATTGAATATTATTTATTGAATAAATCAACACATATTCAATTAAGAAAAAAATTAAAAAGCACTACCAATGGAGCATGGACATACCTAGACTTGCGCTAATGTTTGTGGGGCTGCTTCACGACAGCCCCGTGGGCCATAGGTTAGCCACCAGTTGCTATACAATGAATAGTGCAGTGGCTCAACTGGTAAAAAACTACTATTTGTAAAATAATACAAACCCAAAAGATTCCTTTTACAAATCCTCAGTGTGTTGTCTGATGTTCACCAGAACATCTGATCTTCACAGGGATGGCAGCTGATTGCTAAAATTGGGCCTACCACCAATGGGGAAATTGAGGATATTACCATGAAGATCAGATGTCAGATGTTTACCGACGAAAGAGACTAATTTAGTTACATTAAAATAGCATAACTTAAAGTCCCAAAACACTTTACACAATATTATTGATTATGGAATAACCAGAATAGGGACAAATATGCAACACTTTGTAACAGAAGTTGCCAATAGCAACTCTGTCATAGCTTGTCATAATCAGAAATGTGTAAATATTGTGTAACACTGATCCACTGAGGGCTCCTCTCTGACACGTTCCACTTTCAGTTCCTGGAGGCCTAGTGAGTTGGCATGATGCATTTCCTGTTACCAGAAGTTACTAATAGAAATCTTTTTATATGTCACCACATATTAGACTGTAAAATAATATTTTTTCTTGCATTTGATATAATGTAGTGCTTCTTTACACCATTTACACCTCTCAGAGATCTTCATTCCTGTAAAGTGTAGTGGAAGAGCCAGACAGGACCTCGGTTTAACGTTTCAACTGAAAAATGGACCTCCCAATGCAGCGCTTCCCCAGCATTGTGCTGCAGTGTCAACCTAGACCAGGGTGGTCCAATTGGTGGTGCGCGGGCTGCGTCCGGCCCAGGCGATGATTTCATCCAATCCTTAAACGGTTTCCAACTTCATTGTACAACGAGCAGATACAGGCAACTTGCCCACCCGGAGCCTATCAGGAAATGGTCACCATAAGGTTAAGATAAGGCTCCACCCAGCAACGGTAGGGTCTGGCCAATCAGGACACAGTCACCAGGAGCTTAGGCTCTGTCCAGTATCAGGACTGGCTGATCAGGATAAAATAATGCTTATGCTGCCTATATACGTTTCTCGATCTGGGCATTGAAATATTGTGTAAATGACAGCCCTGCTGCCTTCAGTGGTAGTACTGCAATGTAAACAAGGTGGCACTGCTGACTCAAGAGACACTTGGCATTGTATCCCAAGAGAAGCAGTCACTGAATTACGTCATCTGCTAGTCGCTGATCCCACATGTCACACACAAGGTCGAGTTTTACTTCACCTGTTGCAGTAGTGGACATCGCTGGCATCACCCAAACCAGCAGAGCCATGGTCCAGCAAGAGTAACTGCCTTCATGAGGACAGGAGAAAGATCAGTTCAAGTATATTCAATGTAATTATCACTCGGTAGCTGTAGTACCAAGTTTCATGTGTTTTATTTAGTGCAAAATTTGTACTATTTTTAATTTCCACGAAAATGTTATATCGCTAATAATGATCCTATTGCTAATTGCAACTATTGGTGGTGACAAATGCAGTAGGTAGTGATGTGATAATCATCCCATTGTGTATGAACCTTATCAACTTTTGCAACTCTCAAACATTGCAACACTGTGATCGTACAGGGGCACAGTCTTGACAGCAAATTACAAATCTTTTGGGATGGAGAAGAGCCATCTGTCATTTTCTTGACTTACAACTGACGTGATAGGCATTTTGTTGAGATTTATATTTTAGCATCATTTGTGATCTATTAAAACATTTGCAAGTTTTTTATATCAAAGTAGTGCTCCTTTAAACAGAAAAAGTCAGCTGTCTTGTGCTGTAGCAATGGGGGGAGCATGTGGAGAGAGAGAGGATTCATCCAAATTACAGCGTACAACAGGTCATTCAGCCTATCAAGCCGATGGTAGTCTGAGCTCCCCACTGTTGCTAATTATTCTAGTCCCAATTCCTGTAGCTTTCTCCACAAGGATTGTTTCCAGAGAGAAGCAAAACAGCTTTAAGCAGTTGGGTGAATAGTATGGAGCTTTTACTTGACCTTTAGGATTCAGTGAGTACTTACATAATCCTCTCCCATTGTCTCACTTCCCGAGAGAAGTCTATAATGGAGTAATAGTTGGCCACAAACACTAGTTGTGGCCCTTAACTGTAACTGCTAGCTAATTCAGGCAGCATTTCTGGAGATGGAGTTATTTTTCCTTCTTAGAGCAGAGGATAAGATCTAGACTCACAATGCTGCAGCTGTTGTAGTCAATTTTGACATGCCCCTGTGAGGACGGACCTTGGTTCCTTATCAAGTCACTGGGGATCCCTGGTAAGGCATTGGGTAGGCCCAATAGATCAATGATTGATTCCTGGTAGGTCATAGGGTAGTTCCTAGCAGATCATTGTTTGCTCAGTGACTAGAGGGCATCAATTTATTAGCAAGGGAGCAAAGTGGGAGATTAAGAGGAATTATTCTTACATAGAAAGTTGTTAGTATGTGGAATACCCTTCCAGATGTGGTAATCAAAACATAACCATATCAGCTTTCAAGAGGGACCTAGACAGATATCTAAAGAGACAAAATCTGCTTGGGTAAGGGAAAAGAGAATGAGATAAATACCTAAAAAGGAGTCAACTACAGGGGAAAGGGCAGGTAAATGAGGATGGGTCTTAAAAGAGCCAGTATATACATGATGGCCAAATGGCATTTTCCTGTGTTGTAAATTTCTCTGTCTCTATGGGTAGTTAGTATTGAGTAGCCTTGTACATCACATTGGAATTGGATCACTAGAACATCAAGGTGGTCAACACATCACAAGCTGTTGTGTAGAAATCCCCTTACCATGATGAATACGGATGTACGTCAACAGCAACAACAAATTACACTTGCATAGTGCCCTTCATGTTGGAAAGACGTCCCAAGGCACTGGACAGTCAGGATTTTTTGGATCACAGCTGGGAGTTGGGGAAGTTATTCCTCAAATAGCTGTTGAGGAACCTCTCAGACTTGGGATGAATGCTGCTGGAAGACGATATCTGGAGTCAGGATTTGTGAACACACACTCATATCCAGCGCTTGGTATTTACCTTGATTCATATAGTAACAACAACAACAAGATTACATTTGTATAGCGCCTTTCCTGTCGGGAGGACATCCCAAGACGCTGGACAGTGTACAGCATTTCAGACCCGAGCTAGGGTCAAGGGGGAGAAGGGAGGGGAGGGGAAGGATGGGTGGCCGATGGCATGGTCGAAGAGGAGGGTCTTGAGGCGCGACTTGAAGGAGGCTAAGGAGGGGGCGAGGTGGAGTGACTGGGGGATGGAATTCCAGAGGTTGGGGGCAGAGTGGCTGAGGCTCTCCCAACAATGGTGGGGTGGGTGGGTCAGGGGACGTGGAGCAGGACGGAGCCAGCTGAATGGAGGGAATGGGTGGGTTGGTAGGGGGTTAGGAGGTCACAGAGGTAGAGTGGGACGAGACCATGGAAGGCTTTGTATGTGAGGACCAGGATCTTGAACTGGATCCTCTGAAAGATAGGGAGCCAATGGAGTCGGGTGAGAGTGGGGGAGATGGGGTCACGGAGTTTGGTGCGGGAGAGAACATGGGCTGCAGAGTTCTGGATTATCTGCAGCCTGTGAAGGGAGGAGTTGGGAAGGCCGACAAGTAGGGGTTTGCATAGTTGAGCCTGGAGGTGATGAAGGCATGAACAAGAGTTTCAACGGCCTGAGGGGTGAGGTAGTGGCGGAGTTGGGCGATGTTACAGAGGTGAGGGAAGGCAGAGCAGGTCATGGCTTGGATGTGGGGAAGAAAAGACAGTTGAGGGTCGAACAAAACACCTAGGTTCCTGACTGGCTTGGTGAGTTGAAGTGTGCAACCATGGAGGTTAATGCTGTCAGAGCCTGGGGGCAGAGGCGCTGGCGCGAGCCAATCAGGAGGGCCTCAGTCTTGTTCACATTCAGTTGTAAGAAATTTGCCCTCATCCAGGACTTGATGTCCACAGGCCGTCTGTCAGCACAGCAGTGGTCCTGGAGTTGAGGGTGGAGGCAGAAAGATAGAGTAGGGTGTCATCCGCATACATGTGGAAGTTGACCCCATGTCTGCGAATGACATCACCAAGGGGGAGCATGTAGATATTAAAGAGGAGAGGCCAAGGACAGAGCCCTGGGAGACGCCAGACGTGACAGTGCGGGGGCTGCAGGAGAAACCGTTAGAGGTAACAAAGTGGAGACGGTGAGAGAGATAGAAATCGAACCAGCTGCTCAAGCTGCTCACCTCCAACTGTTGGACCCAAATGCTCAATGGGTAGGGATGTGTGTCCAATCTGTGAGCAGGATGATGGTAGCAATACTCACATATTTCATGCTGACCTTCTGCTTGGCTGTTCACTGGGAAACTGGCAGAACGTTCCTGATACCTACTTTGCATATAGTAACGGCTTGTTAAATTACCAACTAGCGATTATCTTCTGGAGGGTGGGGTTGGTAAGCCGGGCCTCCTTGGAGCTGAGCTGACTTCAAGGTGTTGTGCTTGGAAATGGAATGACAGAATTGAATCAAGCTTTTGTAGTGGTCTCGGTAGTCCAGTTCCTGAGCCAGAACAGACTGCAGTACTCCAAGGTACTGCTGATGACAGAACAGTCAGCATGACTGATCGGTAGGATTGGAGGAGCAGACCAGTTACTAGGGGCATGGTTTCATCCCACTCAGCCATTGTTACATCCATAGGGTCTTGATCGGGACAAGCAACTGAAGGTTTGATCGATAGCGTTCTCAAATTCTCAAACTCCAGCAGTACCCCAACACACTCTCAGGGGTCCCCAAGTCTTGTCTCTCACCAACTTGAATCTAATACTCCCTCGAATTATGTAACCAGGGTTCATCCTTCCAGAGAGTGTACACATTCCATTTCAGACACAGGGGAATTTCCATGGGCAGTTGGCATACATTGGTGGAATGCTCAATCTGATTTGGATACCTTTAAGCATGATATGTTTCTGTATGCTGGACACCTGGCAGACCAAAAAACATCCACCAGGGTGTTACCCGATGCACACACACACTCACACTTGCACACCATCGAGGCGTGTTCTCCGATACTCTCCACTGAGGGAGATTAAAACTTCCTTTGAACCGGCACAATTAAATTTATATTTACAAATTAGAACAAACATAGTTTCTGAGCCAGCTATCTCTAATTACTTTAGTACCGGTTTCAACTTAATAGTTTTCTACCAAGTGGAACATCACACTATTTTAATTTTTGTTTCCTGAAAATTAAAACAGCATTGTATTTTCACGGTCCCAGGCCTGACCTCCATCTGTGCTTTCCTTGCTACTTACAGAAAAATAATCCTTGCATTTGATATAGCGTCTTATCACATCTTTGAGACGTCTCAAAGCGCTTCATAGAATATACTGTAAACTGAATAATTGACTGTATATTTTGTGGCAGAAATGCGGCATCCATTTGTACATAGCAGTATCCCACAAACAGTCATGGATTGAATGACCAATTTATTATTATTATTTATTTTAAGTAATTATTACCCCTGGAAAAGCGATTCGCCAATCGACTAAAAACTGGGTTCCTACTTAGGACTAGGTAAACAGAGGCATGTGGAGTAAGGAAACTTCCTCAACATTTCACCCTGCCCGGAATCGAACCCTGGTCTCTCGATTGCGAGGCAAGTGCTCTAACCACTGAGCTGCAGGACTCCATAGCTTTCCTTTCTCAACAAAGAATTATCAGGGATTGTAAATGGTGGGCAATTAGCAAACTGACCTGCTCATACTATTCCTCTGCCCGCCCATTCTGCTCAACTGGCACAGGCCTGCTGCGTGTCCCCCAACCGCTCCATAATCGGTGTCCATGCCTTCAATGTGTTACGCCCCTAATTCCTGGAACTCCTCCATGTCAGTCTCTCTTTACCTATCTTTAAATTTCACCTTAAGACGTACCTCTTCAACAAAGCCTATACTCACTAGTCGCGCCCCTCCTCCCTTACTTAGGGTATAAGCCTGCCACTGTGAAGAGCTCTAAGACACTATGCTAAGTAAAGATGTTATACAAATGCATGTTGTTGTAATCTAATGCCACATCACAAGGCACATTGCCTGCCATTCTATGTTAGCTGAAGCATTTTCTGAAAGGATTAAAGCTCCATTCAGGAGAATGCCTCCCTATGTTGTTTTAATAGTTCCACTTGAAAAATCCCTTCTCGATACAATCAAGGTGTTTCTAAGTTTGCCATGCAGACGAGTATGGTATATTATACTGTATATAGTTTAACAAAGGGGTGTGCCTACCTTACTGCTGTGAAATCCTACTTAACATTGCAGGTTGTAACATGCTAATTGTTTTGTTGCTGTCGCACCTCTATTGAACAAAAGTCACGATTTGGTACATATATGAAGTGTCCTCTGAATATGTATTAGGTTGTATATTAATCTTCCGGCTTTAAAGCAAAGAATTCCATAGGATTCACATATTGTTGCCAGCGCCGCAAGCCAACTTGGTAAATAATCACCAGGTTCTGGTCTGCACTGTTCACTGAAAATATTGACCTCCCATACAGATGTAACCAAAAGGGCACTATTTTTAGCGATGAACTTATTTATGGTAGACCCCACTGTGCGGTCGGATCCTCAGTGATACAGAATTGCTGTTAATTCACCCACAACAATATACAGTCAATTCACTTTAAAGCATATTCTGTGAAGCACTTTGAGACGTCTCGAAAATGTGATAAGGTGCTATATCAAATGCAAGGATTTTTATAACAGAATACAAAATGACATTTGTATAGCGCCATTCACGTCGGGAGGACGTTAAATGATATCAGTGTGGATAACAATGGGAAATTTACTACAATTGGTGTCAGATTGTAATCCTGATGGTGATTCTGTAACTTTTACTGGAAAATAAGCCTATGTGAATGCTGCATCAGAACAGAAACTGACCGTTGGTTTACACTTTCTGGTCAACAACAGAAAGTGTTTTCATTCACTCTTTCGGCTTAAAATGCAGAATGGCCATATGTCCATCTGGACCTCTCCCATTCCACAATCCTCCCCAATAGACACTCTTGGGGAGAGAATGGGAAAGAAAAGAAAGTTTTTCTCTAGGAAGTTATTTTAAGCGAGTGCAATGTTTTCACCAGTTTATTTTACATCACACAAAAAAAAACAGAAGCGACTTGGTTTTGCATGTAAGCGATTTCCTTTTTATTTAAAAAAAACAAATAAAGGCGAGATGCAGCCTTTCCTGCACCTGCTGTCAAATGTAATTCAGAGACCTTCACGTTTAAGATCCCTTTCAAAGATGCAAAGCCAATTGACCTCCATGAATGTATCAACTGGTAGGAACGCTGTTGCAACGACAGGCAGATTAAGGAGATCATATACCCCTTCGTTGCTCAGACGTCAAGTCTCCAACGCTTGAGTCGCAGGATGTTATTTTATCCCCTTGTGCTTTTGTTGACCGTTCCTGCTTACAAGCCCCCCTCACACCCCCCCCCCGCCCCCCCTTTTTTTTAATGTAATTCATTGTTTACCAAATAATAAACTTTGTTACCGTGTGGACACTGGTTACCATTGATGAAATACAATTCTCGACCTCTTTGGCAAAACGCAGACAAAGTCTCCGCTGACATATATGCAATGTGCAACTTTTTTTTGTTGACATTGGCAACTCAGTTGCAGCGCGATCTTCACTGCCCACGTTTCAAAACCCGCAGCATCCTTTTGCGTGTGTGTGTTGTGCGTGTTGTGTGTGTGTGTGTTCCTCTCTCTCCCTTTTTCTGTGACCAAATCCAGGAACCAGGCGTTAAGACTCGAGTCTGCGTTTTACACCCCTTCGCAGATTACTTATTAGTTCGAGGGAGACTTACTGGGAAGACTGCGGAATTGCCCTCAGCATCAGTGTGAGAGGATGGTGTGGATTTTATTGGGAGCTGAGCAATTGAGTGTTCTTCACCTTCAATCCAGTCTGAAAGCCCAGCCCAGAGCAGCTGGAAGTTGCTAGACTTCTGAATCGTGTGATCTTATTGACCTGCAATTGAGAGAGAAGGCTCCCCGGGCCAGTGCAGGACACTGTAACCAGGGGAAAAGAAACCAGGCAGTTTTAAGGCAGAGGGAGGGGAGGACAGGACACTTGACCCCGGATGTTTCTACCTTGTAAGTTAAATTTTGCAGGAGCAAACTTTTTGTGACGTGTGATCATCGCTGTACAGTACGTAAAGTCTCACATCTTCACCCACACGTGATAGATAGAGGGGGAGCTGAGACAGCGAGGGTAACACACACACACACACACACACACACAGGGAGACAGACAGACAGACAGACAGACTGACAGACACACAGCGAGGCTCAGCTCTCAGTCACTGTGCAGGTAAGGAGTGATTGACTGGCTCAGCGCAGAGGAGCCCAGTCTGCATCACGATGGTTGCAATCCGACAGATTGCATTCATAGCCCTTTTATTCTATACCCTCATCCCGTTTATATTAACATGCAGTGTCGAGTTATACGTAAGACACACCGACTCTTCCACAACGCCAGAGTTTGTTAAAAGAAAAAAACTTCTGCAACAATAATACTTTGCTCTCTGGCATATCTATATCGACATATTTTTACATATATATGCATATATGTGTGTGTGTGTGTGTGTGTGTGTGTGAAGTGGGAAAGGGTGTCATGTTATCTTTTTTTAAAAAAGAATCTGAACGTTTTTAAATCATGTTGTAAACCCCGTGGGATCGGGTGAGGTTTTACCGAATACGAGTGGATTTTTTCTCTGTTGGAATTGAAATCGTTGAAATGGGTGAAAAGGCAGAAAGAGTCGGTGATGTTCCCACTTCACAGTAGAGGGGGAAGAGACGTTTCTGTGCGTGTGGGTGTCTGTGTGGGTGTGTCTGTGTCTGTGTTCGTCTGTCTGTGTCTGTGTGTATGTGTCTGTCTGTGACCAAAAAAAATAAGTCATCTTTAGATCCCGTCTGATCCCACGGCAATGAATGTGTTTGTGGGAGCGCTTATGTTAACTGTGCGCGGTTTGAAGTAGAATAAGACTGAAATAATAAATGGTGTGTAATGGAAGCTGTGTGTGGGGGGGGGGAGGGAGGGGGTGTGGGGGGGGGGGAGGGAGGGGGTGTGGGGGGGGGGAGGGGGGAGGGGGGAGGGGTGTGGGGGGGAGGGGGGGAGGGGGGGGGGGGTGAACAGGGGAGGAAAGTTTGTTGAAGTTGTTGTCCTGTCGGCTTTGACAGTGCGGTGAGCGGGAGGTGTGTGGGATGGAGCCCGTGTGGAGGGGCGGCTGGAGAGGGACTGGCGGCGAGGCTCACACCTGAGAGAGGACCCCGGACGCTCGCTGGTCAGAAGGAAAAAAAAAAAAAGCCAACACATCATCCGTCTGCTTTTTCCCTTCTCCCTCCAAACCCACCCGCCCGACATTCCCGAGCGGCGCCGGGATGAAAAACATGAGCAAGAAAGAGGCGGCGGACAAGGCTCCGGCTTACACTTTGCAGACGGGAGCCGCCGCTGACCAGTGCACCACGGACCTGCTGAAAGCCGTGTCCGAGTCCATGGGGCTGTACATGGACGATTTGCTGCCGCAGAACGACGTGGCGTCGGACTTGGGGGGCAAAGCCAACAAGAACTCCGACAGCAGAGAGGCTGCTGCCCCGGAACACCTGGGGAGCCTCGGGCTGTCAGCGTCCGCCTCGGAGCTGAGAGACGCCTCCGAGCAGCCGATCTGGAGAAGTTGCGACCTGGGGTTGAGTGGGTCCGAGAGGTTGGGGGGGGCAAAGCCATGCGGCGACCCCGGCACCTCCTGGCCACTGGAGGACGGCAGGGACATGGCCACGGAACCCAAACTCGGCAAAGTTACTCCCGGAGACGGTCTAAGTTCCTTAGATCCCGGCAGAGACGCCGGGACCCCACAGGCCATGAAAACAGAGAGCGACGAGGGGTCTCACCCGAGCCCCCGGGGGCAGCTGTCGCCTCTCAACATCTTCCGCTTCCCCTGTCTGCCCCTCAACCCCATCTATCTCGCTGCACGAACTCACCAACTTCTCACCGCCAACGACCGCGATCACGTCCCCTACATCCCCGACATCTCCAGCTCCTACAGCTTCACCGAGACGCCGGGATCGTCCAGCACCAGGACAGAGAGGACCCCCCACCCCCACCCCCACCAGCTTCCCGGCCTGGGTCTGCACGAGGAGTCCAATGACACATTCGCTTACATGCCCACTGGCTACAGTCCATACACTGACTATGTGGCCTCCCAACAGAGGCCAATCACGAGAGGAGAACCGCCTGAAGACGCTGTTATGTTTAAAACTGAGGCCACCGACTCCTATGGGCTTGAGTCAGGTCTGGGCTCCAGCTTCCTCAACCAAGACGATACCATGCCCTCCACCTCCTCAGCCCCTGTGACCTGGTACCAGCCGGTTACTTATTTCGGCTACCAAGGTGGGACCAAAGGACTACCAGACAACTATGCCCAAGGCTACCCTCAATACCCGGGCTTGTTAAGGTAGGCAGCGGCTTTCAAAGTATTCCTTCTCAGTCGTTTCAGGCCATTTGGACGCTTTCTGGTTCATTGCATTTGTTTCTGTTTTCGAAAAAAAAAAAGAAAAAAAATCGTTCGTTCCCAATTTGTTCTGTTCAGTCAGACAGAGCTCTGGCGATCTGTTAATTTCAGTGTCCACCACTTCACACAGTTGTCAGTTCCCGTTTACAAAACTGCATTCCCTTTGGTTGAAGGCTGCAGTGGTAAATCATGGGAACGAGATGCACTGGAAGCTCAGGCCATCGTTGCACAAATTAGATGCTGTGAGTTTTAAGTGACACTGAAACAGTTGTGATACATATACATATAAACACATTTGACCGTAATTTTATATTGCAAATGAACAACTTTTTCAACTGTTGAGTGTAGGCTATATGCTGTGTATCTGATGTTGGTACGAGATATGGTAGTGTCTGCATTTACCTCCCTGTGATATTAATTGAAGATAATTAACAAGCAGCAGTGTAAACTACCTGTATTTTCTAGTCCCCGACATCTCCAGCTATCCATCTAGTCACATGTAACATTTTAGACACATTAATCAATTAGATTTAGCCAACTTCTCTAGAATTTATGCCTCCCTCGATTCATACAATTCTCTTTTCACCCATATCAAATAGCAGGGCAAACTTTTTAAGAAAATCTTTTAACTTTCGTATTTTTAACAACAGTGCAATCTGACCCAATGTCCCACCTTACATTTGTAGATGAATCCAACTTGTTATAGTTTTTTATTCTCTCATTTCCCAGCCTGGGTCTATTCCTTTCTCTTTTTTGCACAAAATTTTGGCCAGGGTAGTGAAGGGAATTTCCATAGTTGTTATTTATAGTTGATCAGACACCGTTGGCAAGGGTTTTTGACTGAAAGTTTGAGGGAGAACAGTAATTCCAATCTACACTGTCTCTGGCTTGCTGCACTTTCTGCAATTACAACTGAATAATTATTACAATTCCTTCCTTTCTTAAAATTATTTTTTAAAAATTATAGAAAAACTTATGTCAAGGCAAAAAAATATAAATTTGAATTATAGAAATTAAATACTTCTTTAAAATATTTTTTAAAATTTTTACAAAGCAAATTACATTTACAATGATAAATCAAGATGGTGCTTTCAACTAACAAGATTTACTAGCTAGATATTATAGTTGGGTGCAGACTGAGTGCCTGAGTCTTTGAAGTATTGTGTTTTTATTTCTGGGAAATGGGATTGAATTCTGCCCAAACAGATATTCTGCATGTCCAAAAGTATTCTCACTTAATTTGTAGCAAGGGTCTGTTGATTGAACATGGTTAAGACAATCCGTAACAAGAATTAATAATCTGCCAGAACAATATACCGATCATTATCTGTCTCAATTAAAGTGTAAAAGATTGTTTGGTTACAAACACTAACATTTCACACTGGCACAGAGCAGTAAGTGCAGCAGTGGATTGGTATATTATTATTTTTCTGAATCTGAATTGGTTTGAAATTCAGTTAAGATTTCTAGGATGAAACTCTCCTCGTTGTAATGTTCTTATGAGAAATGGTTTTGGACAGTATTAACTGATTTCCAAGTGAATATAAACCCCAAAACTGCCTAATCGGCAATTTTGCTCAGACGGACTACCAAGAAAGGTTAGTGTGAGAAATGGATAATGCTGCATTGATGCAGTAGGGAGTTCTTTCTGTTCTTCGGTTGTAGCTGAGATTCTTTGTTGAGGCAAAATCAAGGGAGCTCTAAATCTGTTTATAACACATGTACCTGACCTAATAATCGGTGATGACACTGTGCCTGAAATGGCAAATTGCTCTGTTTTCCAATGCAAACTTTGCACCAAATTTTATCTCAAAGTTAAAATAAAAATAATACAGGTGAAGTGGTGGTGCTGCTCTGCGGTATGGGGTTAAAACATAACTCAGAACAGAGCAGAGTGGTTTTGTCTTAAATCTAAGCTGTTGTTATCAGACTTGTTGGTGCTTGATGTTGATATTGACACTGGATAGCAAAACTGGAAAAGTATTGACTTTTGGTCACCTTGATCAGATTAAAATTCACTCTCTTCTCTCTTCCTCCCAACATTTTAACAATAAAGTACAATGGTTTATTCATTTATCTACACACTTTGCAAACTATACTTCTTCGTACGATCAAAAGGGGTGTTTCACTGCTTGAACTTCTTTATACAGAGAGCATGTAGTCGGCCAAATTCATTGAATAATAAAAATAAAATCACGTATAATACATTGTATAATATATGATAAATGTAAACTTAGAAGAATGACTTGGAAATACACCCTTTAAAAANTAATGATCAATGCCTGTGTAATTCAACCTTGAGTTAATGTAAATTGGTATTTCTATTTTGTGTTGTCAGTTTTGTTAAACTCAAATCTGCCACCTCTTCCCTGTTTGAACAAATCTTACTCAGATATGGGACATTTACAAGCAAGTTTATACACACTTGAACAAAAGTTGAATTCTCATAGTATTTAGCATGAATGGTTGTATGTCTATCAATACTGTTATTCATTACTAGCAAAAGTAGAGGCTAACCTTCAAGTTGTTCTCAGGGGCATTTGAATGATATGATTTATCATGCATGATAAGTGGGTATGATGTAATATGAGAGTTTCAGATGTGTACGGGCAAAGCCTCATCTCTGCTTCAGCCTACTTATTTAAACGTTAAAGTTTTGTTCCCTAACTTTACGGTGTGAATAAAATACAATATCACCAATGTTTTAGGCACGGCAGTTAATTTATATTTGACAAACATTATAGCTCTCAATATAAATTTTGTTGATATGTAACTATTTAAAGGTCTCCTTATGTGTTATTAATGAATTATACAGGACAAAAAGTGAAGGTTAGAATTTTAAAGCTGGGGAGCCTCATGTTATCCCAAAGCAGTTGGCAGGCAACACAGTGCTAACTTGAACCTTCAAGTCTTGAGTTCCTTTATTAATTACAGGCTACATTATGGTAAATGTTGTTCTATTTGTTAAACCTCCCACTGCTAAAAGCAGCTGGCAGGTTTGTTGCAATTGTTTGTGTGCATTTTGCTTGAATGTTCAAGTTTTTCCTTACCTCTTTGTTGAGTTGGTTCTGACGGGGAAGGGAAAAGTAACTATTCAATTTTAAATATACCGTTTTCACGGCACTAGATCTGAAGAACTTCTTTTGTTTGTAATTTGTGAAGGTTTTCACTGTGTGCCCAGTGAATTTCCAACAACTGAGTATTCATAAATACTCACGGCTGCCTGAGTGGGTAAAAACACGTCCACTGAGCCATGCAGAAATGATAAGTCCAAGCTGTAACAGAGAAATGAAAGAAATATGCAGGTGACTGAAAGTAAAAGAACTGGAAAAAATAGAATTCAGTAAATGCATGAAAGGGAATAAAAGAAACAAACCTACTGAAAGAAATACAACAGTAAAATTAAACAATATATATTAACCAAAGGTAAAAACCTGGTGAGGAAAGGGGAAGCACTTTGAAGATAAATATCACCTGAAAATGCTTTGGTTAAATAAAAACTAGAAAGGCATGCAGAAAACGAGAAAAAAAGGGAGTTATAGAAAAGTAAGGAGTATCCTTTTATCAAAATATTTAAAATAATATTAATAATACAATGTGTGTTTTATGGTGCTTTTATGTTCTACGGTCTTTTTTCCTATTCTGTTTCAAACAAAGCACAGTTCCATGTCTGCAAGTTGCCAATGCCACTTATACCATTTATTTCAAAAATAGTAGTAAAAAAATAAACATGACAAAAGGAAATACTGCAACCACCTTAATTCAGGAATTAGCACATGTTTAAAAATTGAACATCAAAAGTACAAGAGTGGAGCACTCAACAATTACAGAGCAGTCCACCGGAAGTACGATGCATTTTAAAAGGTTATAAAACATTGTAGAAAAAATCTGGAGATTAATAGGTGCAACACAAAGAACGTTAACATCAAAAACAAAACAAACACAAGCCATTTGTAAATGCTGAACAATCCTGAAACATGCCTGAATATATATTCCCTGCTGCTGCACAATTGACAAAAAGATGGCTTTTTTATTTTGAAATAGATCATTTATACTACTGTATAATACATGTACCTGCGTACAAAAATGCACGATCACTACCCTTTAGAGTAAATCCTGTGAAGTGCTTTGAGACATCCTCCTGATGTAAAAGGTGCCAAATCAAATGCAACGATCATTTATTACCTGTATGAAATTACTTGGACAACTAATTTGAAAAATGCAATTTAAGTTTAATAAAGTAAATAAAGATCAGCAAGGTTAATTATTTGAAAAAGACAAATGGAAGTATAATCAGCCAGAAACAGATCAGCAAATCATGAATTAATTTACTTTGAGTTTACTGTATCTGTAAAATACAATGGAAACACATAATAGATAGAAATCCATGTTGGCCAATTGCTACTAACTACAAAATGAAAATAAAATATAATGTCATCTTTTAGTCTTATCGATAGATAGATAGATTTAAGGATCTGGCTGAATATCTAGATAGGTTACAATGTTTATGGTAGCTCAAGAAGTTATAAATTATTTCTTCCACCTTGGTGTACACTAATCTCCTTAACTACCATATTCATCAGCCCTACACGAGTGATACAAAATAATGGGGCATTTAATAAACAAATATTATAAACAAACCAATGTAGCAAATAATCTGCTTTTTGTTTTGGTCACTCGGGTGTCTGACACACGTGAAAATCCATCACTGTGATTAAGCCAAATCAAACTACTAAGAGTTCCACATTCTGTATGTATTGTTTCTGTTTTATGGTGTGGAGTGTGCATTCTCTCCTGGAGGGCCCACCATCCTGCTTACCTAGTCTTGGAGTTTTTACACACAGGTTGACAAGAATCAAGCCATGGGGGACTGTTGGATTTTAACAAGAGAAATCTGTGCAGTTTGCCACTGCAAACAAATGGGAAGTTTCCTGCTCTTTATCCAGTTTGTCACTTAGGCTGTACCAAATTCACCACTTGCATTATATAATTGTGGTTACCATCCATTCATCTTTGCTTCAGTTTCGGGCTTTTACGTTTCACTTCACATAAGAGGAAGAGCAATAGTTGCTTTCATTTTCAAACCTTTTGAGTGCTGATGTCACAGGAGTCTTCTTTACTCTGTGATAAAATATCCTTCAGTGGGACAATCAAACATTTGTTCCACAAAGCTTTTATGTAACAATAATCATTGTATTAGATATTGTGCCTCATCATTTAATTGAGACATTGCAGAGTGCTTCACAGGAATCACTGTACAAAGTGTGGTAACTGGGTAGTTATAGACAAACAAGTACTTTGAACAGAATGAACTGTGGTTGAAACTGACAATGAAAACTAATGAAAACACCATACCTCAGTGCTACCCCAGTCCACTGAGTCTAGTATGCTATATTGATTGGACTGAGGTAAAAGATAGTTTACCATTTCGTTGATCCCCACCCTGCTTCATCAGACAGAACACTGACCTGATGTTATGATATTCTCTTAACCCATGCCTGACCTGACTAAGTCAAAGCATGTGGTTAGAGGTGAAAATGCATTTAACTTAACAGCGAAATGAATTGTGCGAGCTGTTTAAAGCTTATATAAATAAATAAAAATAATAATCCTTGCATTTGATATAGCTCCTTACCACATCTTTGAGATGTCTCAAAGTGCTTCACAGAATATATTGTAAAATGAATTGACTGTATATTTTGTGGGCAAAACGCGGCAGCCAATTGCGCACAGCAATGTCCCACAAACAGTTGTGGATTGAGTAACCAAATTGTTATTGTTTTGTTTGAGAACTGCAAGCAGTATGGCACGAATTACAGGATGTATAACAGGTTAATTGTATAGTTAAAGCCAATGAACAGGATTCCAGCAATTCTACGATACTTTTTATTGTTATTGTTTGCATCCAGAACTCTGCAGCCTGTGTCCTCTCCCGCACCAAACTCCGTGACCCCATCTCCCCCACTCTCGCCCGACTCCATTGCCTCCCTATCCTTCAGAGGATCCAGTTCAAGATCCTGGTCCTCACATACAAAGCCCTCCATGGCCTCACCCCACCCTACTTCTGCGAACTCCTAAACCCCTATCAACCCGCCCATTCCCTCCGCTCAGCCGGCTCCGGGCCTGCTCCATGTACCCCGACCCACCCGCCCCACCATTGGCGGGAGAGCCTTTAGCCACTCTGTCTCCAACCTCTGGAATTCCATCCCCCAATCACTCCGCCTCGCCCCCTCCTTAGCCTCCTTCAAGTCCCGCCTCAAGACCCTCGAGCATGCCATCGGCCACCCCCCTTCCCCTCCCTTCTGCCCCCCTGACCCCTGCTCGGGTCTGAAATGCTGTACACTGTCCAGTGCCTTGGAACGTCCTCCCCGACATGAAAGGTGCTATACAAATGTAATCTTGTTGTTATTTCAGAACACATGATTTACACAATTCGCATAACGAAAGTGTTTTTACACATAGCTTTAGAACTACTTTGTACAGTTCTTAATGTCCAGGTTAGTGTTCATGTCTGTGACTCTTGAAGGATACCCCAAGTCCTAATTATTGGGTGGCTTTTTCAAGTTTCCCAACCCCAGTAAACACGTAGACTTGGCCAGAAGGCTTCAGTTAACACTGTTTGTGTTTGGTGAAGTGCTTGGCAATGTAAAGGCGTAAATCTTTGGACACCGTTTTTCGTAAATGTTATAAGCAGTACTCAAATTGGGCAGTACTCAATTCTGAAGTCCTACCGGTAAACCTCCCCAGCCAGGTAATAATAATAATAATAATCCTTGCATTTGATATAGCACTTTTCACGTCTTCTAGACATCCCAAAGCGCTTCACAGAATATACTGTAAAGTGAATTGACTGTATATTTGTGGGCGAACACGGCAGCCAATTGCGCACAGCAATTTCCCACAAACAGTCATTGATTGAAAATGACCAATTTATTATTATTGATTTTTTTGGAGGGATTATTATTAGGCGTGTGTAGTAAGGAAACTTGCCCAAGGTTTCACCCTACCGGGAATTGAACTCAGGTCTCACACTTGCAAAGCGAGTGCTCTAACCACTGAGCTACAGGACTCCACCAAATAGATCTCTGCTTCTTTATATACATTAGTATTAGTTCTGATTGTAAATGTTTGATCCACCAGGTATCAAAAATGAGAAATGAATACCAGCACTATAAGATGCTCTCTGGAGGTTTTTCAGGAATACAGTCTTACACTTTATACAATCTCCTATTTCCCCATCTAACACTTTTCCTTCCCCACTCTTGATCTGTGATAACACATTAAAGGGCTGTGCAATATTCGTAAAACCCTTCACAAACCTTCTAATGTATGATCTTAAACTGACAAACTGATAGATTTCAGACATATCTTTTGGGAAGGGACACCTAAAATTTCTGCAGTTTTTGTTGTTTCATATATCAAAATAGTTTGAAATCAATATGCAGTAACGTCCTTTACAGGATTCCGGGTATCTGGAATTCAAACATAGCTGAACTCAGCCGAAAGTGAAAATTTAAAAAATAGTTTCCACATGAGCCTACAGATTCCTGATTCCTATCTCTCCTGACATGTGACAGTGAGCAGCCTCACCTTGCTAGCTTTCACAGTGGCCAGGGATATCGACTTTGAATCAGATTGTTTGAATTCCACGAGCCGAAGTCAGTTTCTTCGCTATCTTTGATTCTTAGAATTACAATGCTGATACCGTGTGCTTTCTCATGGCTTTAACAGATGAACACAACTTGAATTTATATAGCGCTCTTCACAAAAGATAGCGCCTTAAAATGCTGAACAGTGACAAAGTTGGATGCTGAAGGGGGAAGAGGAAGTGACCATAGGTGCAGTCAAAGGGCTAAGTCTTAAAGTGGGATTTCAAAGTAGGTACAGAGGGGGTGTGGATAATTGAAGCAGGGATGTTCCAGAGATTCGGTGCATAGTGGCTGAAGGTACAAATACAACAACAACAACATTTATATAGCGCCTTTCATGTCGGGAGGATGTCCCAAGGCGCTGGATATTCCAGTTTCGGACCTGAGCTGGGGGTCAGGATCGGGGAGGGTGGAGGGCAGGGGTCGAAGCAGGGTAATCGAAAGCATGGTTAAAGAGGAGGGTCTTGAGATGGGTCTTGAAGGAGGTAAGGCAGGGGGCGAGGTGGAAGGACTGCGGGATGGAATTCCAGAGGGTGGGGGCAGAGTAGTAGATGGCCCAATAGTGGGGCGAGCGAGGTGGGGACGTGAAGCAGGCCGGAGCCCGCTGAGCGGAGGGAATGAACAGGATAGTAGAGTCGCAGAGGTAGTGGTGAGCAAGGCCATGGAGTACTTTGAAGGTGAGGATCAGGATCTTGAACTGTATCCGCTATGTGATGGGAAGCCAGTGGAGTCGGGCAAGGATGGGGGTGATAGGGTCATGGAGCCTGGTGTGCGAGAGGACACGGGCTGCAGAATTATGGATGATCTGCAGCCTATGGAGGGAGAAACTGGGGAGGCCGACAAGCAAGGAGTTTGCATAGTCAAGCCTCGATGTTATGAAAGCATATATGAGGGTTTCGGCGGCCTACGGAGTGAGACAGTGGCGAAGCCGGGCGATGTTGCGGAGTTAAGGGAAGGCAGAGCGGGTCATGGCACAGATTTGGGGTAGAAAGGATAGTTGAGGGTCAAACAAGACACCACGTTTCCGGACTGGCTTAGCAAGGTGGAGTGTGCAACCATGGATGGTGACAGCGACTAAGGACATTACTTGTTGTGGAGGTGTGGAGGCGCTGACGGGAGCCAATCAGGAGAGCCTCATTCTTGTTGACGTTCAACTGACAAAAATTAGCGCTCATCCAGGACTTGATGGTTGCACACTCCACCTTACTAAAGCGAGACCTGAAACTTGGCTTCTTGTTTGACCCCCAGCTTGGGTCAGTAACTCTGTCTGTCCAGTGCCTTGGGACATCCTCCGCATGTGAAAGGTGCTTTACAAATGTAATTTTGTTGTTGTGGATATCTGACAGACATTTTGTCAGGACAGCAGTGGTCCTGGGGTCAACGGTGGAGGCAGAGAGGTACAGTTGGGTGTCATCCACATACATGTGGAAGTTGACCCCATGTCTGCAGATGATGTCACCAAGAGGGAGCATATAGATATTGAAGAGGAGGGGACTAAGGACAGAGCCCTGAGGAACGCCACTCAAGACGGTGCAGGGGCTAGAGGAGAAACCGTTTGTGGAGGTCAAGTGGAGGCAGTGTGAGAGATTCGATCTGAACCAGTCAAGGACAGAGCTGTGAAGGTTGAGATGAGAGTAGAGGCGGTGGATGAGAATAGAGTGGTCGAAAGTGTCGAAGACAGCAGAGAGGTCAAGGAGGATGAGGAGACAGAAGGAGCCCTGGTCACAGATGTACAGAATGTCATTTGTCACTGTGACCAGGGCTGTTTCTGTACTGTGGGCCGCACGGAAACCCGATTGGAGGGGATTGTGAAAGGAGCGGCGGGAGAGGAAGCTGGAAAGCAACTACTCATTCCAGGATCTTGGAGAAGAAAGTGAGGTTGGAGATGGGGCAATAGTTTGAGAGTAAAGATGGGTCCAGGGAGGGTTTTTTAAGGATAGGAGTGATGATGGCGGTTTTTGATAGGGTGGGAAGTGATGAACTACAAAGACAATAGGGTGAAGTGATGAACTACAAAGACAAGGCAACACAGAAACAGTTCTAAATATAGAAACATATATTTCCTTCATTCTTGAGTTAATAGCTTTCATTTGGAAATACAGCTGGTCCCAAAGATTGTAAATCCTCAGTTTCACTTTACTGTACTGAGATTTTCTACACCCTACTTCATTCTTTGTGCATTTCAGAACTCTGTTGAGATTCAATCTAAGATTCTTTTTAATTGTCCTAGTTCACAGTATCTTTGCTTTTGTTATTTTATTATCTGAAGCACAGCACTTCCAACAATGTGGCCCTAATACAAGTACTGTATTGTAAAGTCAGCCGAGATTAGGTGAGTTCAAAGTCCAAAGCCTCCCCTCTGCTTTGATTTTAAAATCCGTTTGGTGTCTTTCCTGGATATTTATTCGCACAGAATCCCAGTTGGATAGAATTTAGCATTTGCTCGGAATTTGAATGACAATTTGTAACACTACTTTGTAGTGCTGGTAGGCAAGTTTCAACATTGTGAATCGTGGAAGCAGTAAGAATGTATTACTAAATACTTTCCTCGTTGTTCTGTTGGAAGGCAGAGTGACCAACAAATGGGTGCATAGTACATACTATTTCGCCCACAAATATACAGTCAATTCACTTTATGAAGCACTTTGAGAAGTCTAGAAGACGTGAAAAATGCTATATCAAATGCAAGAATTATTATTATTATTATTACTACAATAGCTTTAACTGCCTGTGCCTGCACATTCCCAGCATTAGACATTTCCCAATAAAAATAAAAGTATTCCTTGCAATGTTACTGGGTCCTCAGTAACTACAGTACAAAAAAATCAGGTACACTAATAATATAATCTGTCAAACAAAAGTGGAAGAGAGAAATGCTCCCCGCTGTTTCATTCTTAAACAGAAGTTGTAAAGATGCCACTTTTATACCAAATCCCTTTAGGAGCATTTTCGGTCACGCTTGCAAAATAATAGCATTTTTTCACAGAGGTGTTAGAATTTACTGAACAAATCTAACAGCAACAACAGTTGCATAGATATTTTCCTTGCCCACATTCACTGCAATTTACCAAATATATTCCTTGAAATGCTTTGGGACCTCATCCCATAGTGAAAGGTGCTGCACCAAATGCAAGGATTATTTTTATGAATATATTTAAAACCAAACCACTTTTGTACACTGAGAACCCCCTTTCTGTTGCATCCTCAGATAGGCTTAACTTGGACACATCAATGCTCAGACAGGTTGCAAGGATCAGAGTATTTCATATGATATGTAAACCATTTATTTACCATCGGTATAATAAGTGTTGGATTATCCCATTGGATTAATAAGTGTGTTCATTAGCTGTCCGCCAAGTGGTTTGAAAATAATGGAGTGAAAAATGCTGTGCTAATTATCACTGATTCTTATTGTTACATTGCTGACAACTGCAATATAAAAGTAGGCTTTAGATGTCAACAGGTTTTGTTATTGAGGCTCCTCTCTCTCAGTTTCACTATAAAGAGATGGATTGTGGTCGGCAGAAGCTTCTACCATTGTTATTGTCACCAGTGGAAAGTCATTGATGGGATACCAGCCTAGCTCAGTTAGACCAATATGTTGACCATGAAAAACTTCCAAAGAGTTACATAGATAACTCATTGATTAGATGCATTATACCAGGGCCATCCAATTGGTGGCAGGTATGTTTTCATCCAGCCCAAAACCATTTCCAGGTTGCCCGCTCCCTTCCTCCTCAGTGACCCATCCTCTCATGGCAACGTTAGGTGTGGAGGTTGGTTAAGAGACCCGCTTGCCTTCCCCTCAGCTCGAGAGGGACTTCCTGACACATTGCGCAACATTGAGCCCCGGGGAGTGGAAATGCTGCCCGTTGTTGCAGTCTTTTCGGAAGCCTTTCCTGAGCAGAGGGAAGGTCCCAATCGCCAGCTCCTGCCACTGCCGGATAGTGAGCTGTGTAGGTGATTGAGAGAGAAGGGCAGAGAGAGTGATTGTGTGTGAGAGAGGGAGGAGATTGAGAGAGTGATTGAGATGGGGGGGTGGGGGGGAGAGTGAGTGACTGTGTGAGAAAGGGAGAGAGTGTGAGGAAAAGAGAGATTGAGAGGAAAGAGAAAGTGTGTGAGAGAGGAAAGAGGATGTGAGCGAGGGGAATTGAGAGTGTGAGAGAGGAAGGTGGAGAGAGTATGTGAGAAAGAGAGACGAAAGAGAGTGGAGAGTGATTGAGAGAGAGAACGGGAGAGTGATTGAGAGAGTGATTGACAGAGGGGGAGAGAGAGAGTGATTAAGAATGAGCGAGAGAGGGCAGAGAGGAACAGAGAGAAGGAGGGATAGGGGAGAGAGAGTGATTCAACAACTACAGTTTTTCGGAGTCCTGCAGCTCAGTAGTTAGAGCACTCACCTTGCAAGCGACAAACATGGGTTTGCTTTCCGGCAGGGCGAAACATTGGGCAAGCTTCCTCACTCCACACGCCTGATAATAATCCCTCAAGAAAAAAAGTATACAAAATAATAATTTGGTCAGTCAATCCACGACTGTTTGTGGGACGCTGCTGTGCGCAATTGGCTACCGCGTTTCGCCCACAAATATACAGTCAATTCACTTTACAATATATCCTGTGAAGTGCTTTGAGACATCTAGAAGACGTGAAAAGTGCTATATCAAATGCAAGGATTATTATTTATTTATTATAACTTGCATTTATATAGCGCCCTTCATGTGGAGTTGTGTCCTGGAGTGCTTGACAGTTGCAGAATCTTTGACGCTGAGCCAGGGGGAGAGTGAGGTGGGAGGGTGATTGAGATCTGGATCAAAAAAGAAAGTTTTTAGGTGGAATTTGAAGGTGGGGAGGGAGGGGGCAAGGCGAAGGGATTGAAGGAGAGAGTTCCAGAGTTTTGGGGCATAGTGACTGAAGGCATGGCCACCGATGGTGGAGCGGCGGGGATAAGGGATAAACAGGAGGACGGAGCCAGCCGAGCAGAGACAGCAGGTGGTGGAGTTCAGGGTAAGCAGATCGGATAGGTAGGGAGGTGCGAGGGCATGAAGGGATTTGAAAGCGAATGAGAGGATCTTGAAATCGATCAGTTTGATAATTCAGAGAGAGGGGGAGTGAGAGAGAGGGAGTGTCGGTGAGAAGGTGTGAGAGAGGGGAGTGGGGGAGAAAAATTGAGAGAGAAAGAGTGTGTGTGAGAGAGTGAGAGAAAGTATGTGTGAGAGAGTAATTGAGAGAGAGAGTGATTGAAAGAAAAAAAGTGATTGAGAGTTGGGGGCGAGAGAAAGTGAATGATTGAGAGGGAGGGAAAGAGAGCATGAGGGAGAGGGTGAGAGACAAAAACAGAGAGTGAAAGAGCAGAGAGAGAGAGAGAGGGGGGGAAGTGGGGCCAGAGTTTCAGTTCTCAAGCAGGGCCTCCCAGGCAGGCATCTAGGATAGACCGAGAGACGTGCCGTGCAATTTACTGACAGGAAACTCCCTCTTTCCCCAGAGAGAAACTCCTCCATGGCCTTCAAGCTCCTATCCCCACCCTACCTCTGCAATCTTCCGATTTTCACAATCGCCATTTTGCTCTGCTGTCTGGAGCTCCATACCCGGAGTCCCTCCGACTCGTAAGCTGCCTCCCTCCCTCCCCTCTTTCACAGCATGTGAATACCTAACTCTTTGACCGTGCTTTCGGTCATCTTATGCCCTCCATCCTTCAGCTCTCAACTCAGGAGCCAGCCCAGCAATGTCAAGAGTTTGAGATGTCCTTCGTACGTGAAGAAGCCTCTGTGTAACTGTTATGTTTTTGGAAGGGAAACACAAAAATATTGCTTATGTAGCCCGCAGACTTTCTCAAACATTGCATTCAGCCAAAAGGTTGGACCACTCTGCTTTTGGACAGCAATTTTCAGCAATGTGATAATTAATCTTGGGGATAATTATCAGACCTCATATATTTTTCATCCTAATGTTACATTTGATTAACAGAATGAATTACGAATACAGCACACAGACAGTCTCCTCTTGGTAAGTTCATATAAAAATTAGACTGGAGAAGCTCCATACAGCTATGGCGTTCTGTTACAATCACTACATTTCAGAAGATTGTGTTACCTTTAAATTAGTCATGATGATAAATCAGAGTTAAAATGCTCTTCAGCATCGGATCACAGGATCATTTCAAGGAAAAGATACTGTTTTAGAGGTGTGCTTTTTTGTTCAGCCAGGTGTCTGACATATGCGGAAATCCATCACCGTGCTTAAAAGTATCCAAACCAAGCTGTGATTTCCATACATCACACCTAAATCCCAGAGATAGATTGTTGGAATGGAATGTGCACTCTCTCCCTGGAGGAACGCATCCTGCTTACCCAATTCCGAAAAGTATCAGGGCAAGAACCTAGGCTTGGGGCCCCTAGAGGCTGCACTGGGGTACTGCTGGAGTTTAACTAGCTAATCCGCATAGCTTGCAATTGATATTGCTGTCTGGCAAGCTTTCTTGCTACTTGTCCAGGTAGGACCGTCCTTCCCTTAGGGTTATGGCTTCCAGGGTTAACAGGAGCTGAGTGTTAGCTGGGCAGTGTGCAGAGAAAGAAGAAAATGACTCTTCACTCCAACAGGAACTGCCCATTTTCCCAAACTACATCTTCTTATAGTCCAATAAAGTATTCTAAATACCTGTCCACTTATATCTCTCAGCATTCATTTCTCCGATTCTCTTTCTCTTTGTATTCCATTTAACCTAACTACAGTTATTTTAATTCAACTTGTAGCTCCGTACCAATACAACTGTTAATAATAATAATAATAATAATAATCCTTGCATTTGATATAGCGCTTTTCAAGTCGGGAGGACGTCCCAAAGCTCTTCACAGAACACACTGTAAAGTGAATTGACTGTATAGTTGTGGGCGAACGCGGCAGCCAATTGCGCCCAGCAATGTCCCACAAACAGTCGGGGATTGAAAATGACTAATTTATTATTGTTTCTGGTTTTGGAGGGATTATTATTAGGCGTGTGGAGTAAGGAAACTTGCCCAAGGTTTCGCCCTCTGCCTGGAATTGAACTCAGGTCTCTCGCTTGCAAAGCGAGTGCTCTAACCACTGAGCTACAGGACTCCAGTGGTCCAGGTGGCAGATTCGGTTTGATCACAGCTCTTGTATCGCTGGGCCCTGGGTTCAAAGAGCACTAAATAAATTGTACTTGGCCAGGTCTCAAAGTCCTTCAGAATGACTACAACACAAACTTCACATTCAGTACAAATTGACAATCTCTCTCAGACCAGCCACTGGGAGAGGTTGGTGTGTGAAATGGAAAATTTACTCTGGTGCAGTAGAAGAAGCAACACTTTGCATCTGCCTCGGGCTGTATTCGTGCTTTGACAGTCATACTGTGTAACAAATGCAAAATGGTTTCTTGGCACTGATATCCGATACTGTGAGGAAAATATTTATTTTTAATTTATTATTAATAGTAATAAAAATTCTTGTATTTGATTTAACGTCTTTTATATTCTGGTCTCCCCCTCCCCCCCCACCACCCCCCCCCGCCACACACACAAAATATAAAATATAAAAATGTGAAATGTGATCCACTGCTGAAAAGTTATTTTATCATCATGACTAATTTAAATATTTATTTAATAATTTAATTGTACAAAAGATAAATATGGCAGTTATATAATGACAACTCGCTTCCATTTCAAATAAAAAGGTAGATGTCAGGTACAATTTGTACCAAGGCAAACTTGCATTCTCCTTTTTTTTGTTTTGGGTTATTTTTGGAAATACTCTAAAATTCAATGGAAATTAATATTATTATTGGTGGATTACTGGAGCTTTAAGACAAACACCATCATATGAGGTGTAAAGTTTAATAGTAACCTCCGTGTACCACTGATCTTGGTTGTTTAGCAACTGTCGAAAAATAGCAACATAAGGCAAAAAAAATGTATCTGTGCATTTTAAATTCTACCCAAAATAAACCAGCTGTTGCTTCAGCAGAGCTGCAAAAAGGGGTTTATTACAACAAAGTGTTGTCTGTTATGTCTTTGTAAGTCATGCGTATTATATCTGTGAACTGTTTCCCAGTGCATAACTGATTGAATGAGCGTGCCCTAGGTTACATTGAATTAAGGGAAACATAATCTGACAGACAACACCACAGTAAGTCTCATATTTACCTGCATTACTGATCAAGTGCAAAACCAGTTGTTAATGAAAAGGAAATGTTAAATACCAATGAGCTGCATGTTACCTGTAAAAAGTCTCAGCAGGGGTGCTCGTCATTATCCATTAAGCAGTAATCAACCGTGAAAGATGATGTCTATTAAACACACATGAGTACAGCTTGAAATTTATTGTCCACTGCATCTTATTTATTCGAAATGTGCTCTGTAACTTTCCATAAGATGCTGTATTATAAAGAAACACAGGTCAAAATAAAATACATAACATAGCAGGTATTTAAGTTAAGACGGTCATTTCATTGAGTAGTTTGGGATGCCTTAAATTGAGATCTCGTTTTTTTCAAATATAAATCACTGGGATTCCTCGTTTCTCAGTTGCTTGCTATGGACAATTCAAGCGAAACTTCACTTTAGGCTGGCCATGAGGAACCACTTTTTCACCTGAAGGGAACAGGCTGCCACATGATATTTGTTCAAGAGTAATTCAGACAGATTTCTTAAAGAAGAGAGAATCAAGAGCTACAGATAATTTGTCATGTGACATAAATAAAGGTACAGCAGCTCATTTGACTGCCTTCGAGAGTCGAGAATTTTGAGACTTCAAGAATTTTTCCAGGCAAATTTTATTTTCTGTGAAATGGCATTTGTATTTTGTTTTTCCTCCTCTCCTAGGAGGGATCGAGTGGTCAGCACCAAGAGAGATGGGTAGATGAATATTGTGTGGGAGGTGAAGTGGGGCAGGGACATTCTCCTGGAAGAGAACTTGATGTTCTCTTTTTGTCGCTCTTTCTCATCAATGTATCTATGCAAAAGGTATCTGATATCATCCACGGAGCATGCTTATAATTTGAACTGCAATTTGAATTGATGCTTAACAACATGGTGGCTTTCATGACGGGAGAACAAATTGCCACTTCATTTATGCACTCGTTTTGTAGTTATCATTTATCTTTCTCTTCCACTGCTAAAGATGCTGACTACAGCTAACCTATTATTATTCTACAATATTTCAGTAGCTGTCGAAGTGATCAATCTTAATGTGTAAGCTTAGACAATGAATGTAGATACAATTGGTCATTTACTTCATGCCTGTTTGTGGAACATTGCTGTATGGAATTGGTTGCTGCTTTCAGGTACAATTAGTCTTTTTTTTACAGCAATTCCTGTGAAGCACTTCAAGATCTTCTGATTTTATCGCTGTTGTATCACACACAAACATTTTTTTTGGTTAACCCGGATGTCTGCAGCCTGTGCAAACTCATCACCATGCTTAAGAGTATCCAAAATGGGATGATAGTTCCAGATATGTATGCCACCTACACATGCAACTTCTCTATATCTGGAATGGAATATATACCTTCTCCCTGTCAGGATGCACCCTGCTTATCTAACCTGGGGATCCAATAATATAGAAATTAAGCATTTCTTATGATTATAGTTCCTATTTTTTCAAATCTTACTCTAAACTTTAAATGCACCAAAAGCACATGAATTCCAAGTTGTTTCTAGTAATAAATAAGAAGAATAAGGTGGAATTTGCATTTGTTTTAACAAAGGACTATTCAAAGTAAAATAAGAATTATTTGGCAAACAAATCATGGAATATTTTAAATATATATATATAATTTATATAAAATCATTTAAAATACAAACACATTTTTAATTTGGCTGTACTACATTGTGTGCTGTTGGAAAGCAAATGGTAAAATATGCGGAACTTTTGCAACTGCTTAACTTTGTCTTCACTTAAATAAATGACAGAAGCCCAGAGGGAAAAGCCAGTTATTTTAGAGAGAGAGTGCTGCCTACCAAACTAGATGCAGTTTGTTTTGTGTATTTAAACATTTTTTCTAAAGGTGTTTTGACACCTCTTTGCACTTTTGTATTTTGAATCAATTTTTCTAAAGGGAAAAATATTATTGCAGGGAAAGTTTCTATTATGCCACTCAGACAGCTCCAAATGGAGATAGAGATTCCATTTGAATTATTGTTCATACCTTCTCTCTTGAAGGCAGAACTTCATTTGGTTAACAGCGTCACAATACATTGTTTAAATAGCCACTCAACATGTATAAGATTGGACAGTCAATTTTTTCTAGGTTGGCAGAGTGTCTGACACATGCTGAAACAATCACCACGCTTAAGAGTATCTAAATGAGACTGAGTGTTCCACATATGCTACATAGGCTTGGACATTTCTTTGTGTTAGTTGACTGTTTAACTCTTAAGATCCTGTACATGGGTGGAGAAGAGATATGGAAGCAAGGGAAACTGAACAGTGATAAGAAGGAAAGCTGACCCTTTTTTATTTGTACCCACTCTAAAGCTTAAGAATGCTAAACCTTTTTGGGATGCTTCACCACCAGCTTCAGCTGAAATCAGCTACCTGTACAAATCAGGAAATTGAACCCGTGACTTCCCTGGTCTGTATGGTTCAGTCCTTCACTATATGGATTCCTGTAGCCTAGTGGCTAGTATGCTTGCCTCGCAAGTGAGTGGACCTGGATTTGGCGGGGAAACCTTAGGCAAGTTTCCTTACTCCACACACCTCTGTTTACCTAGCAGTAAGTAGTAGCCCTGTTGTTTAATTGGCAGATCATTTTACGGGGTAATAATCCCTCAAAAAAAATTGGTCACTCAATCCACGACTGTTTGTGATACACTGCTGTATGCGATTGGTTGCTGCGTTTCGCCCACAAAATACACAGTTAATCCACTTTACAATATATTCTGTGAAGGGCTTTGGGATGTCTTAATGACATGATAAGGTGCTAAATCAAATGCAAGAAAGGATTATATGATAGCTAGGATTTCATCAGTTTAATTTTTTTTGTCTTTAATTTCTTATTTCATATCATCTATTCCTGTTTCTTGCATACTGCACAATAGTAATGTAATCAACCTTCCATTTGTGCCTTATCACATCATTGAGATGTCTTAAAATGCTTCACTGGATTTTATTATGAAGTGTAGTGACTGGGTATTTGTAGGTAAATGGAGCAACAATTTGCATACATCAATGTCCAATGTTCCACAAACAGCCATGAAGTGAAATGACCAATTTTATTTGGAGGATTCGTGGCAAGGAGTGCCAAGACAGCAATAATGTCCCAGAAGAAACTCTTTTTGGATAGAGTCATGGGAACTTTAGCGTACATATGAATCTGGAATTAATTGGGGAAATTGTAACAGGAACAAAACAGATTGCTAAAACCGTACAGAATGCACACGTTTATGATAGTATGAGAAGACTCGGTATAAGCTACTCAAGGCTTTCAACCAAACTGATGGGTAGCCATATTATATAACACATATGTTCACAATATGCTCTATAGTTTGAGAATTGTATGTAACAAAATTTCATCATAGGTATCATTGAAATATCATGATGGAGGATGTAATTTACATAGGAACATTATTGCTACCTGTACTGTAAGATCCCACAGACCCATGACTACTAATGGCTGCCCTTAATCATTTAGGGGATACATTGAGGTGAAGGACCTTGAGGGTTATAATTTCAGGATTACTCCTTGTCATCCTCTCAGCTCCCTTGCTCTCCAGTCCTCTTGATTCCAATCCCGAGCTCAGGTGCACACCTTTGACTGTCCAGTGTTATATAATACAATTTATTGTTGTTGATTTACTAGGTTAATATTGGGGATTAGCAGTTTGGCTAATGAGTGGAGACTGAAGGAATTGGAATTGGGAAGGTTGAGGGGCACCTGATAGAGGTCTTTGTGATGTGTTTTGATAGACAATAGGGAGAAATTATTTCTACTGCCCAGTGAGTCAATAACTAGATGGCATCAATTTAAGATAGTGAATGAGCAAATGGGGAATTTAGGAGAATTTTATTCACACACAGAGTAGTTAATATATGGAACGACTTGCTGGGAGCAGGAGTTGAGGCAAAATCCATGTTGGCTTTCAAGAAGGAACTACAACAATAACAACTTTCATTTATATAGGCCCCTTAACGCGTCCCAGAGCGCTTCACAGTGGCAGAGTTTGATAACATGCCGGGTGGGGAGACCGTAAGCACGATCAAATAGAAAAGTCTTTAGGTGGGAATTGAAGGGGGGGAGGAAGGGGGTAAGGTGGACGAATTGAGGGAGAGAGTTCCAGTGTTTTGGGGCGTAGTGGCTGAAGGTACGGCGACCGATGGTGGAATGTGGGGCACGAGGGACAAATAGGAGGCCAGAATCAGCCGATTGGAGGCAGCGAGTGGTGGAGTTGGTTAGCAACAACATGTTCCAGGGCTTTGACCAGGAATGGCAGGTTTGAAATGGGACGGTAGTGCGCGAGGTTGAAAGGATCAAGAGTAGCTTTTTTTNAACTGGACAGGTAGCTCTTTTAAAAGGAGTCAGCTACAGGAGTATGGAGAAAGGGCTGAAAGGATTGTGGGACTGAAAGGATTGCTTTCAAGATAGGCTGAATGGCCTTCTTCTGTGCCGTACATTTCTATGGTTCTAAATGTGGATAATTCTTCTTCATATACATTTCACAAAGTAATAGTTTTGACTATGACTCTCTTGTGACTGGAGTATACATGAACTCTAATGAATGACGGTGTAGTTCAGTGCTTCTCATTTTCTGTTTCTTTCTCTTTCACTCTATTTCTTCCTCTCTCTCATTTGCTGCTTCTTTCTTACTTCTTCTCTGTTTTTCTCTCATTTTCTCAATTGCATGCTTGGAGCAAGACAAAAGTTTTCCTAAAATAAGTGACATGTCTGATAGAGTCTACTTATGTACTCTCCTTACACAGTGGAACTTATTATTGTTTGAAATGTTACCCACCGCCTTGAGCTATGTTACATTTCAAAATAATTAATTTTCAGAACAATTGATGCTATCATTGCAATCTTGATTTTTTTCATTTCAAGACTAGGGTAGTAACTTCCTTGACAAGAAACCTACTATTCCACATTTCACTTTCGCTTCTGATGTCAGTGCTCTGGCCTTCAAACATCTGGCTTTACCTGACCCTGATATCCATTAGTTCTCAGCTCTATTGATGATCTGAATTCGTAATGTAACATGCACAGCTATATAAGATTTTAAAAATTGCAGTTTTATACTGTCTTATATAGAAATGTTTCAAAGCACTTTACAGTACAGTGCATCTCATTATAACGCAATGGTTGGGATTCATAAAATAACATTTGCCATGTTATCGTCATCAGACCTCTTATGTTTTGCACATGTGCAAGACAAGAAGTGATGTCCTTAGCGATTTAATGATCTGGAAGTTGTTTAATAGGAATCTAACGGAGCAAATGAGGTTTACACCGGAGCCACATTATAACCAAATTCATGCAATTCGGTTATAAAGTAGTTCCAGTGTAAATGTTGTTTTATAATTGGAGGAGCATATTATAATGTTGAGTATAATGACTCTTTTTGCACACAAACCTGACAGTCTTTTTGCACTCAGCATGGTTCCAAAAACAACCATGAGAAGAATAACAAATTTATCTGAAATATTGTTGGCGAGGACACTGGGATAAACCCTCTATCCCTTTTAAATGATATCATAGGATCTCTAATGTCCACCTCAAAAACAGGTAGTCAAGGATCTTCATTCAACATTGATCTAATGGACCGAGGATTGAAACGGTATTAAATATCACACATTCCCATTTTGGCTATATCATCTCTTCTATTGTCCTTGTTAATAAGATGCCATTGCCCATAGCTACTATACATCTGAACCAGAAAACTCCTCATCGGTTTACCACGTTCATTGTTATACCTTTTTATTTTGTACATGTTCTAATCTTTACTTTGCTGCTCATAGCCAATTGCATTGAATAAGTCCCAGCTCTATCTCACTCCTCTTCACTCCTCCCTTAGTTTTGATTTAGGTTTGTTTCATTTTCTCTCACCTTTTTCCTCTGTTGCACTTGGTTCCCTGCTCTCTTTACATTTGGTCACTATTATCATCCCTACATTTATCTTGGTTTTCAAAGAGGTTGAATTGTGAAAGATATGCGCGGAGGGCTAAAACATTAATTAACAGCCCATAGAATATATGATAAGGCAGTGGAGCATTTGTGAATTTAAAGCAGCATTATTGTAAGGCATGTTAAATCAAATTATAATGTTTTATGATGCAACATTTAAAAATCAGCCAGCATTAGGAAAACGTAGATTATTTTGTCATTCTTTTTCCAGGCAACTGCTCTGACATGTCTTAAGTTGCAATGCTAAGTGATAACTGTATATTTTTACAATCGTGGTAATGAGTGCTATATGAAGAAATATTTGGATTCTTTTAATTATGGTTGATGGCCAAATGTTCTTGCAAACTTAATAGCACATCTAGTTGTTTGAACATTTATAACAGTATAAAAATACCATTAAATGTTTTGTTGGTTACGTCACATTCTTCCTCAAAGGCCCACTTAAGCAGATTGACATCTACTTCTTCTCAGGTCATATTACTCTATCCTTATATCAGTATTTGATTTCTATGTTGGATAGTAAACATCTCTCTTAAAAAAAATTCTTCTCCACTGTAACTTTTCTATAGCAGTGGAATTGTTGGAAACTACAAGGTATGGTTTTATGCCCAAAATTCTTCCCTCGCCACCTCTAATCTTGCCACTGCCGCCTAAAATTATGATACAGTTTACATTTATACATTCATTGCCTTTCATTTCTTGTCTTGTTATTCGCCTCACAATATCTGGTGATAAAGGGAGAAATAAATTGAAAGTAAAATGTAAATCCAGAGTGATGCTTTATTATATTCCAAACTGTCATTGTCTGATAAATATTGTATAAAATAAAGGCACACTTCATTTTTGCTCACCGACTTTCTCCGGTTGGCATCCAGAGCTGAATATGATGGTTAAATACACTTTGATAATGGTGGAACCATCATTAGCTGAAGCTGGTATTTTACAGAGTTCGTTGCTCTTGGGATTTGTCTGTTGGACGTTTCAACGCAAACCGTGATTCAGTATTGGCTTAATAAATACAGTACTATTCTTTGTGCTGCATGCTCACTGATTTAACTTTAGGTTGACAAAAGTTAGGAGTTAAACAATTAAATTTAGGGAATTTGAATTTACTTGTATTCAGTTAAAAGCATTTTTTATGGGGATGGGAGAGAATCTACCATCCAAACGTGTGTCTCAGAGATGTTATTGGACATAACTTTTCAAAATAATTCCAGCATTAAGTAACACCTGACAGGTCTTGCTCCTATAACAGAATGATCACAATTGTATTATGCCAATTATTTTAGGGGCAGGGCAATAGTTTAAGCAAAAGCTGTAATCTTCATCTGTTCAATGACCAGAAAAGCAGTTCTTAGATACGATTTCTTTGCCACAGTCAGACTCTTCTGTGTGCTCTTGAACTGTGTTTTTGTTTATTAAGCAAAGAAGATGGCAGCATCTGCTTTGTCATAAGTGGGCTCACTACACATGTACAGTAGCGCATGAGGAAATGCTTCACAAGAGACAGCCTTGTCTCTCCGATTTATTTCCCAATGTAAGTGTTCAAATCTTCATCTTGAAGTTATTTTTCTAACTACGTGCTCCACTCTTGCTCAGGCAAAATGACGATAATTTGTATGGTCTGAGAATTGATTGAAGGATGCTGTAGTCCACTTCAAATAATTCTATAACCAATGGTTTTTGTTCAGCGTACAATAATTAAAGGGCAAGTCTGATTCAATAAAAACAGAGAATGCTGGAAATGGACCTTAGATAAATCAGCATCTCAAATGTAAGTTAACATTAGAGATGTGGTCCTTCGTCAGAAAATAGTTTAATTATTTCCCTGATCTTGCACATATATTGCACGTACACAAGGTTACATGTATATATTAGAGTAAAAATGTAACATTTTATAACCATCTCAGAATTATCGAACTACTCTGCGATCTGAAAAGAAATGTCACATTTATCTATATGTTTCTAAGATTCCCCAAAGATACTCTGGGATGGAGTTCCTGAGGGTGGGACAGAAAGCTGAAGGACTGACTTCCGATGGGCGGGCAGGACAGGGGACATGGAGCAGCCCAGTGCCCGCCGAGTGGAGGGAGCAGACAGATTTGTATGGTTCTAGCAGGTTGCAGAGGTCGTGAGGGGCAAGACCATGGGGGATTTTAAAAGTGAGGATGGGATCTTAAATTCAATCCTCTGGAGGGATGGGGAGCCAGTGAAGCTGGGGGACAATGGGGGTGCAGCAGAGAACACAAATTGCAGAGTTCTGAATAATCTGCAGCTTGTGGAGATGGATGAGTAAGTGAATCCAGCGAGCAGGGAGTTAGCATAGTGAATCTTGGAAAAGGGTCTCATCGGCCTTAGGGGAGAGATAGTGGCACAGGCGTGCAATGTTGTATGGTGGGGGAAGGCCGAACGGGTCACAGTACGGATGTGTGGTTTGAAGGACAATGAGGGTCGAACAAGACCCCAAGGTTGCGCTCCGGCTCAATGAGATAGACTGTACATCCATGAATCGTGATGATGTCAGCACCTGAGGTGAGGAGGTGCTGACGGGAGCCGAGCAGGAGGGCCTAGGGCTTGTTAACCTTCAACTGGAAAAAGTTAGCTCTCATCCAAGACTTGATTTCTGACAGACAGTCTATCAGGACAGCATTGGTGCTGGTGTTGAGGGTGTAGACAGAGAAATAAAGTTGGGTGTCATGACACAGCAAGACAGCCTCGTTTTTCAAACCTGTATATCATTCTTCTCAAAATGCTCAAGTTCCAAAATGGGGGACAAAGAAAGATGACCTGAGGCTTGTTAATAATAAAATAAATAGTCCTTGCATTTGATATTGCACCTATGATGTCAATGTCTCAAAATGCTTTGCAGTAATTACTTAAGTAATTATGTATTTGCAGGAGAAAGCAGCAGACAATTTGCACAACAATATCCTACAAACAACCAAGCTTCTTCATAATGAGACAACTGGTATGGTGCATTCTATCTTGTTCACCTAAAAGTAGATCAAGAAATCTCACAAAAACGTTAAGTTCATAGAGCAAACTGTAGGCTGAAGATGTCACACTTCTAAGGAAAAGCCTGCAGAAGCTACAATTTAAGACATTTCAGTCTGAAAATTATGGCTTTGGCATTTGGATTGAAAGAGTTTAATATAAAGAGAATTGACAATAACCATTTATTTGGGAAGCAAGAGGGAAACAAAAAGAACGTTGAGTGACTGGTGCAGAATCCTGGTTATAGTCATTCAGGGAAGAAGAAGGCTTGGTTGCACTTCTTGTCCTCAAAATAATCTGGTTGATTGTGAGGTATAACACTTTAGTTGAGATGTGTTAGATGAATTGTGATAGAAGGAAAGAGTGACTGACTCTCTACAGTAGTTTTGAGTTTGACGTTTGTGGACTGTTATCAGAGTTGAAGGATCTAATGGTTTTAGTCAGAAAGAACAGAATAAATGATGGATTAAATATTGGATTAAGGGAGGGATTTGAGAGGCATCTAATTGTCCTCATCAATATTTAAGTGTTTTATTTGGGGTTTATTTGCATTCAGTTTACAGCATACAAGAAGTTATGTTTGGGACTTCTAGATAGCATGTATATTCTTCGATCATTATTCCTGGGGAGTGTCTCCTCTAAGGCGAGCAAAGCATCCCAATGAATCTCTTTGGGAATTTTAATCAACCTGTTCTCCTTGAAGATTAAGCAGACCTTTGCAGGCACTTGTGGGATCTTTTGGGAAGTTGATTGAGTTGGTTGTATATTATTGTCTGAAACTGTCACTATGCATCTCAAAGGCATGTCAAAGGATCACTTCAGAGAAGGGGCATTTTTTTAAATTTCTCAAAAATTGTGAACTTTACCTTGTAGGAAACCAGCAAACCTCAATTCATGGCAAAACCTGATACTCAACAATAATAATAGTAATATTCCTTGCATTTGATATCATGCCTTATCACGTCTCTGAGATGTCTCAAAGTGCTTTAAAGGCTGCTGTAAAGTGAATTCACTGTATATTTTGTGGGAGAAACAATATCTGAGAGTACAATTAGCGAAATACAAAAAGATCTGGGACAAGGATCCTGGCAACTGACACACACTTTGCATTTGGTCTATAATCTCTTGACCAGTTGTTCTACAATCATTTCACTCCATATAGAGTAGCTAAACTGGGCAATTTGTTGAATGTTGGATGGTTGGAGGGATTCAGCGGAAGATTTACTGCACATAATGTGAATCAATTCTAAAATAAAACTTTGGCGAACTGGTGATGTATCTGATCTCCAAGAAAATGGGGTTGTCATTGATAATGACCCAAATTTAAGGTTATTGGGAATACTGTTAAAGCTTAAAGCTCCACTGGGTTCAGAGTATGATTATCCATGTCAGTATTAATGACAGAGAGGCAAGTAAACAAGGGAACCTCCAGTGTATAAATATTACCTAGAAAGACGGGTATTTTATAGACAGGGTAGAACTGTACTCTTTCATTTGGGAAGGGATGAGGAAATCCATCATATATATGTCTATGAACGTGGAAGCTGCGTAATAAAGCTCACGTGGAGAGTAGATTCTTGAATATATAGTTGGGAGGTGAAAGCAAATGAGGCATTCTCCACCGACCAACACAAGGAAAAAGGGGTTCATCTGCCAGAAAGCATAGATGTCATATATCCAAAGGAAGATATTCTTCTCGATATGGAATACAGGCTCCTAATACATAATTACATTGTTCTAAAATATTTTGAGGCCCAAAGATGGAGCATTATGTTATCTCTTGAATCAGTGTGATGTATGTACCAGTGGAACACCTTGTCCTCCTCCTTCTGTGTTGGGATGCAACCATATAGATGTTATATGAGACTGTTATTTGTCACCATGGCTGATGTGACATTCCCCTCCTTAAGATGCTTTTGATTGCACTAAGCTCTTCAGTTGCTGAGTGAAATCTGTGAAAAAATAAACTATATTCAACCGTATAATTATACAGTAACAGTTAACATTTGTGCTTCACTGATTTAAGTATTAGTATTTCGGTATCAAATAAATATTATTACTGCAGTCAGATAATATAGTGTGGTTATTCAGTGGTGCCTTAATGTGTTAGTTAGCCTGGCTCAGTTGGTAGTACTTTCCCCTTGGGTTCGGAAGGTTCAAGCCCCACTTCAGGATTTGAACTGATAGTCCACGGTGATGGACTGAGTGAAGTACTGCGGGAGCCTTGCATTGTTGGAGGTTCTATGATTCTAATGAGCCTTTAAACTGAGCTCTCATCTGCCAGGTCAGATGGATGTTAAAGGTCCCATGACACTACTCAGAAAGAGAAGGCAATTTGTATTGCAGTTATTTCTCCATATAAATTGGTTATTCACTTCGCAGCTGTTAGTGATCAGTAATTGCCTGTAAAAGGGAAACATTTCGACATATAGCATTGCAAGTTATTTTAGTTTATTCCTGGAGTCCTGTAACTCAGCGGTTAGAACACTCGCTTTGCAAGTGAGAGACCTGGGTTCGATTCCCGGCAGGGCGAAACCTTGGGCAAGTTTCCTTACTCCACGCGCCTGATAATAATCCCTCAAGAAAAAAAACAATAATAAATTGGTCATTTCAATCCACGACTGTTTGTGGGACGCTGCTGTGCGCAATTGAGTGCCGCGTTTTGTCCACAAAATATACGGTCAATTCACTTTACAGTCTATTCTGTGAAGCGCTTTGAGGCATCGAGAAGACGTGAAAAGCGCTATATCAAATGCAAGTATTATTATTATTATTTTCATACAGTATCATATTGTCTTTCACATACCTTTTTGCCTATCTTTCTGTCTTTGGAATAAACATTTTGCATCAATCTCTTTGTTTTGTTTCTTTATTTTCTTGGCTATGATTTTTTATTCCCTTCCCATTTTATTTGAATCATCCCTTGCCTGTCAGAGGTGAAATATTGCTGTTTGAAAGCTTTTGGAATCATCTGTCCCATTCAGAATTCTCTTATCCTACCCCTCTGAATCCCGTCTTCTTTTAGATTTTATGTGTTTTGCACATATATTCATAGCAGCAGGCTTGTGTGATTACATCCTGATCATTTCCCTTGTGCATAAATAAGGTCTTAGTCATGAAACAACCATTAACGTATGGTCGAATAGGAATATCCTGGTCACATGCAACATCTACAAAAAATGTTGATCGCTGGATTTTTTTCACATGACTAATTGTTACTATTTCAATCACTGGGAGAATCTTTCTCTGCAAAATGCAGAATTATGTTAACAAATAAGCTAAACTGGAAGCTTGATTCTGCACTGTAGGCAGTGGAGATTGCAAACATAGTCAAATAGCCTCTGAAGGGATTCAAATACAATTCCCTATTTGATCACCTTCTTGAATGAGCACTAATGTGGCATATATAATTTACTCCCGTTCACTCTAGTACTACTACATTGAAGTTTGTCCTTGTGTGCAAGAGCCAAGGTTCGCGGACTCCAGAGAGTGTGCTGGGAATACCGATTCCTCGCCTTTGAGAGCGCTGCCTAGTAAGCTTCTTGATGCTTGTCCACTCTACCGTAGGTCTTTGGCTTACAGAGTTAACAGAAGCTGAGTGGGAAGAGTCCTTCCGATGATCCAGAAAGACTGGTCTGTCATCAGCAGTGCCATAGAGTGGACCTACTTGTCTTAGGAACTATTAGTGGATGAGATCAGAAGGTCTGCTCTCAGTTCTCTTATTACTTCACATTCCTCTTTTGAACAGCCTTGTTTGTAAAGCCATTATCACTCACATATTGAGATGTATTCTCAGGACCTACAACCTATCCTATCCTATGTGGGAGCTGAGTAAGATCCCATTTCTGTTGGCACCCAGCTTCACCAATGCTGATACTTTTTCACACAAAGTGTTGTAGAAATTCCCTACATAGAGGTTGTGGATGCTGGGTGAACCGAAATATTTAAGATGGAGGAGGGTGATATTTAATGGGAATAGGGTATCAAGTGATATGGTGAAAGGGCAGGAAAAAGGTATTACGTTGCAGATAAACCATTGCCTAATGAAATGGAACAGGCTCAATAGCTAAGTGGTCTCTCCTTCTAATGTTCTTCAGTGCTCTGAAACACTACCCTCTGTGAAGGCCACTATATTCAATTTCAAGATCCTCTCACTCGTCTACAAATCACTTCACACCCTGGCACCTCCGTATCTTTCCGAACTGCCATTACCCATTCCCTCTGCTCAGCTGGCTCTGGTCTCCTGCTTGTCCCTCGTCCCCTCCACTCCACCATTGCTATCCGAGCTTTCAGCTTCAATACCCTGAAGCTTTGGAACTCTCTTTCCACAATCCCTCCACCTTGCCCCCTCTTTCAGATCACGACTGGAGACCTTCCTCTTCGATTGTACTTACAGTCCCCTCCTCCCTCCCCCTGGCTCGGCGTCAGGCTACATCACTGTTAAGCACTCCGAGACGTTGCCTCGTATGAAGGGCTCTATATAAATGCAAGTTGTTGTTATATAAGTACAAAATGTTAGTGATGTTCATAATGCTTCCTCCATGAGTGCCAGTGTCTGTGATGGTACTGCTGGTAGTACGTTTGATGACAATGGTGGTGGAGTTGATCCTCGCCAGGTGATCTTATTCATATGGCCAAAGTATCTCCCTCCGTCTGCTGAAAAGCAGCACACATCATTCCATTATCATATAAACAAGTTGTGCCACTCAAATATGCTTTAACAATAAGAGAATCGGGAGCCTAGGAGGCATCACTGTAAAACGACATCACTGGCATTGTTACAATTCTGAGAAAGTCGTTGCAAAATCCACCGTGAAACAAAGTCTCCAGATTATCCTCAACAAGTCTCTGCGTAGGGATGGTGAGGCTGATAAAATACTAACCACTTCCTTGATGCCTTCCCTCCCAAACAGTTACAATATGTTTAAAATTAATGAACAGAAAGCTCCATAGGGGAATGATTCTTCCCTCTGGTAGAGGAATCAAAACAAGGGACATGTTCTTAATTTAAAGAAAGAAAGAGTAAGGATATTAAACGTTGGGGGAAAAAAATAGGAAACATGAATAAAAGAAGTGCTATGATCTCATAAACTGGCAAAGCAGACTCAATTGGCTGAATGGCATCCTCCTGATCTCCTGTTCCTAAGTTCTTCTCAATGCAGGGAGTGAGAATAAACAGCTATTTTCCTGTATCTGCCTATTATATATCAGTTTCAACTTCAGGAAATGACAAAACAATATCAGCAAGTATTATTTACCTTGCTCTGCTCCTAAAATGTGTCCACTTATTGATTTAATCCCCTACTCATTTATCCATTCTCAGTGACTGAAGCTGACAAATTGCAAAAGAAACCTGCAGATTTAAAAAAAAACTTTTCATATGTTCCCAGTCATTTAAAATGTACATAAATACCATTACCATTAATCCTCCAGGAATATACTGGATTTCCATGCTCCTACCTATGCACTTCTAAGTTTCTTAAGTCCTGGATGAGAGCTAACTTTCTTCAGTTGAACGTCAACAAGACTGAGACACTCCTGATTGGCTCTCGTCAGTGCCTCCATACCTCAGGCATTGACAGCATCACCATCCAAGGATGCACACTCCACCTTACTAAGCCAGTCCAGAACCTTGGCCTCCTGTTGACCCTCAACTATCCTTTCTACACCACATCTGTGCCATGTCCATGTCCCACTCTGCCTTCCCCCACCTCCGCAACATCACCTGCCTCTGCCATTGTCTCACACCACAGGCTGCCAAAACCCTCATACACGCATTCATAACATCGAGGCTTGACTATGCAAACTCCTTGCTTGTCGGCCTCCCCAGCACCTCCCTCCATAGGCTGGGAATCATGTTGCAGTGGTGCAGTGGGAAGGCAGTGTGGTCATGGCATGGATGAAAGGCTAGTTGAGGCTCAAGCAAGACCAAGGTTCTGAACTGGCTCAGTGAGGTGGAGTGTGCATCCTTGGATGGTGATGCTGTCAGCCCCTGAGGTGCAGAGGCGCTGATGGGAGCCAATCAGGAGGGTGTCGGTCTTGTTGACGTTCAACTGTAGAAAGTTAGCTCTCATCCAGGACTTAATGTCTACAGACATGCTGTCAAGAAAGCAGCGATCCTGGAGTCAAGGGTGGAGACAGAGAGATAGAGTTGAGTGTCAACCCCATACATGTGGAAATTGGCCCCATATCTGGGGATGATGTCTCCAAGAGGGAGCGTACAGGTATTGAAAAGGAGGGGACTAAGGACAGAGCCCTGAGGAACTCCATACAAGACGTTGTGGGGGCTAGAGGAGAGGCTGTTTGTGGAGATGAAGTGGAGACAGTGTGACAGTTGGATCTCAAGCATTCAAGGACAGAACCGTGAAGGTTGAGGTGAAAGGAGAGGCGGTGGAGGAGGATAGAGTGGTCAACAGTATTGAAGGCAGCAGAGAGGTCGAGGATGATGAGGAGGCAGAGGGAGCCCTGGTCGCAGATGGACAGAATGTCGTTTGTCACTTTGACCAAAGCTGTTTCTGTGCTGTGGATGGCACAGAAACCCGATTGGAGGAGTTTGTGAAGGGAGTGGCGGCAGACAAGAGTACACACTCGTAGGTGGCAAGATATCAGCTCATTCATTGTTAAAATTGAGGCATAAATACCCCTCTGACTATTGTTTATACATTGGAATTTGCAATGGTTTTTCCTGTCACCTGGAAAATCTGCGTAGGATACTGTGTTGCGAAGCTTGTCATCTGAGTCAGTTAACGCTTTTCAAACATACCTACACATACATGTACTCCATCTATTTTGAAATAGGTTCACCGAAATAGGTATATATTCCTTCATTCAAACTAATCTTGTGCTTATTAGTGCCAGATTTTCCAATTGGAAGCCCATCCGTTGTTTCCATGTGTTTTTATTAGGTTCAATCACAGTGAGGCAGCATCATATTGTAACAGAAGTAAAAGTTGTTCTTTAATACACCAATAATGTGTCAACAAGTGAAACCAACACAAAGCGTCACCAGATATCCCATTGGTTTCGTACATACTGTGACATTTATAGAACAATCTAAAATCTGTAATGAAATGACAACACAAGGATATCAAGGAGAACTACAAACCCTCAGAGTCTAACAAAAAGAAGTTTGACAAGCCTATTTCCTTAGAAATTAAATGGGTCATGTTTTATAATAAAAAAGAGTCAGCGAAAATCAGACTGACAGTTTGGACAATGATTTTAGGTTAATCTGGAGTCTTTTTAATGGTTAATTTCACAATGGCGTTCTCAAAGCTTTTCATCGTGATTATCATTGGGTTCCTAATCATTATTGCTGTCCTTCCAGGCTTATTGTTGCTGCATCCAATGGAATAAAGTGGCTTGTCTGTATTGCTTAAAAGGTCAGCAGTGTGGGTTATGTATGGATATAAGCAGACAGTTTGGCAGTTGCTCGGTGAAGACTGTGGCTGGAAGCACACTGAAAAGAAGGATTATATTTAATCATAGGAGCTACAAATATTTGTGGTAGAATTTTCTGTACAGAAGACATTTTAGATTGGAACATTGGAACCGTATTACAAATTGGCAGCTGAAGTCCTATTTTCTTGGGAACAACTGCACACTAGATTAATTTGGGAATTTGGGGAATTTTTTTTGAGAGAAAAATAAGGTGTTTTCATAATGGCAAAAAATATAAAATTCAGGGCCTTGAATCATTTGTGAATACACAAATCTTGAGCACCATTCACAGGATGTAAGAGAATTGGATCTAAAATGTGGCATTTGCAGACTGAATTTGTTGTGTTAATTGTGGGCTTGTGGCTTGAGAATTTCTCAGCAAGAATCACAAATGGTGGATTGTAAATCCCAAAATGGAAAAATCTGATAAAAGGCAGGTGGCCCAAATGGTTGGTGGTTTGTTTGCTGGCTTTTTTCTGATTTTCTTCTGTTACGTAAGCTAAAAGATCTTGAGCTCTTCAATGCAAGAGGAACATGTCCATCAGTTTATACAATGCCTTACAGTCATCTATGAGATTATTGTGTTGACACCCAGATATTTGTAAAGAGTTTGTTTTAAGGACTGGTCTTTGTCCAAGGTTTGTGTTACTCAAAATGGTTGAAGACATGGTGTAGTCTTTTTTGTTGCTACATTGTATCCTGTCCGAATATTTTTACTAAAGCACAGAGATTACTGTCAGCACAAGTCGCCAGTGCTTGGTATGTAGAGCTCCTATTTTTTTGTTGGTTGCACACTATAAATTAGACAAATGGAAAATTCTCCATGAAAATTAATGTTCAAAGCGTCAGGTAGTTTCCAAACATGCACAATCCAAACCTAAACTGCTCAGACTTCTACACTCAAAATGCCAGCCTAGATGAAGGGTTCTATGATAAATGCAAGTTGTTGTAAGATATTGCAGATTGTTAGTTAACTCTAAAATATCCGCATAGATTTAAAATCATTGCCTTAAAATTCAACATTGTGCTGAATTTTAGAAAACAGTCTCAAATTTAGTCTGAATTTAAAAGCTGAGTTACCAGGGCGATTCGTACAAAATATCACACAATCTTTTTTTAAAAAAGATATTCAGCCTAAAGCCATGGGAAATGGCCTTGGTGGTTATTTAAGATGGATACTTAAAATCCTTCACACTCTTACTCCACCCTACCTTTGTGATCTCCGCTCAAATGTTCTCCCATTGCTAGGCAAGCTTTTAACCACTTTGCGTTTGTTCTCTGGAACTCGATCCATAAATCCCTCTGCTCTTTTAGTCTCTGTTTTCAAAAGCTATCTGTATGTCGTTGATGTTGTCTTCATTCATTTCCCTCCTATCCCCTTTTTCCTATCCTGTTCTGGCACAGCGTTTCGCCCACAAATATACAGTCAATTCACTTTACAGTCTATTCTGTGAAGTGCTTTGAGACGTCTAGAAGACGTGAAAAGCGCTATATCAAATGCAAGGATTATTATTATTAATAGCTTGATGCTGTGATGGGAGGAAGGTAGGGTGGGTATTCTGGAGGTATGACATATCGTGGGCCAAAGGGCCTTCGTCATCCAAACCAATTGTGATCTTGAATTTCATCTCTCCTGTGTTGGGTTTGATAATTTCCCGTGAAGAACCAAAATCATGAATTTCGTTTAGCCAAATCTGATTTAGTGAGGGTGTTACATAAAAATATAAGGAGTAGGAGCACGAGTACGCCATTCGAGCCCTCGAGCCTGTCCGCCATTTGATAAGATCATGGCTGATCTTCTAACCTAATTCCATTTACTTGCCCTATCCCCATATCCCTTAATCCCTTTAGTTTTTAAAAATCTATCAATCTCACTCTTGAATATGTTCAATGACTGAGCATCCACAGCCTTCTGGGTAGAGAATTCCATAAATTCACTGCCCTCTGAGTGAAGAAATGTTTTCTCAAATTAGTTCTGAAGGGCTGACCTTTAATCCTGAGACTATGATCCCTAGTTTTAGATTCTCCAACCAGGGGAAACAGTCTCATACTGTCTACCCTGTCAAGACCCAAAATAATCTTATAGCTTTCTATAAGATCACCTCTAATTCTTCTATATTCTAGAGAATACAGGCTAGTCTACTCAACCTATCCTCATAGGTGAACCCCCTTATCCCAGGAACCAACCTAGAGAACCTATGTTGCACCTCCTCTAAGGAAAGTATATCCTTTCCTAGATAAGGAGACCAAATTGCACACAATATAGTCTTTAGCTACAGGCTCTGAGATATTATACAAATCCAGGTTGTTATTGCTTGCAGCTCTCTTTTATACATGTTCTGCACGTTCTGCAGAATAAATAAAAATTATGCCAATACTGATCTGCGTTTACTGTATTCTGAAAGTGAATAAAGATATTTCTACTTCTCTTGCCGTCACACAAAATAAAACATAATTGGCTCTGGCTGGCAGAGAGGCAACTTAACAAAGTAAAATGCCTTTCAGTGCAAAAGAACAGTTTAACAGAAATTCACCAATTAGCAATTTTTATCAATTTAAAAACAGCTAGTTAGCAGCAGTCTGTTGTTTAAGGTTTGAGAGTGAATTGCTTAGCCTACAAGTGGCTGACCTGAATGTTATTAAATGCACGTCCTACAGATAGTAAAGTGATGTAAAATTAGAAATTTTCAGTAAAGCTATCTGCAGAGACTTTTTAAGTCAATGCTTTTGCTGTAATTATTTTTAATAGATAGGTACTCCACTTTGAATACTGTTTTCTTCTCTCCTTTAAAGGCAAGAAAATGGGAGAGGCCACTTTACCTCTGGACTGAGTCTTCAGAAGCTGTGTCTGATCTGCGGTGATGAAGCCTCGGGATGTCACTACGGAGTCCTTACATGTGGAAGTTGTAAGGTTTTCTTCAAAAGAGCTGTTGAAGGTAGAATTTTTTTTCTGTTAGGTGATGCTGGGTTTTTTCTGTCCCCTAATAACTTAGCCTGAAAGTTGGGAAAATGTTCACAGCCGACTGAAGGAAATAGATTTGAATCTAATCGATAGAATGAAAACCTTGATACTTTAGGGTACGGTGTTCCAACCTATTTGCTGCCGAGGGCCAGATGCCCCATTGAGAAATATCCATGGGCTGCATAAGCAATATTTTTGTGTGTTCCCTTCCAGAAACTTAACATTTACAGGTTATGGAGATAGATGGGTGGCCAGATGCGGACCACCCTGCTTTTAGGGATTGTCACTTATCCTTATTAACCAGTGAGAAATGCATTGGTTAGTGAATCTATCTGGAACTCTCTCCCCAAATCTCTCCACCTTGCTCCTTTCCTTCCCAATGATTCTCTTCCCTCATACCTTCTCCACCTCTGATTTCCAAAATCCATCTAAGAACCTTTCTTTGACATTCCCTTTGGCCACTTTCTGGTTAAACCTCCGTCTCCCGTACGCAACCTAGGCGTCAGGTTCGACCCTCAATTATCCTTCCTCCCACATCCGGTCCTTCACCAGCACCGCCTTTTTCCACCTCCGTTGCATCGCCCATCTCCTCCAATACCTCACCCCGAAAGCCGCTGAAACTATGGTCCATGCCTTTGTCACCTCTCGGCTGGACTACCCCAACGCCCTCCTCGCCGGTCTCCCATCCACTACCATCCATAAAATCCAACTCATTCAGAACTCTACTGCCTGCATTCTCAACCGCATGAAACTCCGCTCCCCGATCACCCCAGTCCTTGCCAGACTGCACTGACTGCCTATCCCAGATAGGATCAATTTCAAGATCCTCACCCTCGTATTCAAGTCCCTGCACTCCTCTGCACCCCCCTACCTCTCTGATCTCCTTTCTCCTCAAAACAGCACCCGTTGCCTTTGTTCCTCTGGGTCTGGCCTCCTCCTTGTCCCCTGAGTCCTCTGCTCCACCCTCGGTGGTCGTGCCTTCAGCCACTATGCCCCGAGGCTCTGGAACTGCCTTCCTCACTCCCTTCGTCTCGCTCCCTCCCTTCCCATTTTCAGGTCTCTGCTGAAGACCTTTCTTTTCGACCGCGCCTTTGGTCACCTTCTCCCCCCTCCCCCTGGCTCAGCCCCAGCATCCGAAACTGTGAAGCGCTCTGAGACGCCGTCCGGGGTGGAGGGCGCTATATAAATCCAAGTTGTTGTTGTTGCTGTCGCCCACCCTGCTTGAGTTCCCACTCTCTCTCTCTATGACATTCTCCTCTGTAAACAGCCTTATCTAAGTGCAAATTATTGTTATTGACCCAGTGTGGGTTTATGGAAAGAAAATGCCATTATAAACTAATACTGCCAAGGTTGATAAACATATTGACTAGCAGAAAATATTCAAATTGGTAAATGTAAACATTTCAACCCTCCACCCACCAAGCTTGGGTACCTAGTCAATTGTGTGAACCATTTTAAGAAGTCGCAACATGAAAGGCGCTGTATAAATGCCAATTGCTGTAAATTACAGACAATTGAAGTATAAAGTGAAGATCCAGTTGGGTTTAATAGGATGTACAATTGCATACATTATACCAAGTAGAACAGTTTCAAAAGAGATTAAAGAAAACTGATCTTTCAGTGTTTCTGAAAATGTCTACCTGTGGCTACACTACTCACTTATTGCTGTAGAAAGGGGAACTCCAAACGTCACATATACGTCTGCTTACCAGCCTTTGACAGATCGGTTACCAGCACCTTGGGATGTCCTCCCGATGTGATACAAATGTAATTTTGTTGTTGTTGTTACTGTTAATTGTGAAGAAGCGATGTGACTATCGGCTCCTCTCAGTTGGTCAAAATACTGCCAGGAGGTTAAAAAAAACTATTTAAAAAGTTGGACTGCAAGTGATACAAAATGAAATAAAGATAATGTGAAAGAAAATCATCGTCCATTTCACAGTTATGAGTCTGAATCAACGGCTTTTCATGGCTGTTCCGTAGCAACAGCACGCTAAAAATATCAAAGGTGTAAATGTAACCATACAGAAAAACGAGATCATGAGGACGCTTAACAGTCTTTCCTGTGACCTTCCCCTCCCCAGCCCCGGTTCTCATTTCCCAGATACCAATCTGGCATAAGACGAATCCAAATTATCTAAGAGTGAATTTCCACTGCCTGCTGCTTCAAAATCAGTGGGTTAGTCCTTTGCAGAACACATCTGTTGGCGTTCATGATGCCAGATTGCAATCCATGTACAGCCAAGAAAGCTAATGTTTTCTGGCGTTTAATGGTTTTACAAGCAAATTCTTTCCAACAAGCAATGTCATATGGAATTATCCTTAATATTTTGCCATTACTGTGGCTGAATGTTTGGAACTGCATTGTAAATTACAGTGTAGAGTGAGTGAAAGTTAATTACGTATATATACAGGTGTGCATAGTAAGTGTCTTTAGTCTGTGCTGCAATATGGTTAATGTTTGCACTGTGTTATGCTCAGTTAATTCAGGCTTGTTTCCCCAGCCTTTCCGCACCACAGTTGGCGGCTGAGCATTCAGTTCTTACAGTCCTAATCTCTGTTAGTCTCTCCCTCTACCACTCTGTTTCCTCCTCTTTTTCTGTCTTTAACTTCTACCACTTCAAATGTACTGCACTGTGCAAACTGAACACACAATTTGTTTTGACTGCTGGAGATTTCTCCTTCCTATGAGGCAAGCAGAGCAGGGGAGTTATTTTGTCAGGAAGCAAACTTCATAGAATCATAGAATTATATAGCACAGAAGGAGGCCATTTGGCCCATCGTGTCTATGCCCGCTCTTTGAAAAGAGCTATCCAATTCAATCCCACTCCCCTGCTCTCTCCCCATAGCCCTGCAAACTTGTCCTCCCTAAATAATTACCTACTTCTCTCTTAAAAGTTGTTATCGAATCGGCTTCCACCACCCTTTCAGGCAATGTATTCAAGATCCGAACAACTCGCTGTGTAAATAATTTCTCTTCACCTCCCCTCTGTTTCTTTTAACAACTATTTTAAATCGGTGTCCTCAGGTTAGCAACCCACCCGCCAGTGGAAATAGTTTCTCCTTGTTCACCCTATCGAATTCCCTCATAATTTTGAAAACTTGAATTAAGTCTCCCTTTAACCTTCTCTGCTCCAAGGAGAATAATCCTAGCTTCTCCTGCCTCTCCTGATAACTGAACTCCCTCATTTCTAGTAAATCTCCTTTGCACCCTCTCCAATGCCTTGACGTCCTTCCTAAAGTGTGGTGCCCAGAACTGAACACAGGACTGTAGCTGTAGTGTTTTATAATGGTATTTAAAGGTATTTATACAGATTTGATGAGCCTCTGGCCTGTTTTTTTTGTTCCTTCCCATTGATGATATACAGTGTATATAAATGCAAGTTGTTGTAGCGGGTCCCTCACAATTTCAGTGCAATAACAATTGCTGGCCAAGTGGCTGATATCTGTAGCTAGAGACATAGCAACAAGGTAAGTGTTTTGAATTTTACTAAAAAAAAGTACAATTTTATTCCTTGATAATGTATTCAGATAGATAGAAAAAATGCAATTTGTTAATGCAAAATGGTTGGTAGGGGGTTAGGTGGTTGCAGAGGTATCAGGGAGCAAATCCATGGAGGACTTTGAAGGTGAGGACCAGGATCTTGAACTGTATCCTCAGAACAAACATTGCAATCAGATCCTCCCAAATAATTAAATTTCATTACCTTTACATTTGTATAATGCCGTTCAGGTTGACAGGACATCTCAAAGCACTTAAATGTTACTATTTTCACAGACATCAAGTCTTGGATGAGACTCAACTTTCTCCAACTGTGGCACCTGCAATCCTACTTGCTTGCTCACCCCAATTCTGGCAAGTTTCATATTTCCTACCCATTCCACCAACCATTGGTTGGTCAGGCTTTCAGCAACTTTGCTTCCGCTCTCTGGAATTCTTCCAAAATGTCTGTGCCCTGCTGTCTCGCTCTCCTTTCAAAGTCTGTCTAAAACCTTTCTTGTCAGCCACACATTTAGCCACCTTCCCTTCTTCCATCTCCCCCTAAGCTTGGCTCTCATTCCATTTTTTAAGCACTTTGAATGTTCTCCTACATAAAATGCACTGTATAAATGCAATTTGTTGATGAAACAAACTATATCATAATTCCATTTTACAATCACAAGAAAATCCTTAATTAAAATTTTGATGATGTTTGGGACAACACAGCATGCAGAAGGGTGCAGGATTGGAGATAGTTACTGTGCAAAACATGCATGGCAATAGTGGCATGATTTCAAAACTACTTGAATCCTCACTGTTATTTATTGTTGGCAGAGAAGACTAGTTGGCACTAGGCAACTCCTGGTATTTATTTTTATTTATCATCACATTGTAAAAATCAGTTTGTTGAAATCATATGGAAGTGATTGTAATTGGGCCACATCACATGTTTCCTTCTACACCCCAAATAAAAGCACTCCAGTGCAGTTGGAAGAAAATAATTGCAGGTTGTAAAATATTATATTGTGAAGTACTCACTTCATTTTGTGCATTAGGACTAATATAGTAGCTTTACAGCAATGTTTAGCAACGAATTATGAAAAGCAGGCTCTTTTGGGTCTTTTAACTTCTAAGGCTCTTTCTATGGTGAGAGGTGCCAATGGATGGTTTTCTTAGTAAATGGAAAGCTATCACATAATTTTCACAGTGGTTAAAGTTTTGGGGATTTCCTAACAATTGGTGTTAGTCAGAGGTTAATTAAGATGGCCCAGTCTGAAAGTGAAAAATAATGTAAACAATGTATATTATACTAGTATTGGAATATTTTTAACTGCTATGAGAGCATTGCATTATAAAACATGTTCACAATCTGAATATATATTTACAAAGCTAGACTGCTGTGGTATTTCAAGGGTGTACATGGAGGGGGTGGGGAAGGGGAGAAAAGGAAAGTAATGAATTGTTATTTGCGCTTGTCGTTTGTCTCCTGCCCCAGACGTTATGGACCACACAAGCTGTTCTTTGGCTTCAATGATATAGTTTTTGAAGCAGGCTTGTGAATTTTTCTTTAAGATTTTTTTTCTAATTTATTCTTAATAGGAACTAAACTAGAACCATAGAAATGTACAGCACAAAAACAGGCCTTCAATATAAAATATTCCAAAGCATTAAAATAGGATTGTTAACCAAGTAAAAGAAAGCATGTAATACAAGTCCCACAGAGAAAATAATACTTTACTTTGCAGGAATTGTTGAAGATGTCCTGTTTGGTTTATAACAGCACGGTCTCTCACTTTGTCACTCTGGGATGTACTACAACCTCTGAAAGAACATAGATTATTTATAGTTATCTTGTTAAAAGAGAATCTTCACAATACATAATACATGCTCTTAGAACATATGTCTGAATGGAGACTTATATTATATGGCTACCCCCTGCACTTCTAGCCTTTTGCAAATATTGTATTTGCAACATTCAGGGATTAAATCATCATGCAAGTAAACAAAGTTTAAAAAAAAGGTTCCATGCCTCATTTTAAAGTACTTCATGTTAAAAGATATGATTTGTTGGCAGCAATCTTAGGGAGTCTGATTTTGGAGTCCTTGACTCTTAGATCACCCTGTCCAAACCTGCTGTGTTTTTGGTCTGCTGCTTAACTTGCGTTCCCAATCAGAACAATACACATAACAGACCAAAAGACAAATACATTCCACACCTCTTTTTTTTAAAAAACAAAAACAGTTTCTTAGGAACGTAGGAAAACCGCTGTGAAAAATTAATTAATAAAGTTTATCCAAAGTGGAAACAATGACCTGAGGAGGGCAATTAAAAAAATCCATTAATGTCATGATACCATAAACTGAAGATGTGTCTTCCCACATAATCCTGAATTATGCTGTCTCTATTTAAAAGATCAGGCTGACCTGACAAGAGCTTGGTACTCTGAGTGAGTCATCTTGAGAGAACCATTTATAGAATCAAGTTTCCCCCCCCCCCCCCCACTTCATTCCAATATGCAAACATCACCTCTCCAGAAACATAACAAACTAATATTAGGATTAATGCTGCAAGTTGAGCCTGTGGTCCTCTCTCGTACCAAGCTCTGTGAACCGATCACCTCCATCCTTGTCTGGCTCCACTGGCTCCCCATTCCTCAGAGGATAGAGTTTAAAATCCTCCTCACTTTTAAAACCCTCCGCAGTTGTACTCCTCTCTACCCCTGCGACCATACCAACCCTGTCCATTCCCTCGACTCAGCAGGCACTGGCCTGATCCATGTGCCTCCCAACCTACCTCACCATTGAAAGTCGAGCATAGCATCCAGCTTTTCTGCTCCCATCCTCTGGAACTACACTCCAGAATCCCTCCCACTCTCTTGCCTCTTTCAAGGCCCCTCTCAACAACAATCCTTAATTTGGTATTGCACTTTTCTCAGAAGGATATCTAAAGTGCTTCAAAGGATAAAATGGAATGACTGTGTTTTTTCTGTGTGGATGAACCTAGCAGCCAATTTACACACAGCAATGTGCCACAAACAGCCATGAAGTGAATGATTGTTGGCCAGGACAGCAGAAGAAACTCCCTACTTAAAATTTGTTAAAATAACTAATTGGAAAGGCATGTGCATCTCCAAAATAAAAAAACAACTCATTCTATTTGTGCTTTTCAAGAGATGAGGAATATTGGGCAATTGAAGGCCTACAAGGGACATTTCCTTTCAAGGCTGAAGAGCAGGCCTAGCCCAGCTTATCTAGTCATTACTGATCTCTAACATTAGGGATCAGTTTGTTCTCTGTATTGCTGCTGCAGCCTCCATGCAAACTCCCTCCTCCCAAAATCACTGTGATCTGGATACCACTTTTCAGCCTGAACATTAGGCAGCTGGATCATAATTTCTATAGATCTGACCTGAATTTCTCCAATATTAAGGCATAATATAGAAAAAGCATATGATCCTCTCACCAGAATTACCTAGATCAGTTTGAAACTACAGGGTTCTCAGGCAGGCTTCAAGGACTGGCTGATGCCTGGTGAGTCCTTGTGATAACAGTGGTCATCTTTTTTTAAATTATTACTGAGAACAGTTTGTGGTAATTTGTTAACTTGCTATCTTTTTTTATTGCTAAGATTTATAGTTGAGCAATGTAATCTAGAAATCACAATGCCTATGACAATAACCTCATTCACCAATTAAATTATGAATAATTCTTTCTCGGCTTGAAAAGCAAACTGCAGAGACCTTTGACTCTAATACATTGAGCTTTTATAACCTTGTGCTGCAAATGTAAGCAATCTCCTCCAACTCAACACTAATGTATAGAACTAATACACTTGCCGAGGTTAAGGAGACCACTCCAGAAAATAAGTCAACATGTTCCAAAGTCCTGCAGTGCATACTCACTCCAGTTATGCCTATTATGTGCCAGTACCTATTGTGTGCCTGGTGAAGTGGTAGCACTTTTTTTGCATCTAAGTTAGAAGGTTGTGGATTCAAGCCCCACTTTGGGACTTGGAACCACATAGTATAAACTGACACTCCAATGCAGTGCTGGGTGGGGTTGCATTTCCAGAGGTGCTATCCTTTGGATGATATATAATAATAATAATAATAATAATAATCCTTGCTTTTGATATAGCGTTTTTCACGTAGGGAGGACGTCCCAAAGCGCTTCACAGAACACACTGTAAAGTGAATTGACTGTATATTTGTGGGCGAACGCGGCAGCCAATTGCGCACAGCAATGTCCCACAAACAGTCGTAGATTGAAAATGACCAATTTTATTATTGTTTTTTGGTATTAAACCGAGGTCTCATCTGCCTGTTCAGGTGGATGTTAAAGATTCCATGGCCCTATTCGAAAAGAGAAGGGAGTTTCTCCCCGTTTCCTGGCCCACAATCCCCCAAAATAAAAAAATTGGTCACTCACTCCATGGCTGTTTGTGGGACACTGCTGTACGCAACAGGCTGCTGCATTTCGCCCACGAAATACACAATCAATCCATTTTATAATATATCCTGTGAAGCATTTTGAGATGTCTCAACGATGTGAGAAGATACAATATTAAATATTATTATTATTTAGGCTTCATGTTTCAGACATACACATTTATTAATGCTGATGACATCTGGGTCTTTAGCCTCTGGTTCAGAAGGTAATGAGTTCAAACCTAACGCCATGACTTAAGTTCATAGTTTAGGTTGATATTAGCACTAATACAAAACAGAAGAACAGCAACACTGTTGGAAGTGCCATGATTTCTGAACTGAGGTTAAAGTTGGCTTGCTTCAGAAGGTTTTTAAAAATCCCATGGCACTATCTAAAAACATAAATAAGTTTGGTTTTGTTTCCTGGCCAACAATCACCCCAGATTAATTGGCCATTTGTGGGACCTTGCTGGCACAAGATGACTGCTGCATTTTCCTACAAAAACAGGTTACTACACAAGTAATTACTTTGAACACTTTGAGACTGATGTAATAAAATGCCCCCCAAAAAGTTGTTATCAACATAAGTAATGTACACTTGTTTTTTTTTGAATGGTAGGTGCTGAGGTTTCAAGAAAGTGTGAGAAGTTCTGCTGGTTATTAAAGTTTGCAGCGTGTGATTATAATGGGAAAAATTGCATTACAAGGGCTGCCAATATCAATAGACTACCATACAGTGCGTTTTCACTGGAAAGTGAGATAAGCTTGACCCAATTACCCCCATCAAAATCTGGATCTTGCTGTTCTTCAAACCAAAATCCGTAACTTTTGACCTGTTCAGTCTTCCCTCACCTCTGCAACATTGCCCACCTCTGCCACTACCTCTCCCCTTAGGTTGCCGAGATCCTCATTCATGCTTTCATCACTTCCAAGATGATAACTCCCTGCTTGCCAGTCTTCCCAACTCTTCCCTCTACAAGCTGCAGATTATTCAGAACTCTGCAGCTCATTTCCTGTACTGCACCAAGCTCTGTGAGACGATCACCCCACCTTAGCCCAGCTCCGCTGGCTTCCCTTCCCTCCCGAGGATCAAGTTTAAGATGCTCGTCCTCACTTTTAAAACCCTCCTTTGTCTTGCCCCTCCCTATCTCTGTAAACTGCTAAAACTTTACCAACTTTCCCGCTCCCTCCACTCGGCAGGAACTGTCCTGCGCCATGTCCCCCACCCTGCCTGCACCATCATCGACAGCCAGGCCTTTAGCCTTCTGCCCCCACCCTTTGGAAGTCCATCCCAGACCTTTCGCTTCCCTCCCTTCCTCACTTCCTTCATGGCTCGTTAAAGATCTTTCTCTTTGACCGTTCCTTCATTCATCCTCCAACCCCCAGTTTGGGTGCAAACCCTTGACTGTCCAGCACCTTGGGACATTCTCCTAACATGAAATGTGTAATATAACTGCAAATTGTTGTTGTTGTTCATGCTTAACTACTAATCAGAACTCAAAACATTTTTAAAATTATTTTGAGTTATTTTCTATTATTTCAAGTGTTGGCCAAACATTTACACAGTAAAGTGGGAAGGCAGAATAGATAAAGAATTGTGTGAATGGGTTAGAACTTGCCAAGAGGAAAGGGGGTATTAGTTGACTCATTGCTCACAATGTCAAAACAGAGCGAGAGAGCAATAAACAGGATGCTAGGCTATATTGCCAAAGCAGGCGATTGCATATCCCCCAAAAGTTACAATAAGGTTGTTTAGTGCTCGGGTCAGACCACATCTAGATTACTATATACAACACTGGTTACTGTGACGTGAGATAACTAACCAGGCCCCTGACTAATGGCAGCTAACCTGGAAGTGGCCCCCGGGGCCATCAGGGAAAGCCCCCCACCCACCCCTCAAATATCGCACGAGTCTTGGTAAGTCTGAACAATAGTGTGTTTTCACTTTTTTATGCCATAAATCAAAAAAAATTCAATCCAATACACTTTTTTTGTTGACGAACCATAAAGGTTGGCTACCACTGCCCCAGACACAGTGCAGAGGAGAATAATGAGGATGATCCCCAGTGATAGAGGCTATGAGCAACATTTAGACAAGCTAAAGATCTTCAGTCTTGAAAAGAGTCATTTCAGAGGTTACCTCACAGAGATAGATATGATTTTTAAAAAGGATTGAGAAAATAAACTCAGAACAATACTTTCAGATGCACTGGGACAACAGAACAAGAGGACATAGGTTTAGAGTTGCAAAGGGCAATTTCAGCACAGACACCAGTAAATATTTTTTTGCCAAAGGTAATTAATATCTGGAATGGTTACTAGAAAGGGTGGACACTGGCCTCATTTAAAAAAAAATACCTTGATGTTGAGATGGAGCACGATAGGGTATTGTGGATGAAAGATCAAATGGGCTGAATGAACCTCTTCATCCAAACCTCTCATGCTCTTGTGAAATGCTTCTAAGTGCCTAACTGAGTCACTAACCAGTTATTCAGAGGTCATAAGAACAAGTCAGGGCAAACTGTTTTTTGTTTCAGAAAAGAAAATGCCATTGTAAAAGTCAGTAAGAGTGCACGCTTCAAAAATGAGACAGTACTGGAAGGTAGAACTAATAGGAACATAAGAAAGTATGGTACTAGAAAAGGCAATAGATGCTCGATAAACTGACCATGTACAATCCATCCACCGTATTATTGACTATACTCAATCCATTTGGTCTCCTTAGGAATCAAATCTGAAACTTCTACATGCACCCAAACGTAAAGCTGCAGAATATCTTTTTATCTATAGAGCCAACAACTCAGGAATCATATTACAATCGTTTATAGAGTACTTATGAATTCATGTCGCTATCTATAAGTGTTCAAACAGTATTAACTGTTTAATCTGTTCATTTATTTTAATATATTTTCAAAGCTTTGAAGAAATGCTTCAATTTGCATCAAAGCAAAATGATTGTCTGTAGTTGTGTGAAGCTTTTAGAGGCATTCACTCTATAGGAAGACATTATGCTGATGCTGAAACCAACCTGTAGCACCAGGTCTATGCCAATTGTATTGTGCATCTGTGCTCTAATCCTGTTTATCATCATTGTGTCCTGGCACAACTCCCTGTAATGTGGCCAAGTGTGTACACCCAATTATCCAGGGAAAATACAGCTAAAAATCAGGGATTTGCATGTAGAGACAGAACATACACTGCAACACATAGAGATTCATGCCCACATGCAGAATATAGATGAAACTGAACCTACAAAGTTTCAAGATAAAGTTTGCATTGAAAAAAATACATTTTATGAAATGCAATTGTATTTGTTAAAGAAGTTATTTTTCCCAACTCCTCAACTCCCGCAGGTGGAAATTCATTACAACACAGTGAATCTTGCACATTGTTTATCACAAGCTCAATCTGTCCGCATGTAATGAGCACTTGTAACTGGGGTCTTGAGTTACTGATTAGGAATGAGAAAGCCTGGCTGATTTTCCTAGCTAGGGGCTGCTGGAGGAAGAGGTGGTTGGAATGTGAAATTCTGTGCCACAAACCATTGCAGGAGCAGAGTTCATACATTCTTTTCAAAGAGAATTGGATAGATGCTTGAAAAAGAGGAATATTAAATGAAGTATATAGACCAGGAAGATGCAGATTTGCATGAGCCAACTTAGTTGATTCAGTCTGAGGAGCACAGTTGATCTCAACATCCTCAGGTTTACAGGGGAGGGAAAATTGGCAGGTTTCTGAGGCCCTATTCAGGAATCCTGATTGGAAATTTTTTGTGTGAGCGCATTAGATGAGGACAGAATTGGGTCTAGCTTTATTGTACCCCAAGGTCAGATAGCTTGTCAGCATTCACTGTCAAAATTTATATATGAATAGTAAACATCCAGAGGGGGAAGTATCAAAAGAAAACCAGAAAACATTCGATCATACAATCTTGAATATCAATTTTTAAAACAATAGTAAATCTGGGCACTTAAAACAAGATCCCCAACCTTATCTTTACAAATATACAGTCAGTTCACTTTACAGTATATTCTGTGAAGCGCTTTGAGACGTCTTCTAACTGAGAAATATTAAGTATATAATATATGGGGAGCGAGCAGCAGAGTGGGGTTAGACTAGGATGGTTCATTTGGAGAACAAAATGCCAGTGGTTTCTGGGTTTTTGTGCTACCAATGGTGGTGTTGATTGAACAGATTCAGATTTTTCGGAACCTACCAGCACAGAGATTCATGAGTTACATTAAAACAAAAGGTCATTCCATTTTATTTACCTTTTTTATTTTCGTGAAACCAGCCCAAAAACATACTTAATCCCTTCCATTTGGTATCACTGTCAGGCTGTGGAATACCGAGCTACACTGGGATATGGAAAACTGTTACTTTCCAGTTCCAGTTTGGTAATAGCCTGAAGCAGTACCGTTATGGATAGTGTACTATTTGCCGATCCACAGCACAGATTAGATTCAATAGTTCCTTTATTTCAACCACTCTCTTCAACACTATGTCCAGTCACTTTCTTAGAATCCTATTATGCTACCTGCTTGCTTCTCATTGCTAATGTCAAATTGCCAATTTAGCAATATGCAACAGATGGTACAGAATCATAGAATTTTACAGCACAGAATGAGGCCATTTGCACCCATTGAGCATAGAAGCAAACTTGTTCTATTTGAAATGAAATGTGTGCGACAGGATTGTATGAGTCCAGAAAAGACGTTGTATCCCATCTGGCTAGTTACAAAGAAAAAAAAACGTAAATAATCCTACACTATTTTATGTCTAATATGCTCATTACCTTTGTGCTCCATCTGGCTTGCCCCAAAGTTTAAGGAAAAGTAAGGAAATAATTCTATTTTACGGCTAATATTCCACTTTGAATTTATTTGTCAAACAGCTATCTATTCATTTTGCTGACATAATCTGCCTCCATCGCTTCCTTAGGTAATCTACACCCCATATTTACCACCTTCTGTTTAGGTTTCAACTCTACTTAAAGCTCAAGTTGATATAGATGTATATTAAAGCAGAAAAAAATGGAAAATAGGTTGCAGTTTAAAGATGAGACGATGTTCACATAGAAAAACATTCTGAGTAGTGAGAAAGCCATTTGTTGTCTCTCAGCTGTATGGGTTGCTAGAGACTAATATTACTGGAGCATATTATAACCCAGGAAAATATGATTTGTTCAGTCTTGAAGCGAATCTCCCAGCAAAGTTGTTGGCACCATACTTTAACTGACAACTAATGATCAAAAGAAGTTTAACAACAGAATCCTGAATAACCTAAACTGCTAAATACTGCCAAATGTTCTGTTGTATTAAACCATTAACATACAAAACCATTAGAGAGTTCCAGAGTAATTGCTATTGATGATAAATACTTATTCAATACAGCTCCTCTGTGGCTCATGGATCTTTATGTCTAACCATCAGCTGTGGCAAATGCATTGGCGTGACAGAGTGGAAGAGTTTAATTCAGAATCTCAGGTTGTGCACTTAATTGGTTAGAAGTGACAAGAGGGTTTGTCACTGAGCATTTGATAAAATGTAGCAAATGAAAATCCAAACCAAAAAAAATCCATGGTGGTTAAGAGATCATAATTGTGGAATTGCTTTGGATTTGCTGTTGAACACAACAAAAACTTGCATTTATATTATTTATATATTCAACCATTGCGCCCCTAATCTTTAGAACTCCCTCTTTATCGAACCTTAAATCTCACCTCAAAACCTCAATGATTGAGGTCGATCAGGTAGGACATCGCTTGATGTCCAACCCCACCACTTTACTGCTCCAAGGGTGCTTGAAAGGTGCTATTTAAATACATATTAAATACATATACATATTATGTCAACTTAAAAAGGATGCAGGCATTTGCAGTGTGAAAGGCCTATGAGAAACAATGTACAGAAGCCACTCTCTGTCCAATAAATAATACATTCTAAACTGAATGCCTTTGCTTTCAAAATGCAAGAACTTTTGTTATGATGTTCAGATTAGGCTTCGATCCAGTAGCTAAAAACACTGTTGATAAGCATGGTTTAAATTAAATGCATTTCTTACCACCAACCAGTTCTACAAACATGTCTTGGTCTAGAAGTAAGGGCTGATCTGTCTTTAAAAAATAGATCAATAGTTCCCGCATCAACTTCTGTAATACAGTCGTAACACAATTCTTGCACCAATATTACCCAAATAGCTTGAAAGTTTACTCCCAATATTTATTTGCACTGTGAATTATAGATAGCCAGATTACAAATCCAACATTGTGCAAGGGTTTAAGGCTTCTCTTCATGTGCAAATGAGCGCAAGCCATCGCTTTTGTTCCAGCTTTAATAACGTACATTCCACCCACTGGAAGAATAGGTATCAGATTGATCTTTGTCAGAATTAGTTTTGATGCTCAGATCTCTTCAAGTAACTTCTTCATCCACTCAGGCTGCAAAAATCCCTCTTGGTTTACATAGAAGATCAAAGAATAGGAAGCACAAGTACCCCATGAATGGAATTAAACTTGTCAAGGGGGGACCTATGTCAAAACAGTGTGAGGCAGTAATAAGGCAGACAGGATGCTGGACTATATTGCTAAATCAGTTGAGTTTAGATTCACAGACATCATACTTAGTCTGTACAGTATTCTGGTCAGACCCCACCTTGAGTACTGCATACAGTTCTGGTCACCACAACATAAGGGGGCTGACTGTTCAGGTCATAAAGGCAGTGCAGAGGAGAGCAACAAGGATGATCCCCAGTGTTGGAGGAATGAGCTATGAGCAATAATTAGACAAGCTAGGGCTCTTCAACAACAACAAGATTGCATTTATAGAGTGCCTTTCAAGTCGGGAGGACATCCCAAGGCGCTGAATTTTTGAGAGATGATTCAGAGGGGATCTCATTGAGGTGTATAAAACTTTAAATGGGATTGAAAAAGTAAACCCAGATCAATGCTTTTGAATGTATCAAGGCAGTAGAACAAGACAATATAGGTTTAGAGTTGAAAAGAGCAATTTTAAGACAGATACCAGGAAGTTTTTCTTTATTTAGAGGGTAATCAAAGATGGGGATAGGTTGCCAGGAAAGGTGATAGAGGCTAGGGCACTAGACTCATTTAAAAAGCAGTTTGATGCTGTAACTGTGGTCGGGTGGATGCTCTGGAGGGATGAGATTGGATGAGCCGAAGCCCCTTCTTAATCCAGACCAATCTTGTCATCTGTATATTTTTTAGATTGGCATTTAGCATAGGGTAAAAGTTCCAGTGTTAAGTGTTATTTAAATGAATGCTAGTATTATCTCTAAAATTTGCAGTGTTCAGTATGAGTTTAGCATTTCAAATTCACATTAAATCTGTTTTAATACTCTGTTCATTGTTTTGTGTTGGCTTTTCCAGAATGATTTGGTTTGGTTTTAACTTGTATCTAGTTAGTATCAAACTGACCTCCCTGTAACCCTAATAAATTGCCAGAACAAAACTTCTTTGGTTCAGCTTCCCACAAGCTGTTTTTTGCTATTCACCTGAAAATTAGTATTAAAACTAATAATATTCCTTACATTTGATAAAGTGCCTTTTACGTCAGGAGAATGTTTCAAAGTACTTCACAGGATTTACAGTAAATATAATAATCCTTGCATTGATAATAGCGCCTTATCATGTCGTTGAGACATCTCAAAGCACTTCAAAGAATATATTTTAAAGTGGATTGAAGGTGCATAGTGGCTATGTGATTTGTGGATTTTCTAAGGGCCAAATGAATTTCTGCATTAATAATTGGGCTGACATTCATTTGAGGAACATTTAAGGAATACTGCAAATTTTACTCCATACTGCTCTGTCTAAATTTTTAAGTGTTTCAGTATCTCTGGTTATTACAAGAGAACCCTGCAATAATGCCTTCAATAAAGTGTTGCCTTGATTACAGTGCGGGTTGTTATGATCAGCTCTGGACCAGATGCTCTGCATAGAAAGCGCAGCTAATCTTGATTTTTGCCCGCTATGCATCCTTGTGTGCAGGCAGCCACTGCCAATCTGCCAGGGTAGGGTAAATATAGTGTGTATCCTACTATCCTTCTGCTATCTTGTCCTCCCTTCCCTTCCGGTCTCTGGCATCCACGCCATGACCACCATCCCCCATCTCCATCCTCGTGCTGTCTCCCGTAGCCTGCAGGCTGATGCTGCCCCACTCACTGCCCCTACCCGAGCTTCTGCCCCTGAAAGTGTTCCTGTTTCCACCCCCCACATTCCGCTACACTCACACAGTCATTCTCTTCCACCACCCTCCTCGCCTTCTCTCTCTCCTGGACCCCACCATTACCTCCCTCTGCTCTAGCCTGAGCATCCTCCCATTGAGGCTCCTGGCTTTGGTTGTCCCGAAGCAGCCACCTCAACTGTCCCATCACTCACTCTCTCCGCAGCAACCGCCTCCGAAAGACAAACACCCCTTCCCCCTTCCTCATTCATACCCTCGCCAACTCTCCCTGATCCTCAAGCTCCATGGTCACTTCCCCCCCAAACCTCAAATCCTCTATACCACTCTTCCCATCACCAACCCCCACCAGCAAACCTATCCGCATTTCCCTCCAAAATGTCTGCTCGCTTTCCAACAAGGCCCTTACTATCCAAGACCTCATCCTGGATGAGCACATTGATATTCTTGGGCTTACAGAAACCTGGCTTTCCCCCAGTGACCCCGTTCCCCTCGTTGAAGCTTCCCCTCCTGGCTACACATTTCATCACCCCCCACACCCCAACCAACATGGCGACGGGGTGGCCCTCATCTCCCAAGTTTCCCTTGGTCTACCCCCTATTCCTCTGGCTGTTTATCTTCTTTTGAGCACCTCACCCTCTACCATCCCTCCTCTTTCTCCCTCAAAATTCTCCTAGTTTACCGCCCCCACAAACCAACTGGCTCCTTCCTCACTGATATCTCTCTCCTCTCATCCCTATCCCTCTGCACTGAACACCTGCTCATAATGGGTAATTTTAACCTCCACCTAAACTCCCCTTGCAACACCTCCTCGGATTTCATTGCCCTCCTTTCCTCTCTAAACCACCCCCCTCCACATCAACTCGCCGACCCACAATGTGGCCTCTCCCTCGACCTCGTCATTACACATGGCCTTGACATTTCTGTCCTGTCAATCACGGACAAGGCCATCTCGGAACACTTCCTCATCTCCCTCTCCTCCCGTATCCCCCTCCCCTCCTTCAAACTGTGGAGTCCTGTAGCTCAGTGGTTAGAGCACTCGCTTTGCAAGTGAGAGACCTGAGTTCAATTCCAGGCAGGGCGAAACCTTGGGCAAGTTTCCTTACTCCACACGCCTAATAATAATCCCTCCAAAAACCAAAAACAATAATTAAAATTGGTCATTTTCAATCTACGACTGTTTGTGGGACATTGCTGTGCGCAATTGGCTGCCGCGTTCGCCCACAAATATAGTCAATTCACTTTACAGTGTCTTCTGTGAAGCGCTTTGGGACGTCCTCCCGACGTGAAAAGCGCTATATCAAATGCAAGGATTATTATTATTATTATTATTAAACCCTCCAGCATTTTTTCCACCCCTGGAAAGAGCTTCCCCTTGAGTCCCTTACAAATGGCCTCTCTTCCTCGGACCTCCTCTCCCTCTGGCCCTCCACCCGCAGCGATCCTGATGCTGCTATCAAGCTGCTGATTGACCGCCTCTCCACAACCTTCAATTCCCTGTCTTTCCTGAAATCCAAGGTTGTTTCCAAACCCACACGCTCCCCCTGGTACAATAGTCATCTCCACTCACTTAAAACACAAACCCGGATGCTCAAGTGCAGAGGGCAGAAATCCGGCCTCACGATTCACCACCAGCTGTAGCTCGAGCATCTCCACACATACTGCCTCTCCCTTTCACAGGCCCAAACTAACTTTTACCCCAAAGTCATCCTGGAGGCAAACAACAATCCAAAGATGCTGCTTCCCACCATCCATCACCTCCTCCATGCATCCCCTCAAGCCCCCTCTATCCTCACATCAAACGCCAAGTGCAAAGAGGTCCTAGATTTCTTTGCCTCAAAAATTTAAAACATCCACCTGGCTGCATCATCCTCACCCCCCCTAAATCCCCTTCCACCCCACCCAGACCATCCACACCACCTTCTCCCTCTGCCACGCCTCCTGCCACAACCCTCTCCTTGCACTCCTTTGCCCCCATTTGTCCCTCCTCCCTCTCAACCACGATCACCCGGATGAAATTCACCACCTGCTGCCTCGACCCCATCCCCACCCAGCTGCTGGTCACTCAATTTCCCTTCTATCTCCCTCCTGCTGGCCGACACGATCAACCAATCTCTCTGCTCTGTTCCACTCCCCCTGAAAACTGCTGTCATCACACACATCCTCAAAAACCCCACCCTCGATCCCTCCAATCTTTCACGCTACCATCCCATTTCCAACCTAACCTTCCTTGCCAAAGTCCTGGAATGCATTGTTGCAGGTCAACTTCAGTCACACCCTCCCTCGACTCCCACCCCAAGCCACTGCAGTCTGATTTTCACCCTCTCCACAGCACAGAGACAGCGCTTGTCAAAGTCACAAATGACATTCTTTCTGTCTGTAATCAGGGCTTCCTCTGCTTCCTCGTCCTCCTGGATCTCTCTGCCGTGTTCGACAGTCGACCTAGCTATCCTCCTCCGTCAGCTCTCCTTCCTCATCCACCTTAGTGGGACCGCACTCGCATGGTTTGAGTCCTAGTTAACCAACTGCCTACATTTCATCTCAGCAAATGGTTTTGCTTCCCGCTCCCAACCAGTCACCCAAGGCTTCATCCTTGGCCCTCTTCTTTTCCTTATCTATATGCTCCCTCTGGGCGATGTCATCTGCAGACACGGGTAAGCAGATGACACACAAATCTACTTTGCCTCCTCCAGTACCAACTCCAGGTCCACCGATGTTCTAGCAGCTTGTCTAGCAGGCATCAAGGCCTAGATAAGTGTAAACTTCCTGCAGCTGAATATGGACAATTATTCACTCCCTGGCACCTCCGTACCTCTCCGACCTCCTCACTCCCCATTCGGCTCATCCGCTCGACTGGCATCGGCCTCCTGCTCCTCCCTTGCACCCTCCGCCCCAATTATAGGTCATGCTTTCAGTCATTATGCCCCGAAACTCTGGAACACTCTCCCTCAATCCCTCCACCTTGCCCCCTCTCTTCCCTCATTCAAGTCCCGCCTGAAAACTTTTCCTGTTCGACTGTGCTTACAGCCACCTCCCCCTTCCCCGGGGCTCGGAGTCAGGCTCCACCACTTTTAAATGCTCTGAGATGCTACCCTGTCTGTGAGGGTTTGCATCTGAGTCGGGGTTTCGATTTGAGAAGGGTGGTGCCAAAGGTAGTGGGGACGGGAAAATGACCGAAGATGTGGTCAAGGAGGAAGATCCTTGAAGGAGGCAAGGGAATGGGTAAGGTGAAAGAGTTCCGAAGATTGATGGCAGAAAGGCTGAAGGCCCGACCACGATAGTGGAGCAAGAATGGTGGGAGATGTGAAATAGGCCAGTGCCTGTCTGGTGGAGGGAGCAGATGGGTTGGAAGGTACTTTAGAACGTCGTAGAGGTAGGGTGGGGCAGGACTGTGGAGGGCTTTAAAACTCTGCAGCTTGTGGAGAGAAGAGCTGATAAGTCTGGCAAGCAGAGAGATGGCATAGTCAAGCCTGTACATGATAAAAGCGGGAATAATTGTCTCGGCAGCCTGAGGAGAGAGGTGCTAGCGGAGGCAGGCAATTTTGCAAAGGTGAGGCAAGGCAGGATGGGTCAAAGAATGGATTTCGGGTTTAAAAGGCATTTGAGAGTTGAACAAAACACCACGGTTCCACACTGGCTCTGTGAAGTCCTGGAGGCTGCAGGCATGACAGCTCCTTCCCTCACCTTCCTAAAGGTCTGTTGACATTCAACTGGGGAAAGTTCGCTCTTTTCCAGGAAATGATATCCAACAGGTAATGAGTTAGAACCGCAATGGTCCTAGAATCGAGTGAAGAAGCAGAGAGACACTTTGTACTATTCAATATATGGTGTCATCCGTACAAACGTGGAAGTTAATCCCGTGCCTGCAGATGAATTCTCTGAGCCTGAGCATGTAGATGTTCAAGAGGAGAGAAACAAGGATAGAGCCCTGAGGACTGCCCAACTTGACGTTGGGGGTGGGAGGAGAAGCTTCTGGCAGATATGAAGTGGAGACTTTGGATAGGTAAGAATGAAACTAGTCAAGAATACAACCTGGAATTCAGCCTTTTTTAAGTTGCCTCATCTATTATGTAGCCTCAGGGTATTGGACACAGCCGAATGCATATAACAAGGTTTCTCTGTATTTGTTTTTTGACTGGAACTCAAATTTGATCAATCTTATACTTACCTTGTACATGGCATTTGTTACATCAGATACAGTACTAGAGTTGATACCTCAAATCTCATGCAATCTATTCACATTGTAGTGAGCCAATTCTAACAGAACAAGGATTAGATATTCATTTTCCCTTTGGAGTTTCCCTTTGGCTTGGTTCAGCTGGTAGCATTCTTATTTCTGAGTCAGAAGGTTGCAAGTTCATACTTCCCGTCGGAACTTTGGGCTCACAACTGGGGAAGTGTTGCATTGTTGGAGATGGTGTCCTTCAACTCAGGTGTGAAGCAGAGATACTGTTTGACCTTTCAGGTGGATATTGGCATTAATATGGGCTCTGGGTTTCTCCTAGTGAACATTCCTTCAGATAACTTGATCATTTGTTTCCTGGCTATTTGTAGAGCATTGTTATCTGCAAATGGGCTTGTCATTTGTCATTCAATATCAATATAGTAAGGATTTGGTAGACTGGAGTCTTCTGCTTTTTAGATGCGTCAATTGCATTATTGTAAGTCTCTAACCTCACATACTATGTAAGTCCTGTAGCTCAGTGGTTAGAGCACTCGCCTTGCAAGCGAGACACCTGGGTTCAATTCTAGGCAGGGCAAAACCTTGGGCAAGTTTCCTTACTCCACCTAATAATAATCCCTCCAAAAACAAAAAACGATAATAAATTGGTCATTTTCAATCCACGACTGTTTGTGGGACATTGCTGTGCACAATTGGCTGCTGCATTCTGCCCACAAATATACGGTCAATTCACTTTACAGTCTATTCTCTGAAGTACTTTGATACGTCAAGAAGTCATGAAAAGGGCTATGTCAAATGCAAGGATTATTATTATTATTGTATATTATTATTAATCCAGGGTCTTGCTCTTTCCCTATTTTCACTACCAAGCAGCACTTTAGCAAACCAAAGCTTCAAATACATGTAATAATCTCTTCCTGCTCCAAAAAGCTATGTTGACCTGACTTTTCTTCTTACAGATCTTGACCATTGTTGGTTCTTAAAGTTGACAGTCTGCTGCAGCACGTGTGGTTGTCCCTATATTGAACTATTATCAAATATTTAGTTAACTCAAGGACTACAGTTATATCTAAGGCCATCTTACCAAATAATGTAGAGTTGAGCAATCTGTCTCAGGGGCTTCATCTAAAAATGGTTCAAATTAGTACGTACTGTAGGAGAAGTGTCTGGAGATTAACCATGTATCAATTCCCCCCTTTTATTCCAATGGTCTTCGACACTTAATAAGCCATCAGAACATTATGAAAGTCCCCTAGCCTCATTTTTTAAAAGACAGTAAATCTAACACTAACAAGATCCTATAAATGTTTTTTTTTCCACGACTGTGAAAAACATATCCCTTTTCTAATTTCTGTGAATGCACTTGCCCTAAAAGACTACTCCAACTGATGTAGGTCTGCAATGAAACCTTTCATAATCTTGTCAGTGAATATCTTTTGCAAAAGACTGAAAGTTCTCTTTTTCAAAAGTTTCCAATAGCAGCACTTTAGCAAACCTATTTTCAGCACCACAATCTGGTTCTTGAAGTGCAAGGACACAATAACAGCATTTTGGGACTCTTTTTCCTGAATGGTAAGACTAACAAATAAACTCATGTACCAAACTCTGCAAAGTACAGCACATGCTGTGTCTGCTTCTATTGACCACATTGATTCTAAGCTCAGAGAGAAACTCTCTAAAACATTCTGCACAATTAGCTCTGCAACTGTTTAATAAGCCAGAATTTAGTACAATACAATATTAGCTGTTAACCATTTTCTACTTGTGTGATGCTTTACTGCAAGCATCTTCTCAGAGCGTCATTTAATGTAATTTCCTCAACCATTGAAATACTACATTTTCCCCACATATGACCTAGTTTAGTTAATATGGCTCCTGCTCAACCTACATCAGGCAAAATTCAAATCAGAAACAGGCGCCAGAAAATCCACTCATTGCCAGAATAAAGGGGATTCATGCGTTAAATAATAAAACCAGAGGATACGGCATGCGATTGAAGGGGGGTAAATTCAGAACGAATCTACGGAAACGCTATTTCAATGAGTGAAGAGTAAACCTGTGGAACCTAGAGAAATGGTTGAAGCAGGAAGTGTTGATTGCTTCAAACACAGATTAGATAGTTTTCTTTTAGGAAACAACATTATGGGATACAGTATATAGGTAGTTCGGGACATATGTGCATGCGACCTCCAGGAATGTGGAAGGAGAACTAGATGGACCTTGGTCTTTTTTTCGTCTAGCACTTCTTATGTCTTAAATCAAGGGAGTATGAGAGTTAATAGATATACATAATTCAAACAGACCCTCTCTATCTTCTCTGAGGAAGAGGGAACCATAGGGGAAGGGTTCCATTTTCAGAAATCTTGGCAGAGTGTTTGGTAAGACATGTGTGCTGACCAATGATGCAATAATAGACCAAATAGTACAATATCACCAGCTAGATTTAGCCTTTTCCATAGAATTTAATTCATAACTCCCTAAAATCAGGGTGAGAAAATCTGTCCGAGACAGTTATTTCATTAATATTGAGATCATTTATAGCTGTCATATCATTTCTGCCCCTGCAGGAACCCTATTCTGCCAGACTTTTCCACCAGTTTTCTGCTGCTTCACTGATTATCTTTTAATCAAAGTGTGCGGAATCCACCATTAAAGGAAAAGCTCCAGTTTATCCAAGAATTAAAATAACTCAATACACTGGTTAAGATTTTATTAGCAGTGAACTTCCCAGAAGCTTATTGCCATTTTCCAGTCATAGCAAGGAATGATTTCTACCAAAATTGTATAGTCCAAATGAGATAGCTACCATCCAAATTCCTGTTATAGCCAGGAATCAAACACTTGTTCAGGTGAAGAATATTAGCCAGAGAGTAAAACTACTACAACATCTAGAAATAGATGTCAGTGTACGGGATCTTAGGCATGCTGTCCAATTTGCAGAGGAGGTTAACAGACCTGCCCTTTCCAGGGAACCAATTTCGGGAACAAATAACCCTAAAAAAAATTAAAGCCCACTCTCCAGCCCAGGAACCACCCAGGCTGCATTGTATGGACAAAACCAACTCAGCCAAAACCATGTCAACATTTGTCTACTGACAATAAAATCTACAGTTATTGCCTTCTCTTTCATCATTCAATACAGCTCCATCACAGACATTGCCTCTTCCACTACCTGGTGATGATGTCAATATTTCGGGGGTAGGGGTTAAACATAGGAGAAAGAGAGAGACCCAACTGGAGATGATAATGTATAGGATGTGCGGCCAAATGCAATACAGGCTAATTTTGCCAAGTTGATAAAGCAATTCTACACAGAAACAGCAAAGAAAGATATACCACAAACATTAGTACTGCTGAAAAGTCTGGAATTTATGATCAAGATGCCCAACAGACATTGCCTTGTTCTTAGAAGAGTCGACATCTGGAGAGGAAAGAAACGGGTGCTATTTCTCTTCACTGGCCAGATTTACTACAATCCAAGCCGAATGCATGCACATCCTCAACCTCATGGCAACAGTTATCATTGCGGTTGTAAAGTGTTGGATGGAGACTTAACCCCATAACCAAGGTAGCCAGTCAGAACAGAGTTCAGTACTGCCCATTTGTTACTATATGTAAAAGTAATTGAGGATTCTGTAGCCAGTGAATGACCAACTCTAAATATAGAGAATTCCATTGTAGGTACTTTCTGTCTCGTGCTCTGTGTACTTCCTATATGAAGCCTTGGAGACATATTTAATTTTCAAATTGAAAATCAATGTTGTAAATATTCTACTGCTTCATCGACACATATCCTCAAGATATGATATTTTCACCTGCATTACATACTGTATATATCTTAGTGTCTAATACATGTGTCTCAGATTCACCTTCCTATACTATTATCTACTGTAACTGGTAGTTTCTTATACAAGATACAGAAAATATGAGTAAGGTATCTTCCAAGGGTGACAAATGATGGTGGAAGCCTTAGAAGAGGATAGAAGGGAGGGATATAAGAGGGGAGGGAGATGACAAAGTGGTCAGATGTAATGACGAGGTCAAGGGGGTGGCCACAGTTGTGGGTCGGGGAGTTTGTGGTGGAGGGTGAAGTTTAGGGACGAGAGGAAGGCAGCAAAATTGGAGCAGGGAGATGCGGTAGGAGGGGTTAAGGTGAAAGTTAAATTGTCCATTACGAGCAGGCATTCAGCGCAGAGGCAGAGGGATGAGAGGAGATGTCCGAGGGAAGGAGCCAGGTGGTTTTGGGGTAGGGGGTGGACAAGGGTGATTTTGAAGGAAAGAAAGGTGGTATGGTACTGGGTGAGGTGCTCAAAGGAGGAGGAGCCAGATGAATATGGGGATAGACGGAGCAAGGTTTGGGCGATAAGGGCCACCTTGCCACCAGATCAATTGGGGGTCATGGTGTAAAGTGTAGTCAGGTGCTGAGGGTTCGATGAGAGGGATGAGTTCCCCAGGGGACAGTCAGGTTTCCGTGACGACAGACACCAAGAATTCTTTGCCCAGAGGAATGAGATCAATAGGTTGAAGGACTTTCTTTATCCAAAACAATTGTGAATTTATTCAAACAACAGCATTTAATAAGTAGGTCAAACATAAAGATTATTACCTCATAATAAGACCTATTAGCTACACCCATTCAGCCACTCAATTCACAGGAGTGACTCAACAAAACACAAATGCTATACTGTTTTAACAAAATACAACAGAGCTATCAAACCATCAGTAACCCAGCACAGTCATTATCTGATCTGATTCAATTAATAAAACAGTTAACTGATCTGGAATGAATTGAATCCAGAGTGCCATTGAAGATGACTGCAGGGTGCCAGAATTCAGCAACAATCCAACTATAACCACTTCAGCACCAGGCTTTCCATTTGTTACCTTTTGAAAACTGTTACCACCTATTTTTGCTTTCATAACTATTTGCAGTATCCCATGAATTTGTTCAGGTCAAGAAGGTTTGACTGAAATTAAATTTACAAAGACATCATATCATTCATGAAATATCATTTATGTCTTATATAAATCTTTCTGTTCAGTGTCATATTTCACTGATGTAGAAGACAGTCTGTCACAATGGTATATTTAAAATATGTGTGCCATAAGTGAATGCAAATTATTTTCCTATTTGTTTTTAGTTTTTTTATTGCAGTAGTTATACAAGGTTCATGTACTTTGAGTTGTGGAGTAATATAAGATACATGATGCCGTTACAGTTACAAAGTATTCACATATGTACACAATATAGATCTTATATATTTCTATGCATATTGTTGATACTATTCTGTGACAGGAACTTATTCTGGGATTCAGAGGAGCTGTGCTTTCCCATCTTTGGACACACTGGTTATTGCTCACTTGAAACGGAAAATGAATATCCCACAGCTGTGTTTCTCACATTTTTGTTGGAAGTGGGGGTGGGTGAGGGGGAGTGGCGAGCAGAATTCTCCAAAGGTATCAGAGCTGGGGACGCACATCTTGTCTCAGCTGAAGATGGGATTCTGCAAACTCAGATAAATGATTGGGAGAATATGTAATCCACTGCCCTAGATGGTGGAAATGCAAGGAAAGGCAGAAATATGGGAATAAAAGATTGATATGCTACGTTTTGATAAAATGGCAGAACAATCTCAATAAATTAAATAGCCCCCCCCTTGTTCCTAAACACGTTTGGTGGGGATGGTTGTGCATGTGTGTGTATGACATCTCTAAGTGCTGCCTGTATGCAAACATGTCTGTGTGCTCATCTAGCAACAGGCAACGGAACATTTTGTTTACACTATAAAACTAGCATCAGCAACAAGCACTCCAAGGTCAGGTTTAACATGGTGAAATACAAACTGAAGATTGTTTCATTTTCCCCAACTGTACTCATTTACTTCAGCTTCACAAGTTAAAACACAGCAGCATTTGTGAAATTTTCCACTCCAAACATAAGCCACATTTTAGCCTCAGTTAATCTGCAGGCTTTTGCTTGGGTTGAGATTGCCTGTCTACATTTAAGATGACCCCTATGGTCAACATATATAGGTTTTCTTGCCATTAGTCTGAGAAAGATTGAAACAGAAGCCCAGAGATAAGTGTGTTGTGTGAAAATACACTCCTCCAGACAGTTTAGTAAATTGTATTTTTTTAAAAAATCACTAGAGATTCCATACAGAATAATAATGTGAGAACAATTTAAATGGTGAAATACATTAGAGGAAGCTTAAAGAAAAAAGGAAACCTTTTAAAAATGTATTTGAAGGGCAAGAGGGATTGGAAAATACATAACTGATGAACAGTAATAATGCAATTGAAAATGGGAAAGCATATTTTAACAGACATTTAATGAATTAGAAAGTTTCTTTGAGTAGATTTGTAGCCAGCATATATTTTTAAAGAATATTATTTGCCGCTCAACAGAGGGAAAGATATTAAGGAAGATATCGGTTTAGTGAGGCTGCAATATTGTATTTCCAAACATTTTACTCCCAGAGAATTAGACATAGGAATGAAAATGACTCAGCTATTATGAGTAACCTGAGGTTATATTGATTGAACTTAACAAGGATGAGGGATGATTTGACTCATGGGGAGGGGTAGAAAACAATAAGTAGTGGACTACATAGTCATTGAAACATTCAAAGTGATGGAATGTAAACAAATAAAAATTATCCTTGCATTTGATGTAGTACCGTTCACATTGGGAGGACATTTCAAAGTCTTCACAGGCTATGTTGTATACTGTGCACTGCAAAGGCAAACACAACAGCCAATACTGTATGTTCTTTTCTACAGAGAGCCAATATATATATATGTTTAATTATTTATGTTTACACACATATATATATTAGGAAATAAGCGTATAAAGGGAGGTGGAGCAATTGAATTGCTAATAGTTGGAATAGCAGGTCAGGCATGTTACCTGGGAGGGCAAGTTCAACCGAGTCATCAAACTTGTAATATGTACTCACACAATACAGGTGTTTTATTGAGTTTATCCAACCTTTATCAAAATCAGTAGAGCTCTAAACTACTTCATAACAACCCTCCCCCATGTGTATTTTTATAGTCTTTCATCTCTATTAATCAGTTGATTCTCTCAAGTCATTAAATCAAAAGTTGGTGGCCTTAAAGTGGTATCTCTACAAAAATACTTCCAATATAAAACCCATTCAGTTTATTTATAGGGCAAAATAAATAGAGGGGGTAATAATCCCTTCAAATGAAAAAAAAATTTCATCACTCAATCCACGACTGTTTGTGGGACACTGCTGTGCGCAATTGGCTGCTGCGTTTCGCCCACAAAATATACAGTCAATTCACTTTCAGTATATTCTGTGAGACGCTTTGAGACATCTTGAAGATGCGAGAAGGCGCTATATCAAATACAAGGATTGCAATAATTATTATTTTTATTGTTTATCATTATAAACAGTTCGCTCAATGGCAAACTATTAGGTTTTAGTTGGTTAAACCCCAATGCACACTCTGGAGTCCTGAAGACTTGCCTCTTGCCAACCTGCACCTAATACTTTCTAATTCGGTAAATAGGATGTAAATCTTCAGCTGAGTATGCATTCCATTCCAGACATTTGGACATTCCCATGTATAGGTGGCATGCACGTGTGGAAATCTCAGGCTGAGTTAAATACTTTTAAGCATGGTGATGGGTTTCCCTATGTGTCAGGCAGCTGGTTGACCAAAAATAAATTGACCAGCCAGTTTGCATTCTCCATGCACCCAAGTTGTGTTATGTTGACAGTATCAAAAGTAGTTACAAGTTCCACAATAACTGTGTTGTCACTTGTCGAATATTTGCTTATTTTTGATGTTTGTTGTAATGGTCCTATTTAATCTGTGGAGTGGTACATACATAATGTTTGTATTCATCAGTTAATAATAATAATCCTTGCATTTGATATAGCTCCTTACCACATCTTTGAGATGTCTCAAAGTGCTTCACAGAATATATTGTAAAATGAATTGACTGTATATTTTGTGGGCAAAACGCAACAGCCAATTGCACACAGCAGTGTCCCACAAACAGTCATGGATTGAGTGACCAAATTATTATTATTATTTTTTTGATTGTTTTTGAAGGCATTATTAAGAGTGGCAGATACATAATGTATGACTTTATTTTCACACAGTGGACCACCCATCCTCATCCGCTGCCTCTCCTCCTCAGTCACCTTAGTGAGACCACACTTGCTTGGTTTGACTCCTATTTAAAAAACGCCTTCACTTTGTCTCTGCAGACAGTTTCTCCTCCCACCTCTGCCCGGTCACCTGTGGTGTACCCCAGGGCTCCATTCTTGGTCACTTCCTCTTCCTCATCTACATACTCCCTTTTGGCGATGTCATCTGCAGACACAAAGTTAACTTCCATGTGTATATGGATGACACACAAATCTACTACAAATTCAGCTGCGACTCCAGGTCTACCGATGTTCCATCAGCTTCTGTCTGGCAGACATCAGAGCGCAAACTTGCTGAATAAAATGGGTTCACAATGTTTTATCAAGAGGCATCATTTATATTTTCTACTCATTAGGGTATTTGAGACCATGGTTCAGCCAGAAAGGCTGGGTCATTTACTCTGTGAATGCATTTTGAACTCCAGTGGTTCCCATGGATTCTTTTTGAGTTGATTTTATTGAGAACCTAGGCGAAGGGCCAAGGTCCTTAATGGTCAAAAAGCGTAGGCAAGAAATCAAGATAAATCAAGAATTACTGGTTAGGTGACCCCAAGCTTGCATTTTAAAAGCTTCTAAATTGTAGGAGGAAGAGAACATTGAGAGATAAGGGCTTCCACAGACTAGAGGTCCTGGAAAAGAAATGCGTTAAAAGTAGAAAGTACGAAAGCCTGTGTGAAAAATCTCCCTTATGTTGGAACTGCTGGGCTATCATCTACCACTTCCTGGTGTAAGTCTCAAAGCTCAGGGAGGTTTTGTGCAGCTATGAAGTGCTAATAAATTTCACAGTTCTTGTTCAGATAGAAATGATCTACTCATAAGGGTTTTGGCTTTGAGACCATGGTTTGGCCAGAGAGGCTACAGCATTACAGATCTTCCCTGTTTTGCCAGACATATCTGTTTGGAGGCAGTTCAGTCCCAGGGAGACAACCATTAAGTTCCAAGGGGAATACTTTTGGATGGCGCTCATTTGATTGACTTCAAAAGGTTGAAGTTCGGCACAGATGCATTCTCACCCCAAGACTGGTGTTCCACTGACTAAACTACCAGGGATAAGTTCACTGATTTTTGGGGGGTCAGTTAGATGGCTGGCATATATGGAAATCCATCACTAAGAGAATCCAAACTAGACTGAGAGTTACATATCTATATGCCATCTACACAGAGAAATTTCCCTGTACTTGGAATGAAATTCACCTTGCCTATGGTTATATCCTGTACATAGGGTTACTGCTGAATTTTAAGCAGCTGAAACCGCATAGGTTGCCATTGAAAACATTGTTTATCAAGCTTCCAACCACTTATCCAGCTTGGACTACCCAACCCATTGCCTTGAAAACATTATCATCTGTCCGCTCCCTCTGCTCGACAGGCAATGGCCTAGCTGCTCCACCATCAATAGTCGGGCCTTCAGCTTTTCTGCCCTCACCCGCTGGAACTCCATCCTGGAGTCCCTGCACCTCGCCCCTCCCTTGCCTTCTTCAATGCCCTTTTCAAAACTTTCCTCTTTAACCGTGCATTCGGTCATCCTCCCACCTCCACCCCCCTTGCGCTCTACCCCTCTTGACTCCATCCCCCAGCTCAAGTGCAAACTTTTCACTGTCAAGCGCCGTATTGTTGTTGCCTTGTGGGGTTACTTTCATCACGTAGCTCCTGTGTCATAGTTGATATCCTGTGACTTTTGAGATTGATGCCAATTAACATGGCCATTGTTTATTCATTTTGCTTCAAACATTTATTACTGTTGCATATTGCTTTAAGGCTAAATTGACAATTGGACATTGACCAATGAGAAGGATCAGGAAGCATAAAAGGGTTCTGGGAAAGGGACTGTGCAGAATGTTGAAGAGGATGCTTGAAATAAAGGAGCCATTTGAAGTTAAACTGTGTTATGGATTGACAAACAATACAGTTACTTTATGTGACCTGAAGTTCTTACATTTTGCTCGTAAACTAACTGTGGGGAACCTGAGAACTTCTGGCTGCTACCATACCCGAAATTACAACTTAATGAACATGTCAAATGGCTCCCAGTAACTAATCAACTAATCAAACCAGTGCCATGAATTTGAATTTGATGTTATAATGCTGGATTGTAACATAACTTGCCAACTTTGAGGTGCTTGGTTTATTGACTCCAAGGAGCTTTTTATTAAGCAATGGTTGACACCCTCAAAGTACTCCATGTTTTGTGACCACATCACTATAATGAGTGTACCATATAGCATCTGAAATAAAATTAAGATTAGAGTTGAATGCAGACAATTAATGTTAAAAGTGATCAACCACCTGACTGTAACCAGGGCCCTTGAACCTCACTAGAACTTTGACAGGTGAACAGAGCAGTGAGAGGTTTGACAGAGGAATAGAAGAATGAGAGTGCAGTGCTCATGAAACTACTTCCTCCAGGAGGTGTAAGTAGTAAGGCTCCAGGAAGATTCACAGTATCTGGCCACTATATATACTTGCCATTTGATATAATTTCTCCTCCAAATGTTTGGTACAATACAAACACAGCATTAAACTTGCTATGCATGCCAACATTAAAAATGTCTCTTAGTATAATAAGGAACTCACCAGTTGTGCTTGATCGAAAGTCAGTGTAATACCTGCACTATTATCAGCAGCACATATACTGTGTATGAAGGTGATTTCCTTTCCATCCAAAGGATAAATGAAGATGAGATGAACTTTAACAGACTCCAGAGTTTGCAGTTGCCTGGAGTGAAGAATTTTTGGTCCTGTCAACTAGGCTTGTTTCGTGCTCATGTATCCATCCTATTACAGTATAAATCTTTGACAATGTATTTCGAAATGTAAAATGCACAGCATTGAATTAGGGCTCTGCTGCTCCATCAACTAACGAGGCCTTTAAAAATAAGTAAATTGGTGAATAGAATAGCTTATTAGTCATATGTTAGTCGAATGTTAGTCACAGAAATTAGCTGTCGCAACCTATTCTGCCCGGTGTTCAAAACACTGCTAAAGCAGTAAGCAATGTTTCTGGCTGGATTTACCGGGTGTATCTCCTTGGAGCTAGCTCAGACCCAGAGAGACATTTCAACCACCAAGCTCCAAGGGGGCATGTTCCTGCACATTTAAAAATACCATTAAATAAGCGTATAGGTATGATTGGATAAAAAGGACATCACTTATTTCATTTACACTATCATTTCTAAGATTAGCATTTCTAATATTTATCTATTTGCATATGAAATATATTATATGAAATTTATTATGTTCAATTATGTATATTTAAGCAATAAGAAATAGCAAGACGCTTGAGTAAGGACTTGTTTTCGCAACTTTCTCTCCCCCTGTATCTTTTTCACTAACGAATACAGTGGAGAACTGTTTATCCACAGTAATTGGAACCGGCCCCAGTGCGGATAAATTCCAATTCATTTTTTTCTTCAATGAACATTCATCATTCCACTGTAATGTGTTTTAAAACACATCATAACATAAACTTGCAAATGCATTTCATACTGCCGCATTATTAAGTTGATCTGATGTGGGACGTCCCAAATGTACAGCGTTAAGTCATTTCTGTGAACCACAGTGGCTGATGGCATTTAAAGCCCCACTTCGCAAAAGGCATAGCCATAGGGAGACCATGCCATGTCCAGTGTCAGCTGAAAGCAAACCATTGTACAGATCACTATGCCCCGAGTGGCACGGATTCCAAGATATTCCAATCTATTTTGAGGCAAATACTACTCAGTCCAGAAAAATGAATGGTTTAACTGTCACCAGGTTGAGTAGCGTTTCGCAGCTTCCTGATGACAAAATGCCAGCCAGCATCAGGATAATAGGTTGCAAAAAAGGCACAGATATCATGATTTCCAACATTCATCCTCAAAATTCCATAATCTGCTTATTTTTAGTCAGTGGGTTTGTGACAGACATGGAATCTTTTCATCACGTTTAAGAGTGTCCAAACTAAACTGAGAGTTCTGCATATACAAATTCCTTTTTGTCTAGAATGCTTACCTAAATCTGCAATGTATTGACAAGAATCAAGACATAGAGACCCTAGATGTGCATTGAGGTACTGCTGGTGTTTAAACCAGAAAAATTAATGGTTTAACCATTACCAGGTTTTATGGCTTTTGACTCCTTCCTGATAGCAAAATGCCAGCATCAGGATAAAAGGACACAAATAACATGTGATATGTGGCTTGCCATTCCATTGTGAACATCTTCTCACCTTCCCATTGCTTGTCAAGCTAGGATCCCTAATTGTCTAACATAAGAGGAATGGATCTAAAGAGGTTTAAATTTAGCCAGTGTAATATAATGATTGTTGGATTGGTGGACAAAGCAGAAGAGGACAACTCTGCCTCCTCCCCCGCCTAACACAATTCCAAATCAGAAAGCAGATCTTGCAATTGATTCCCAGCTCATCTGATTGCCAATTAATGGGATAGTGGCTTTTTGCATAATAATAACCCTTGAGCTGGCAGTCGAATGCTCAACTTGATGAACAACATTGTTGAGAATGATGTTGGCAGTCTGCATCTGTCATATCTAGGAAATTTCGAATCAATACTGTATCTGTCATATCTAGGAAATTTCGAATCAATACATTACAAATTTCTAAATTTAAACCTCACTGGCAATATTTGGGATTGCGCTAAGAGGAATAAGTCAACACAGTATTGCTGCTACTGAGTAAAAAATCTTATCTACAGGGCTTCAGCAAACCCGTCACTTGCATCCACGGTTGGCAGCACTCATGCATTGTTACTGTTGTAATGTGCTGGGTGTACAGTCCTATTCATATCTTCATATTCACCATCAGTACTTAATGTTTTAAACAGTATTTAAGTATTATCCTGGAAAAAAAATCAGAGCTTATAGAACACAAATTTTCTTCGAAAATGTTTACAAATAAAGCACCATTCACACAGAGTCAAACATCAGAAATGAGGCCTCAACAGCAATTTTAGCTTCCATGATAGAGAACTACCTCTGAAAAACATTGATTTCAAATCATGTGCTTGGAAAACAATTGAAATGATCATAAACTTCCTGCTAGAAGTAATGTTTGTCCTCTGGGGTTTCTATCTTGTCACAAATCCAAGTAAAAGATTTTGGCATAGCACCATTATCTCCCAAAATTCTGTGCTCCACCGCTGTATTGGCAAAGCATGTACTTTCAAACACAATTATTGGCCACTTAAAATTAGTGTCAATTCAGCTTCATTGCTGATGTCCATTAATGTGATACAAATGACCATTAAACAGAATTGGTGGCTCTTGTTGGTTTGTGTATTTAATAGCCCATCATTCAGAAAACATTTTTACCCCCAAGAGCAGAATAACTGTGTATTGCAGCTTTCAATGTATACAGTACTTGTAATGAACTTAGCAAATGGAGCAGAAAAATAGTTTTATCTGACTGTTGCTAAAACTAAAACGTGAGGGAGCCATTCGAGCAGTGCTGGGGAACCTGGACACCTTACAGCCATTTGCCACCGAACATTTCAACATCTTCCCATGTATCCGTATCTGAGATTCCATTTGATGTGTCGATCGCAAATCTACAAACTCTGGAAAAAATCTTTGATCCTTCAGATGGACACGTAATGTCACCTGGCCTCCTGCTGGACTGGATTATTTCTTTCATTATATTTGTTTAAATCTGTCGTTAACATTGTTGGTTTTGAAACTGCAGCTGATTTCTAATCTATTTAAAATATTTTGTTCTTTGATTCTTTAACCTTTAGCCTGATGTCTTTTGCCTTAACAATTAACTAGACATTCAAGCACATTATATTTACAATGACAACATTTTGAAAACATTTCAATACACATAAATGATTTTATTATTTTCTTTTAGTTTTGACCTTCATTACATAGTTAATCTTTCATACATGTTACTAAACATTTCCCTCCAAAAAACAAAACAATAATAAATTGGTCATTTTCAATCCACGACTGTTTTTGGGACACTGCTGTGCGAAATTGACTGCCGCGCTTCGCCCACAAATATACAGTCAATTCACTTTACCGCATATTCTGTGAAGCGCTTTGAGATGTCTAGAAGACGTGAAAAGCGCTATATCAGATGCAAGGATTATTATTATTATTACACTTGACTGTAAATCCTGTGAAGTGCTTTGAGACAACATCCTAACATGGTATATCAATTGCAAGGATTATTATTACCACCTTCAATTGATATTTCAAAATTAATCTGTCAAAGGTTTAGCTCCAAACATAAAAAAGACCAAAAAAAAGTGTGAGAAACTTTATTTCATCTCTTTCCAAAAAAAAACGTTGTGATATAATTTGTGTCAATGATTCCTTGATGTCCAATTTGCGATTTTGATAAATCATATTTGTGTTAACCCTGGACTCTGGTTGTTTGGGATTCCAGACTTTTTGCTAGACTTTACCAACTTTCGGGATTTTTATTATTTCCCGTTTTGTAAATCTTGCAAATCAAACTCCTTCCGATTTTTCCAATTGGACCATACTGTTCATATCTTCCTATTTTTGCAAGAGTTCTGCAGGATGTTAGCCATTGTGTATTATTCTGTAGATGTGTTCATGTACAGTTAAATGTGAAAAGCCCCCATATGGATTCCCTCTGCCCCGACCCCTCCCTCTTGACCTTTAAAGACCCCTTGACCTCACTTTTGATCACTTATCAGGTTGTGTGCGGGCATGCACATGGATGTGGTGTACACAGGGGCGACTCCCGACTAAAGGGAGGGTCCCAAAAACGTGTACACAACCTGCGTGAGTGAAGGAATATACCGTAAACAAAGGAATGTTTTTTGTATCGGGAGAAAAGGGAAAAATTGTAACAAAAGATGTTGTTTGTTTTGGACTTCTGTTGTACTAAATATTATATTTATAAATAAATATATATTTTCAAAAAAAGCTGCCCCCAACCCCCACCACCGCACCTTCCCCAGTTTCCCCCCAAATCTCAGCTCAACCTCCCTGTCGGCTTTGTGATCTATTTTGAGATTTCCTTCCAATGTGAAAAGTGCCATTTATGAGATGTAAAATGCTGTTGTCTCTTTACCTTTACAACTTACACCAAGAATAAATTATATAAATAAATTATAAAAATAAACTAATCCAGTTTGCAAACATTGCAAATTATATTATGTCATATTACTTGCAGGTGATATATCTGGAATAAATTTGATACCCTTTCTCTCCTTAAAACTAAATCCTTTTATACAATCGGCCATTTTTACTTGGTATAAGTTTTAACAGTAAAAATATGCATGACATCTCACATTCGACCGCACCCAACCACACTTTAAATATGATACTAGAGACATCTTGCAGACATCTTGCCGAAATCTTGCAAAACTAGGAACATGTACACTTTTTTTTCCAGTTTTCTTGTCTGTGAGGAAAAACCTGGATTTATAGTCATGGTTCTTGCTGGTGCCCAATTCCTATCACACGGTTGAAACAAATTTTTAAAAGTGCTAAGAAAGCAAACTGACTGACTCCCCTTATTGATGATACGTTAACTGTATAATCAACACAATGCAGAAGAGAATCTCCAGCAGAGCAGATCACTTTTAGACACCGAAAGCACAGGTTTGCTGGTCCCACAAAAAATGTGGGTTTCCCTGGCTGCCAAATTCATTATAGGCTGTTAGTAGCAAGTCAGCACTTATCTCTAGTATTTGTATTCCTTTTGGAGCACAAGCAGTACCAGTCAGGAATGTCACAATGGTGCCAGTGCAGGCTTCCAGCGTCACACACAGCTGTTATTGCAGGAAAACTGCTTTAATCTTGAATAGTTTGCAAAAAAAAGCAATTCACAAACAGAATATGGATAGAGATTGTTTCTTTTCGATCTGTATCGTTTCACCTACAAAATATATCATCTATGCATGTTACCTTACATCCTGTGAAGCGCTTTGAGACGTCTCAACGACCTGATAGGGCACGATATCAAATGCAAGGATTATTATTATTATTTATACTATAAAGATATTTTGGAAAGAATCTTGCACAAACCATCATATATAATTTAGCAAATAGAAATATGATAGAAGGAAATAAAACTAATAAAAGGAAAAGAAGGCGAAAGAGACAGTTTAGACCTAAATACTTACATAGAGAATGGTAAATCTGGAGTAGACTATCTAGGACAGTGATGGAGGCAGGTTGTGTCAGTAAATTCAAGAGATAATTAGATGTCTGGTTGGCCAATAAATCAATTGAGGAGGTTATAGTCCTGATGACCATATAAGAGTTATAATCACATATGAATGTTTTTTAAAAATACTTGTCTTTGCTGGATCACAATGGACTTTCCTGATCCTATGCATAGATCCCATGTTATGTAAATTAAATATAAATCAATGTGAAACGAGAAAGTAAACACATTGAACATAAAATTCTGAACTCTTTCCTCCAAGCCAAACTGGATTATAGTGAGTACAATCTGTGTAGCTGCTGGAAAAAATCAACCAGCCAAAATGGAAAAATCTTTAAAAGCATTAACATGCAGCTATTTATTTTCAGATGCATACATGCCAGCTTCACTTATCATAGAATCATAGAATTACAGAGCACAGAAGGAGGCCATTCGGTCCATCGTGACTGTGCTGGCTCTTTGAAAAGAGCTATCCAATTAAATCCCTCTCCCCGCTCTCTCCCCATAGCCCTGCAAACTTGCCCTTCCCAAATAATTATCTACTTCTCTCTTAAAAGTTGTTATCGATTCGGCTTCTACCACCCCTTCCAGGCAACTCGCTGTGTGAAAAAAATTTCTCGTCACCTCCCCTCTGTTTCTTTTAACAACTATTTTAAATCGGTGTCCTTGGATTACCGACCCACCCTCCAATGGAAATAGTTAGCCTTGGGACATCCTCCTGATGTGAAAGGTTCCATACAAATCTAATTTTGTTATTGTTGTAGTTTCTCCTTGTTCACCCTATCGAATCCCCTCATAATTTTGAAAACTTCTATTAAGTCTTCTCTTAACCTTCTCTGCTCCAAGGAGAATAATCCTAGCTTCTCCAGCCTCTCCTGATAACTGAAATCCCTCATTCCTGGTACCATCCTGGTAAATCTCCTTTGCATCCTCTCGAATGCCTTGACATCCTAGAACTGAACACAGTCCTCTAACTGAGCCCTAACCAGTGTTTTATAAAGGTTCATCATAACTTCCTGACTTTTGTATTCTATGCCCCTGTTTATAAAGCCTAGTATCCCATAGGCTTTTTTTTAAAAAACAGCTTTATCTGCCTGTCCTGCCACCTTCAAAGTTACTTATATGAGCCCCAGGTCTCTCTGTTTCTTCACCCCCTTTAAGATTGTACCATCAGCTTATATTGCCTCTCCTCATTCTTCCTCCCAAAATGCATCACTTTGCATTTCTCCACATTAAACTTCATCTGCCACGTGTCTGCCCATGTTACCAGTCAGCCATTCAGTATGTCAGCCATGCCCTCCGCTTCTACAAGAAGATTTCCTCTTTGGTCCCTAATTGGACCCACCCTACCTTTGACTAACCTTTTATTCTGTATACGCTTATGAAATACCTTAGGGTTCCCTTTTATGTTACCCACTGAACTTTTCTCATACAATCTCTTTGCTCTTCTTATTTCCTTTTCAGTTCTCCTCTGTACTTTCTATGTTCTATTTGATTATCTTCTGTATTTTGGACCTGACATTTATCATAAGCCTCCTTTTTCTGTTTTATTTCAATCCCAGTTTTCTTATTCATCCAGGGAGGTTTGGATGCCCTACCTTTCCCATTTGTGGGAATGTATTTGTTCTGTTCCTGAACTATCTCCTCCTTGAAGGCTTCCCATTGCTCGTTAGCTGTTTTACCTGCCAGTCTTTCTTTCCAGTCCACCTTGGCTAGGTCCCTTTTCAACTCACTGAAATTAGCCCTCTTCCAGCTGAGTATCTTCACCTTTGATTGCTCCTTGTCCCTTTCCATAGTACTCTAAACCTAATGATAATGCGATCACTGCTGTCCAGATGCTCTCCTACTGAAACATGCTCCACTTGCCCCACTTTATTCCCCAGAACTAGATCCAGCACTGCTTCCTTCCTCATTGAACTGGAAATACTCTGATCCAGAAAATTATCTTGCACACATTTCAGGAATCTTTCCCCCTCCTTGCCCCTTACAATGTTTTTGTTCCAGTCTATGTTAGGATAATTGAAGTCCCCCATTATCACTACTCTATTGGTTTTGCATCTTTCTGAAATCTGCTTACAGATTTGCTTGTCTATCTTCTTCCCACTATTTGGTGGTCTATAGTATACACCTAACAGAGTTTTCTGCTCCTTAACTCTAACCAAATAGATTCTGTTTTGGGGCCCTCTAGCACATTGCCCCTTTCCAGGGTCATATCTGTGTCTTTAATCAATAATGCCACCCCCTTCTTTTTTTCATTCCATATTCCTCCTGAATACATTGTGGGCAGGAATATTCAGCTCCAATTTTTACACTTGTTTGAGCTAGCTCTCCATTATTGCCACTACATCATAACCCTATGTGGCAACTTGAGCCTACAGCTCACCCAATCTTATTTGTCACATTCCGTGCATTTACACACATGCACTCCAAGGCCAACTTAGTCTGTTCTGTATTTCTCCCCCGTCTAATCCCTAATATTTCTGGATTACTCCTTATTACATTGCTATTTGTCTCTCCCAGCCCTCTATGTAACTTGTTTGTCCTCTCTAATGCTACATTGTGATTCCCTTCCCCTCTTGAAATTAGTTTAAACCCTTCCCCACAGCACTAGTTAACCTCCCTGCAAGGACGTTTGTCCCAGCCCTGTTCAAATCTAACCCATCCACCTTGTACAGGTCCCACCTGCCCCAGAACTGGTCCCAAAGATCCAGGAACCCTCTTTTCTGCTCCATGTCTCAAATCATGCATTCATGTGCTTGATCCTGCTGTTTTGCTATTCACTTACACAGGAATATTCCAGAGATCATCACCTTTGAGGTCCTACTCTAGGTTTTTCCCTAACTTCTGATGCTCTCCCTGTAGGATCTCAGCCCTTTTTTTTCCTACGTCATGGATCGCAACATGGACCACGACTTCTGGAATTTCCCCTTCGCCTCGTTGAACGTTTTGCACCCATTCCATGATGTCTTCAACCTTGGCACCAGGGAGGCAACATACCATGCGAGAGTCACGTCTTTGGTTGTAGAAACACCTGTCTACTCCTTTCACCATTGTGTCCCCAATGACAGTTGCATTGACACGCTTCCCTGTGTCCCACTGTGCATCCATTTGCTTTTGACTCCCCTCCCCAAAGGTGTCATCATCCTGAACGGTATTCAGTACAGAGAACCGGTTTGTCAGTGCCACACTCTCAGGGGATTTCTGCATTGCCCATCCCCTCTTCCTATCAGGCTGGGTGGACATATTTATAGTATGTCTGAAAATAAGTACGGATGATTGCTGAACTTATTTCACTCAAGTCTGAATTTATTATTGTACAGGATGTCAGCGTGACATAATCTTTAAAGGATAAAGTCTTCCCCTTTACTTCTCATCTCCTCCACATACTTCAGGTTTGACCTAGTGCTTGGAAAGATCTGTTAGAGGATATAAAGGGTATGCATCTCTTTGAACTTATAAAGGGATATTTCTTTTGCTTATAAAATATGAAATTCTAATAATAATCATTGAATTTGGTACAGCATCATTCATATCTGGAGGATGTCTCAAAGTATTTCACAGGATTTTACTGTAACTGGAGAAACTCCCTTCTCTTTTCAAATAGTGCCACAGCATAGCTATAATGACAGGCTGGGTGGATTAGAGTTATATTTCTTAGAGCGGAGGAGGTTAGGAATAGTGTGATTGAGTCACTTAACATCCACCCAAATAGGCAGTCAGGACCTCAGTATAACACCTCATCCAAAGGACAGCACCTTCAACAATGCAGCACAGTAATTAAGTGAAAATAATTCCAACATTGAGCATAAAACTTCCTCTAGGCCTCAGCATGTAGCAAGTGCGATTGATAAAGTTGCTGAAAATGTATTAATTGGAAATGCCGCACAATAATCTAACTCACTGGCTAATGAGGGATCTTGCATGAATATTTATTTATCTTAAAATATAAAGAAACTGCAAAATTATAAATAAATAATAGGCTACCATTTGTTTTCTCTGCAACACAAAATGGAATTGATATGACTGAAACTTATTCTCAGTGAGTGTGTTTGTCTTCTAGCTGTAATAAAATATACTCAGATGAATGTAAAACTGCTCCATTTTTATTAGAGCATTGGTCAGACCTTATTTGGAGTGCTGTGTTCAGGTTTGGGTACCTAATCTTAGGAAGGATATAATAGTTTTGGAAAGAGGCCAGTGACAGTTTGCTAGATTAATATCCAGTCTGGAAGATTTTAACTATGATGAGAGGCTGGGTGGATTAGAGTTATATTTCTTAGAGCAGAGGAGGTTAGGAATAGTGTGATTGAGTTACTTAAAATAATAAAAGGTTCTATAGTGGATGACTCTTATCCCTGATCAAGACTAGAACAATTAGAGGTCAGGAAGCATTTTTTTTCTTTTTTTTTCATCCTCCCGACATGAAAAACACTATACAAATGTAATCTTGTTGTTGTTGTTTATATAGTGGGTTGCGAAGATGTGGAATGCTTTGTCCCATAAAGCCATAGAGGAGGAATTGATAGGAATACAAGTTTAAAGGAGAAATAAACAGATTTTTGGGTAACATCTGTTAAGGGATTAAGGGATAACATTCAATAGGATGAATGGCCTCCTCGTATTTCTATGTTCCTCTGTTTCTATGTTTTGACATTACATAATTGTTACCCTCCTGATATGGGAGTATAATGATGGACCAAGCATTATATCTTTGAATTGAAATACCACAAAGTCCATTCGTAAATGTGCAGGACTCTTCTATCATTGTGTATGTCTGTGTTAGTTTTACTATTCCTTTGGTTAACATTTTACAATTCCACAAGTTGTGCACCGATTGCTCAATTGAAAGGAAGATTTCTTTTTCAAATGGAATTGCTTACTCTAGAAACTAGGTATAAATGGAGAAAACATTTGAAAAGTTATTATGAAGTGAAAGCAACTAAGGAAGACTCAAACCAATTTAGTCCGCAAATGACCTCGCTTGAATTTCAATTATTTATACTTCAGTTTTACAGATCATAGAAAGAAAATAAACACATGTATTTTTTTCCCTATGTATGGTTTTGAAGAGTTTAAAATAACCCTTTACATTTATATAGCGCCCTTCATGTCATATAACATCTCAAAATACTTCACAGTGGTGCAGTCGATCGAGCAAGGAGAAAGAAGAGGTAGAGGGAGAAAATCATAAGTGTGGTCGAAGGTTTTAAAGTGGGGTTTAAAGACAGAGTGAGAGGGGCTGAGGAGGGGAGTTCCAGCGATTGGTAGCATCGTGAATGAAATGAGTAGATTCCCTATTAGGTATACAATATCAAAAGTTAGTCACAGCAACAGCAGAATGTTATACATGACAGTGTATTTCTTGACAAGGTTATTAACTGGTTACTGTTGGGGTAGAATTTAGAATTTTTATTAAGTGGTGTCTTGTATTTTATGTATTGTGCTGGTGGTATAAATTAGGTATGAGTGACATTGTGCTTGCTTTGTTAGACTTTGTGATCTTTTTAGTAGATTGGGACTAGAGTTTTGCACCATCTGTTGGCATTGTAAAGAGTGAGCACAGTTTAAAGACAGTATTGGTAAGATTCATATGAAGTCAAATCATATTGCATTTAAAAAGTTTCAATAATTCTGCACAATGTGAAATATTAAGAGAATGTTGACTTTAGGTCTCAAAGCATATTCATTCTTGTCAGATGTATTTGTAAAATCATATCTTTAACTAATACTGACTGATATATTCAGCAACAACCTCGATTATTAATACTAGTTTTGAATTTAAATTTATTTTAACACAATTTTATAATAAATAATAATAATAAATAATAATTGTATTCCTAGTTCCTATAACTGTTTCAACATTTTGTTGAGAGGAAGAGATTTGGTCAATTTGTTCTCAACCCACCACAATGCCCCTCTCTGGTCTCTCCATTACACTATAATGCTGTTTTTTAAAATGAGTTCAGCACCCTGGCTTCAATCACACTTCCTGGTAACCCTTTCCAGTTGTTAATTACTCACTGTGTAAAACAAATGCTTTCTGATGTCTAAGCTGAAATTGGCCTTTGTAAACCTGTACCAGCATACAGCATACATAAAGGTGAATAACATTTTAAATGGGATTGAAGAAGCATACCCAGATCAATATTTTAAGATGCACAAAGACAGTAGAACAAGAGGACATCCTTGTTGCTTTCTTTTGCACTGTGTCTAAGGCTAAGGTCCTGTTGTGTTGTGCCGACAAAAACCTTATGCAGTATTCCAGATGCAGCCTGATCAGAGCCTATACAAGTTGACTTGATAACTTGTTTTCCTATACTTGGAGGATAATTACCAACTCTTAACACGTTGCCAGAAATGATGATTGAGACCAGATCATTGGACTCATTTACTAAAACAGTTTGCTGCTGGATGGGAGAACAGTCAGGTCGGTATTCTGAAAGGATGGGATCAGCTGGGCAGGAGTCTTCTTCATCCAAATCAATCTTCTGCATGCCAGTAAATTCAGCTGTTATACCTCACTATAGGTCAGAATTTTATGGATCCAAACCACCACATTTTAATGAGGCTCTGCTGAATAGCCCAGCGTCTGTTTGCTTTGTTTATTGCTGCTTCACATTGTTTTGACATGGTGAGTGATGAGTCAACTAGAACCCTAGCTTCCCTCTTGGCAACTTCTTCATGTGTCAGAGGAATGAGCTATGAGCAATGATAAGACAAGCTAGGGCTCTTCAGTCAGGAAGGGAATTGTCTTAGAGAGGACTTCATTGAGGTATACAACATTTTAAATGGGATTGAAGAAGCAAACCCAGATCAATATTTTAAGATGCACAAAGACAGTAGAACAAGAGGACATAGTTTTAGGGCTGCAAAAAGAGCAATTTCAGGATCAACATTAGAAAATATTTCCTTACCCAGAGGGTCATAGACTGCAACAGGATGCTAGGGAGGGTGATTGAAGCCAGCATATTGGACTAATTTAAAAATTCATTTGAAGCTGTTACGAGACACGTCTTGTGGTAAAAATAAAATTTGGGTGAAAATCGCTTTNACTTTTTTTAATTGCTTTCACCGCAACAAATGTTATTGTTAAAAATCATTAAAAATGGCTCTTACCTATAATTTTACACAAATGCAGTCAGACTTTGTCTTTTGGTTCTTTGCCAGTCAGTTTTATGCTTGAACAAAGCCTATACAGTGAGTAACTGCACTGAGTTCATGCATGATCTACCAATTGTCTACAAGGAACCAGCATGACCGCATTGAGTTTCTTGAATTGATTTCTCACCGCATTTGTTAAATAAATATTATTGGAAAATTAAATTATAAAGAATTTGCACAAATATTTGTAATATATTTATTTATTGTTGCTCTTGTTAAATCAGTAGAATGATTTCAATGCATAGCACCATTGTTGTTACCTGAAGAATAACATAGCAGCACAGTGTTCTGGAAAACAGCCCAGGAATGGGATGAACAAACCTCTCCTTCACAAGTACTCTTCCTAAAGTTCAAATCTGCACTGTTTGTAAAAGAAGAGTTATTTAAATAATGGGCGAAAATGAAACTTGGATTTAATACACATTGATGTGTTTTGATAAATTTCCAGCAGTTTTTTTGTCTATGTTGTCAAAATAAAATAGTAATGCTTTATTTGATAAAACACCTTTCATGCCAGGAAGATATCTCAAGGCGTTTCACAAGGTTTTTTTTCCAGGAACTTTGAATTTCCTTTGTTTGAACACCTCACTCTCTGCCAATCAACCCATCTCTCCCTAAAAATTCTCTTAATCTATGGTCTCCCCAAACCAACCAATGCTTTCCTCTCCTGCTCTGAACTCGTCCTCATCTTGGAAATTTCAACCTTCACTTCACCCCTCCTTCTTAATAATAATAATAATCTTTGCATTTGATATAGTGCCTCATCACGTCATTAATGATCTCAAAGCACTTCATAGATTATATTGTAAAGTTGATTGACTGTGGTGTTTGTGGGTGAAAAAATACAGAATAACGACACTTAACTGCAATTAGTGTAAAGTACTTCGAGGGATTTTGAGATTCTAGGCACGATAACAAAAGCAAGTATCAATAGGAAAGTTGTGTTTCGTTAGTTTATCATCTGAACTGAGTAGTGTCTCATCTCTTGTCCTTTTTTATCCTCCGCTTAGGTTAATGCATTTATATTGCTGCATTTATTGGAAACCATTTACATCTGTTCACTTATAATTTTTCAGGACAGCATAAATATTTATGTGCTGGAAGGAATGACTGCATTATTGACAAAATTCGGAGGAAGAACTGTCCAGCCTGTCGTCTCAGGAAGTGCTATCAAGCTGGTATGGTGTTGGGAGGTAAGAGAAAAAAAGTGACAAAAAATTCATCAAAACAAGTAAATGTGATCAAGATTATGATAAATTGAAATGCATACATAAAGGGTTAATACTTCACCAGACAGTGAAAGAGACCCAACTGATACCAATAACTGATTGAATGATTTAGAAATGTCAATGATACTTTCTATGAGATGCACGGGTTATTTATACAGGTGGAAAACAGAAACAATATCACTTGTGTCTTATCACTTGATAGATTAATTTGACTGTGGCGCAGCCCTGTTATAACGTGCTTGGTTATAGTGCTGGCTCATTTGTACCGCGAATGGGATGCACATCCTATTCACTGTGCATGTACACTGTCATTGGCTCGCTTCCTGTACACATGAAGTGTCTAAGTGGCAACCTGATGACCTGGAAGTCTGGGATTCTCCTCAGTGGCACATAAAAAGCCAGCTGGTCGGCTGTGCACTTGCACAGTGAAAATGGCTATGTGGCCTTGTTATAAGGTGAGTTGGGATTTTATGGACCCCAACCATTGCCATGTAATGAGGCTCTCTGTATAATGCTCTCTAATGCATTCTGTCCTCTATTAACATCCTGATTTCTATATGTATTTTATGATGATCAATCTATTAATCAGAATAATGTGAGACATACTTTTTCTTTCACAATACGCAAATTGCAATTCTATACTCACCAGTAATAGCAATGTACAATTGACGAGACCAGACATTGCATACCAGTATTATGTTCTTACTTTGGTATTTTGATTGTCAACTAGGGAAAATATTAGACAAATGTATGAATAACAAGGAATCAAAACCGTGCTGTACCACTGACGAATCATCAAACTGAAATTCACATTTCAATAGTCAGGCAGTAAATAGATATACATATATAAACTGCTGATGATTATATAGACCAGGGTCAGATTCCCTATTTGAGAAAGGTCAGTGGGCCGCATAAGCAATGTTTTGTGTTTCCCTTCCAAAAACATAACATTTACACAACTTTTTCACGTTGGAAGGACATCTCAAAGTGCTCCACATTGTCGGCTGGGCATTTGAGCTGAGGGTGGGAGCCCATTGTAGTGGGATGGGAAGGGTACCCGAGGGAGCCTCTGATTGTCTGTTCTGACATTGAACCACAACACAGCTGCCCCCAATTCTCCTCTCTCTCTGTTCTTTCACTCTTTTTGTTTCTCTCGCTCCTGCCATCCCTCTCACACACTCTCCCCCTCTCTCAATTACTCTATCTCCCTCACACTCTCTCTCAATCACACTCTCTGCCCCCCTCTTCCCCCTCTCTCTCCCCCCCACTCTCTCTCCCCCTTCGCTCTGTAGGAGCTTCTTCACCAATGCACAGCTCACAAGTGCTGATGGCTGCCTTTAAACTTGTGCAGCCTTGGGGGAAATCAACGTTCAGATGTTCTATTTCAGGATGGTCCAGCATTTCGGCTGCTGAGGAACACATTCCCTATTTGAGAAAGGTCCGCGGGCCGCATCCAGCGTGGGCCAGCTGGTGGAGAGAGGGTTGGGAGAGAGGGGGGAGAGAGAGAAGAGAGAGGGTGGAGGGGAGAGAAAGATGGGGAAGGAGAAAGGGAAGGGGGGGGACACTCTCTCTCCAACCTCCTCTCTTCCCCCCTCCTCTCTCCCTCTTCACCTCTCTCCCTCCAACCTCCTCTCTCCCCCCTCCTCTCTCCCTCTTCACCTCTCTCCCTCCAACCTCCTCTCTCCCCCCTCCTCTCTCCCCACTTCTCCCTCTTCACCTCTCTCCCCCTCATCTCCCCCCTCTCTCTTCCCCTCTCTTCCCCCTCTCTCTCCCCCACCCCCCTCTCTCCTCTCTCTCTCTCTTCGCCCTTTCTTCCCCTTCTCTCCACCCCCCCTCTCTCTCCCCCCCTCCTCCCCCTCCACTTCTTCCCCCTGTCTCAATCCCTCTTTCTCCCAAGCGCAGGTCACTATCTGCAGTGGCAGGAGCCGGTGGTTGCTGAGGACATGGTTGGTAAGAGACTGGCTTGCCTTCCTGACTTCCTGACTCTTGGCTCTGCGCGCTACGTCCTCCCCACCACAGGCTCCTGCCGCTGCCCTGGGAGGATGTTCACCAGGTCGGGAGGGAAAGGAAGTTGGAATGATGGAAATGGTCGTCGGTTGCATAAAATCCCCCTTGTGCTGCCTGTTGGACCACGCTGTTCTATTTGATAACAGTGTGAGCTATGAGAATATGTATTTTGCTCAGCAAGTCTCAGAATGCAAACAAGTTGTGGCAGAAATATCCAAATGCCCCATTTATTTTGTTACTTACACAGCAGATATCAGCATGTTCGGGATGGGGGGGATTACCGTGTGTAAAAAATGGTTTGTCCCTGCATTAACTTTGACCACTTTGGACATTACTGCATTTTTCCCACCTTTGATGGGGATGAAGAATTGGCTCTGGCAGTGTGATACAGTAAATGAGTACATTGAAAGCTAAGATTTCTGTACGCAGTATCAAGCACTCCTTGAACATTCCCAATACAAACTCCCATTCTGCCAGCTGTGCTAGTAAGGTGTTTCCATTCTCTACAAACTGCCTTTGTGTTTCTCAAAAACTAAGTCTGTGAAACTGGAATTCCAGAGCACCTTGATGTTGTGCAATTTGGATTGAGAATGCCAGCACACACTGTACTTGGAAACCTGAACAGCTGAGAGAGCAGAGAGAGAATTTATCCTCTTTCTCAGGGATAAAGAGCTGAACTCAAACTTGGATTGCAAAAGATGAACACAATGTGCCTCAGACGTGCTGCACTATGTACCGTATGTTAATGTTTAACAGCGCTTTACTTTCTGAGCAGTTCATTTTGGACCAACAAAACACAACCATCTTTACCAAGACGAAGACTAGCAAAGCGTAGAGTAAACTCCCTGGGCAAAACAAAGTTATTTGCTTCACCAGGATTGGCTAGTGCTGGATCTAGGTTCAATCCGAACATGCTTATTTTATACAGTTTGTCTCGACAGTGAGGTCTAAATAAAATATTAAACTTGCATATAATAAGGTTCAAAGTGCCACTATTACAAAGTTGCTACTTTTCTCAGGGTTCCCATAGAGGAAGGGATGTTTGGGATTTTGTCCCTCTGTATTATTTCTCAGTTTTGTGTGTCGGAAAAGTTCTTGTAAAACTACTGTTCCAACTTTTATATAGAAAGTACATTGTGAAGTCCTGTGGCTTAGTGGTTAGAGCACTCGCCTCGAAAGCTTGAGGACCTGGATTCCCGAGCAGGGCGAAACATTAACAAGTTTCTTTGCTCCACACGTCTCTGTTTGCTTAGCAGTAAGTTTGTTAGTCGATTAACAGTTCGCTTTTCAAGGGGTAATAATCCCTTCAATAAAAATAAATAATAATAATAATAAATACTAATAATAGAATGTTAGAGAATATTGTTAAAAGATTGTCACTCAGGTTCCTTGAAGCTTTGACAGAGTTGATTGTACAGGTCCTTCCCTAATATAGGGCGAGACATTGGTCCTTACTCCACATGCCTTTTGTTTACCGAGGAGTAAGTAGGAACCCGGTTGTAGGTCGATTAGTGGATCGCTTTTCCAGGGGTAATAATTCCTTAAAAAAAATAATTTGGTCAATCAATCCATGACTGTTTGTGGGACACTGCTGTGCACAATTGGCTGTCTTTTTTCGCCCACAAAATACACAGTCAATTAACTGTACCGTATATTCTGAAGCGCTTAGAGACATCTCAAAGACACGATGAGGCACTATTTCAAATGCAAGCATTATTATTATTATTATTATTTTGATTTATTGCAAAATAAGTAGCATATCCTAGATCTATGTTGTAAGAAATGGGGTTTTAATTTGGCTCATCAAAAATGTTTTGCTTGTCGGAATATTTTTTTCTTCTCTCTCCTCTCCTGAATGTGTTTGATCCCTGCTTTATTTTTACTGGGAATTCTGTCTGGCTCAGTCAGTAGAACTCTAACTCTCTGGGTCAGTTTTATATAAACTTTATAAAATAGCATGTTCGCACTGCGCCTAGCCAATCTAACCTTGTTCTGCCCAGGGAGTTCTGTCTACTCTTTGCTAGCCTTTGTTTTGATAAAGATGGTTGTGATCTGTCGGTCCAGAAGATTATGGGTTCAAGCAACACATCAGCAACTTTGAGCTCACTAGACTGACCTCCAGTGCAGTTCTAGGGAATTGCCAAGATCCTATCATTTTATTTGTGTGAGCACTGAAGAATCCATCATACTGTTCAAAAAATAAAGGAGGTTTTTCCTAGTATCCTGACCAACAATCCTCCAAAATAGATTGTCTGTTAGTGGGGCATTCCTGTGTGCAATTGAATGTTGTACTACACCTAGAAATATACAGTCCCTACACTTGACACTTTACTATCTCACTTTGGTCTCTGCTAACGGCTTTTCCTCCAGCACCCGGACTGTCTCGTGCAGCGTCCTTCAGGGCTCTGTCCTTGGTCCCCTCCTCTTCACCCTCTATATGCTCCCCCTTGGTGACATCATCCGCAGACATGGGGTTAACTTCCACATGTATGCAGATGACACCCAACTCCACCTTTCCTCCTCTACCCTCAACTCCACGACCACCGATGTCCTGACAGCCTGCCTGTCCGACATCGAGTCCTGGACGAGAGACAACTTTCTCCAGCTCAACGTGCGCAAAACTGAGGCCCTCCTGATTGGCTCACGTCAGCGCCTCCGCACCTCAGACGCTGACAGCATCAGCATCCAAGGCTGCACTCTCCACCTCTCAAAGCCGGTCAGGAACCTCGGGGTTCTGTTTGACCCTGAGCTGTCCTTTCTTCCCCACATCTGCACCACAACTAGCACCGCCTTCCACCATCTCCGGAACATCGCCAGACTATGGCACTACCTCACACTTCACACTGCTGAAACTCTGGTCCACGCCTTTATCACCTCAAGGCTGGACTACGGGAACTCTCCCCTCGTCGGCCTTCCCGGCACCTCCCTCCACAAGCTGTAGGTCATTCAGAACTCTGCAACTCGTGTACTGTCCCGCACCAGGCTTCGGGACCACATCACTCCCACCCTCGCTCGCCACCACTGGCTCCCCATCCCCCAGAGGATCGAATTCAAGATCGTCATCCTCACCTACAAGGCCATTCACGGCCTTGCTGCCTCCTACCTCTCCGACCTACTATCCCCCTACTTACCTGCCCATACCCTCCGTTCCTCTGGCTCCTGTCTGCTCCACATCCCCCGCCCTAACCGCCCTACCATTGGTGGCCGGACTTTCAGCCTCTCGGCCCCCAGGCTCTGGAACTCCATCCCCCAGTGCCTTCGCCTTGCTTCCTCCCTTTCCTCCTTCAATGCCGGTCTCAAGACCTTTCTCTTGAACTGTGCCTTCAGCTCCCTTCTCGACTCTCTACCCCCTCCTCGCCCCCTCCCCTCCCTCCCCTCACCCTGACCATTTCCTCCCTGCTCGGGTCCCGACCCAACTATCCAGCGCCTTGGGACGTCCTCCCAACGTGAAAGGCACCCTATAAATGCAATCTTGTTGTTGTTTACAGCACCTCTGATAATTCCCCAGCTGGAAATTCAGTCTAGCTGATGAAGTTAAACTTCCTAATGTGGTGCTTGAAACCACAACTATTATTATTTATAGGCTATGATTATAGCTCCATGAATCTTGACTGCCCCTAGTACCTCATTCAAGTAACCATTATTATGTGTGAATTAGACTCAGAGTATGGTGTGTTATGTTCTCAACAAATAATGTGTAGAACACTCTTTTGTTTGGGTCTCCAGTTACAAAATCCAACAGTCACACGAAACACCCTCTTTCCCAGTTCTTCCTGCTTTCTCTCCCTTCTGATCTCGATTCATTGGTCCTGGTCAATTTGTCCTTATTTATTAATTAGTATCCAACATGGTGGATTGTTTAACCATAAGGACATTGCAACCGAGTCCAATTCTGTCCTCACCCGATAACCACACATAAACATGTCAAGCAGGGAACTTTACAGTGATAAGAAGCAGGATCCCTTGTTTATTTTTTCCTTTCTATCTCATCACCAATTGTTAACACCACAAGATTGCTTGGTCTGAGACAATTTAATTGGGCGTAAACCAGTATTTATGACTCAGCTGTTTACTAGATAAACTTACTAGGCCATCAGTAGAGCTTGATTAATCAAGGTTACTTTATAAAATGAATTATAGCAGTTTTACCAAAATGAGTTATCTGATAGACCTTGTATGATATTGTGTCTATTAAAATACTGAGCCAATAAAATAAATATAGCAAAAATTACAGAAAGGTATTTTATTTACCAACATCCTGAGCATGAAGGCATTAACAAGCTGGGCATTCAATTTTTAATTTTCTATGGGAAGGGAGAAAGACAGATTGAAATGTGAATGCTTGGCTGGTCAGCCTGACATAGTGGTAGCACTCTGAATCAGAAAATTGTGGGTTCAAGCCTCACATCAGGACTTTGAAGCTACATAGTCTAGATTTGTCCACAAAATATACAGTCAATTCACTTTACATTATATTCTGTGAAGCGCTTTGAGACATCTCAAAGACGTGATAAGGTGGTATATCAAATGCAAGGATTATTACTTTATTGCAAACTCTTCAGTAGCATATCCTAGATCTATTCTGTAAGAAATGGGGTTTTAATTTGACAAATCCATTTTTTTTCGCACTCCAGAGTGTAGTGCTGGAGGTGTGCTGTATTCTTCAATGTGCCATCCTTTGGATAAGACATTAATTCAATGTACAGGCGGATGTTAAAGATGCCAAGCACTATTTGAAAAGAAAAGAGAGTTTCTCCCAGTATCCTGGCCAACAGTCTCCCAGATAAAATTGATCAGTCACTTCATGGCTGTTTGCAGGACATTGCTATGCGCAAATTCGTTGCCGTTGCCCCTACAAATGAATAGTCACTACACTTTACAGAAAACACTATGAAGTGCTTCGAAACAATTCAGTCACGTGATAATCCTTGCATTTGATATAGAGCCTTACTATTATATCCGTCAGCAGGAAAGTAGGAACTTGGCTCCCAAAATTCAGGAACATATGAGAAAACTCAAAGCACTTAGCTTTAACTTAGCTTGCCTTGAGACTTAATGACCTTGTGTGGTACAATTAACTACGTCTTAAACCTCTGGAGATCATATTTTTTGTATTAAGCCAATTCTACTGCTTTTATATTGTGTATTTGTGGGTAGAAATTCCACCTGGGTCTAGATTTACTTTATTAACATAGCATTTTAAGCACTTAAAGGCATCCTCCTGATATGAAAGTCATATATAAATGTAAATTGTATTTTATTTCAAATTGTCCAGAATTTAGCAAATTTGTCAGCTTCGTTTTTAATTTTGTTGTTGGATTTCTAGTAAGTTCTCTTAAACTCTACATTAAATAGGCTTTAAAATTAAAACAGAAGTCAGCAATTTGTCAAATTCTGCATACTCTGAAAGGTTACATTAATAGAGTAAAGCTATACTCAGGTGGAATTTCTATCCACTCGTGCACTGACCATATGCAGTATACAATTGGCAAAAAGACATCAATGAATCCTTAGTGAAACCACCTGGAAAGGTGGTTTCGCATCAGTAAGGTTCTTAGTATAAGAGCAGTTGATACAAGCACTGCCAGAAAAGGTAAGCTTTCAAAGTTAAAGACAAACTCTACTGGCGCTCAGTACCACCATTCATACTTTAATGATTGAAAAGAGCTGACTATTTTTTGTGTTCTTTTCAACTATTGAAAATGGCACAGCGGTGGGAAATAGAGGAGTAGAACTTCCTGGGTGTTTTTTAGTTCACTGCCTTCCCCTAACTTCAAACTCATGAGACCAGACAGTAAAAATATAGCATACTAGTGAAATTCACCATGACAATTCATTCCATTCCACAAATGTGGCATTAAAAGTTCTATATCTCCTCGTTCTTTGTACTTGCAACTACTCCAATGCCCCACTTGCCAGTCTCCCCAGCTCAACTATGCACAAACTCCAACAAATTCAGAACTCTAATGGCATATAACCCGCTCTAAACTCCGTACCCCCATTACACCAATCCTCGTCAGGCTCCACTGGCTCCCTATCACACAACGGATTGTCTTCAAGATCCTCACACTTGTCTACAAATCACTTCATGTCCTGGCACCTGCCTACCTTTCTGATCTGCTTACCCCCCACTCCACCACCTGCCACCTCTGCTCGACTGGCTCCGGCCTCCTGCTTTTCTCTCATCCTCTCTGCTCCACCATTGACAGCCATGCTTTCAGCCACTATACCCCGAAACTTTGGAACTCTCTCCCTCAATCTGTCCGGCCTGCCCCCTGTGTCCCCTTTTTCAGATCAAACCTCTCAACCTTCTTCTTCGACCGTGCTTATGGTCATCTCCTCATTCCTCCCTGCTCGGCTTGGGCTCCGCCACTGTTAAGTGCTCTGAGACGCTATCCCATATGAAGGGAGCTATTAAATCCAAGTTGTTCTTGTCACTTTATTTGATTCCATCCCTCCTTTTCTCTCCCCCTCATCATTCCTGGTTTGTATTGTCCACGTGCTATTTTTTAATCTTGACCTTCCACAGTCTGCAGCCAAGGCCAGCAAACCACATGCTTTAAAGGTCATGTTTCTGTAATTTTAACACTATTCTTGCCTATGACACTACACAGGCCTACGTGTAGAGTTCATTCTTGTGCTCAATGTGAACATGAATAATCACTGTCCACTGTGGTTTTCTCACTTGAAAAAGAAAAAAACCTGAGCTGAGCTGTCAAAACAAAGCATGCATTTCTTTCTGACAATATATCACCAGAAAAGAAAAAGTAGGCGTATTTTCTTACACACAGCAGGTTGTTAGAATGTGCAATGCTTTATCACAAATACCTGTTGAAGCCGAGTCCATAACATCATTTAAATGAGAACTGGATAAATATTTGAGGAAAAATAATAATAATAATCCTTGCATTTGGTATAGCACCTTACACAAAGGAGCACATCTCAAAGCTCTTCCCAGGATTTGCAGTAAATCGTAGCGACTGTGTATTTGTAGGCGAATGCGGTAGCCCAATTGGGCACAGCAATGTCCCACAAACAACCATGAAGCAAATGACCAATCTTGATCTAGGGCATCATTAGCCAGGACACTGGGAAGAAACTCCCTTCTCTTTTTGAGTAGTGCCTTGGGATCTTTAACGTCCAACTAAACTGGCAGACGGGACCTCGGTTTAATGTCTCATCTGAAGGACAGCACCTCCAACAATGCAACACACCCCCAGCACTGCATTGGTTAATCAGCAATGTCTGTGTGAGTTCAAATCTCGATGTGGGACTTGAACCCATAACCTCCAGTCTGACAAACATAATACAGATTATGGGGAGATTGGGATTAGAGTACATTAATCTTGTGGGAGGGCTACCACCAAACCACAGCAAAAATGGGTAGAATGGATTCCTTGTGTGCTGCAAACTTTCATTTATTTTATCATTTACTTCAAATCATTCTGATTATCTGGTACATGGATGTACCATGCGTGCAGGTGAAGGGAAAGAGAAACTCATATTTAGCCTATTCAATGACATCTCATTATTAACATTTTAGATGTATTATTTGCAAATTGATCAACACAGAGCAGGAAGTCATATGCAGAGACTGGTAAAGATCAATTTTGTGTTAAATAATAGTGACTTTTTGAATTTAGAGTTGTGGTTGAAGAAGTTTGCAGGTAAGTTTGTCAAATGTGTATGGGTTGGTTGCTCTGAAACCAACCTTTCAGTCTTTTATGGCACTTCATGGAAGGACACTCCCTCATGTAGATGTTACAGAACTAGTTTACAATGCCAGAAGAAAAGGATTTGGGATTAAAATGTTTCTAGAACCCATAAAACACAAACAAATAGGGAGGGCACATTTTAGGATTGCACCAGCAAAGCAAGTTTAAATCTATGATAACTATTTTCTTCTGTGCATCTCACATCAAGCCCAATTAATTCTCTTTTTCTCTCTGATGATTTGGCCTGGGATTAGGCAATGCAATACTGCTGACATATTATGTTAGGTATACTTGAGATGTGTTTTGTTCAGTGGTTCTCAGATTCACAAGGGCTTATCGACCCAGCTTTAAACATGAGCTACAGGCATTGAGGGCAGGATGTACCTGCGCACTCTACCAAATTACATTTGCAGACTCCTGCTATGCCTAAAAAATGAAATTATCTTGCCAGGAAAAAGAAATCAAGTTGTCTGTAAACAAGGACGTAGGAGGTGATTGTGTTTTGCGTGACATAACTGTCTACTTCTCATATGTTGATTGTATTTAAAAAGACAGCATTACTGAAAGCCTACTTACAATGTAATTGAAGGCCTTTCAAAAGTGAGGTTATACTATATCACTTAGAAGAATGCCTTATTAAAATACTTTGAATCTCATGACATGTCTTACTGATGAATAAAAAATCATCTTACACGTCTCTGCTAAGAAATGTTCTGTTCAAGAAGATTAAAACACTTTCATTGGAGTCTATAAAGCATGAAAGTAATAATCTGAAGTAAATCTTGAAATTCTTATTAAGACACTGCCCTCCTGGGGGGGCGGGGCGGGGGGTGAGTGGGTGGAGGGACTGTGTCTCCTAGGAACTGAACTGTCTCCAAGGTGACATGTTTGGCAATGGAATGTCAAAATTGTGCCAGCCCTCTGTAGCATTCTCGGTAGTCCAGTACCTGAGCCAGGTGGGTCTGTAGTATTCCAGGGAACTGCCATGCTGTCTTATCGGCAGGACTTGGAGCAGCAGTCCAGTCACTGGGGGAAGGGACTCTTCCCATTTAGCTTCCATTAACCCTGTAAGCCAAAGTCCCAATGGGTAAGGTGCTGACAGCAGGAAAGCTTGCCAGACAATGTTTTCAATGGCAAGCTTTGTGGTTTTATTTGGTTAGACTCCAGCAGTATCTCAGCACACACTCTGGGATCCCCAAGCCTGCTTTTACCAACTCGTGCCTAATACTCTCCAGAAATAGGTAAGCAGGATGTAACTTTTCAGGGAAAGTGTGTGCATTCCATTCCAATAAATATCTCTGGAATTTGCATGAATAGGGGAGATGCACCAAACTCTCAATTTGCTTTAGATATTCTTAACCATGGTGATGGGTTTTCTCAGGTATGCAAATTTGTTGTTGTTGATAAATTTAAAAGGGTTACTGGATTATAATGTGGATAGCACAACAAATACACTCAGAGAGATATTAAGAGAAAATAATCAGTCTTCTAAACCTAGATTTCAATTTCAGTTCTTGAAATTGTGAACTTTCCTTCTGGCGAGGTTAAGTATGCAATAAATTAAAGACATGTATGGGATATGATTAGAGATTCAACTGGATATTGTCAAAGAAAGTCTTTTGTGCAAGCATGGAAATTTAAAATAAAATTGGTGAACATTTGGTAAGGATTAGGCAGTTTCATTTTGATGAGAGGCTCAACACTGTACTTGGAATTAACAAAAATGTTGTTTTACCCATGATAAATAATTTTGTTTGCAAATACATAATCACTACAGTATACAGTAAATCCTGCGAAGCACTTTGCGATATTTTGACAATGTGATAAACGCTATATCACATTTTAGTGCCTTATCAATTGTCAAAATGTCTCAAATGCAAAGATTATTATTATAACTTTATAAGACCAATAATTTCAAATTAAAAACATTAGCATAAATTAACTGTACAGCTTCAGCGTTAAAAAAGAACCAAGGTTTCAGTGGTATTTAATAACACTAAGTCAGACAGAACTCTGGAGTTTGCTGTTTCAATTCCCGATTCTTTTCAGTTTGCTGATCTCAGGCAGAGCAGCAATTGGAGAACTACAATTGGCTTCAACTGCCTTTGGCTGGAGTGCGGGTAATTCAGCCAAGAATTCCACTCCTTTCCACTTCTACTGACCCCTTGCTAGACATTGAGCATGTATAGACATTGGGTGAGAACACGATTGGTCTTGGCTATGATGCATCCCACAGAAGATTAGCCTATCACTATTCGCAGTCTAAAGCTCATACATTGCAATTTGGATGAGGCACCAATAAGTGGCTGTTGCCAGTAGCACCATATCCCAGAATGACAGGAGAGGAAAAAGAGAATTGACAAAATAACAAAATCCAGCTGTGATTCTTTTCTAAGGGCTACTGATACTGAATTTACAATTCAATCACTCCTGAAAGGCTTGCTTTTTAACTCCCTGTCGGTTTGAAGGAAAGAATAAAGAACCTGTCATTTTATAGTGGCTTATACATTGAACATTAAATTTAGTTTACAGTAATTATAGTCAAAATGTATGGCTGTTTGTGTAGACAAAGATGGGAGCTGTTTTGCATGCAACAAGATCACATGAACAGCCACAAGGTGAATAATCAATTCATCTGAATATTGGGACCTCATGAGAGACTTTCTTCTCTTTCCGAATAGTATTGTGGAGTTTTTAACATCCACCTGAACAGGCAGATGGGACCATGTAATTTGCAGGACAGCAGTTCTAACAATGCAGCACTTCCCCAGAAATTCAGTGGAATGTTGGCCTGAGCAATGAGATCAAGTCTGAATGTGAGGCTTTGAACCCAGAAACTTCTGATATTGAAATGGCTATGAGGCATTCTATGAGAACTGAGAAGGACATTTTGATTAATCTGCAATGGGAATATTTTTTAAAAACAAAAACAATTTATACTGGTCAAGGACGATGATGACAAGACTCCTCACCATTATCAAAGGCAGAGTTTGTTTACTGCATATGACCTTTTTAGAACTCATAATTTTGCAAACTCCAAAAGGAAAAAACAAAACAAAGTTCTCCAATGCATTCCCTTAATCGACCTAATTCTTCAACCGCGCCTCCTCCCTTTCCTTTTTCTCTTGTCCAACTCCTCTGTTGTGCTGTGCCGCAAGATGCCATGCTGCCTGAAGAGTACAATATAAATGCAAGTAGCTGTTGTTGTAATACTGGAAATCAAATGTACTTGCTTGGCTAAGATGTACACATCACTGCAAATGTGCCCGAGCCTGATGTACTTTCATTGTGTAACTGGAAGTGTACTGCAGCATATAAATTTAAAGAAAAATCCTCAGATTTCACAAAAATAAAGCTGTCAACATTTCAGTTTTCTGTAAAACATTCTGCCTGGGTCTAGATTTACTCTATTTATGCAACATTTTACAATGTCCAAAATTTGGCAAATTCTTAAACATAGCCTTCATTTTGAAGCCAGTTTTCTGTAAGTTCTTTGAAGAACTACCAAAAAGCAACTTCAAAGACAAGACTAATTCAATACTTTCCCAGATTCTGGATGCTACAATACAATTTACATTTATATAGTGATTTTTATGCCAATGGGACTTCTCAAAAAGCTTCAGTGCTACATTAATAGAGAAAATCGAGACCCAGGTGGATTTTTTCCCATCCATTCTTTAATTTCTTGCACCGACAACTAAGGAACGGTACAGTAACTCAGTAACTGCAGCTAAAATATGTACTTAAAACCTGTCTTTATCCTGAATCAGCACAAAAGAGAAAGCCATTCATTGAACTATGGAGAGCATGATTTTCACGTTAATTTGTCAAATACTGGCATTTAAATTTGTATTTATCAATTATTTAAGTAATGTTATTTCATCTGGGGATCAAAATCGCACCCAAAAATGTTTAAAAAGGTACAATGGACAAATTGACTATGAGAAAAGCTTTTTAGTCTTGAGCGAAGGTGACTCAGAGGATCTCATAGAGGTGTATACAATATTAAATTGAATTGAAAAAGTAAACCCAGGACGTTGTGAAGGGCAATTTCGGGATAGATAATCAGAAAGTTTTTCTTTTCTCAGAGAGTAATCAACAACTGAAACAGGTTGCCAGGAAAGGTAATCAAGGTCAGGGCACTAGACTCATTTTTAAAAAAAGCAGTTTGATGGTAGGTGTGGGGGGATGGTAGATGGGTATTCTGGAGGGATAAGATCAGATAGGTCGGAGTGTCTTCTTCATCCAGATGAATCTTATGATCTTGTAAAGACTAAGGAAGAGTTGGGGGGCGTTCTGTCACAGACCACTACAAAAGGCTACGTTAAGGACAGATTTTAAAATTTCTGTTTGGCAAAGTGTTCCTTAATTATACACAGGGATAATTAAAGAACGGAATGTGTCTAGGAATATTCAGCCCATAAATATTCGCACAATTGAGCAGAACAAATTCTGTAGTTCAATTATAAAGTGCATGAGAATTGCACCAAAAGGCAAACGTTTGAAAATTTGGCTTGAAACATGCCTGAACTACTCATAAAGTGCATTAATCATCAATGAATCTCCAATTGCAACTTGGATAAAACAGCAACAAGAGGCCATTCAGCCCATTCATGCCATTGAGCCTGTTCCACCAGTTTATTAAATCTTGGCAGATCTATTAATTCCAGTGTCCCCTGCTCCTTCTCCCTTAATACCTCTACTACTCAAGTATATGTGTCTCTCACTTTAAAAATAATTCTGTTGATTCCCTCTCTTATAGCTTTCTGGGGCAGAGCATTCCACATCGTCATGATCCCCTGGGGTGAAGGAGTGCTTTGTGACCTTAGTTCTGACTGTCTTAGGTCTAATTTTAAGATCCTTTTAGAGTGGATGCCCCTACCAGAAGGGAAAATCGCCCACTATCTAACTTGTCAATTATCATTGAATCATAGAATCGTACTGCACAAAAAGAGGCCATTCGGCCCTTCGAGTCTGTGATGGCTCTTTGAAAGTAGCAATGTAACATCAATCCCACTCCCAAGCCCTTTCCCCATAACCCTGCAGACCCGTCCTTCTCAAATACTTGTCCACCACGTTTTTAAAAGTTGTTATTGAATCGGCCTCGACTACCCTTTCAGGCAATGCGTTCCAAATTCGAACAGCTCGCTGCGTGAAAAAATTCCTTCTCACCTCCCCTCTGCTTCTTTTAGAGACTATTTTAAATCTGTGACCTCGAGTCACCGACACAGCCACCAGTGGAAACAGTTTTTCCCTTTCTAACCTATCAAATCCCCTCATGATTTTGTAGACCTCTATTAGGTCTCCTAGTAACCTCCTCTGCTCCAATGAGAATAATCCCAGCCTCTCTAGCCTTTCCTCATAATCAAGGTCCCTCATTCCTTGTACCATCCTCGTAAATCTCCTCTGTACCCTTTCCAATGCCTTAACATCCTTCCTATAATGTGGTGCCCAGAACTGGGCACAGTTTTCTAACTGATGCCTAACCAGTGTTTTATATAGGTTAATCATAACCTCCTGACTCTTGTACTCTATGCCCCTATTTATAAAGCCTTGTATCCCATGAGCCCTTTTTACAGCATTATCTACCTGTCCTGCCACCTTCAAGGATTCATTTACCTGCACCCCCAGGTCTCTCTGTTCTTTTACCCCCCTTAAGATTGTATTACCAGCCTATATTGCCTCCCCTCATTCTTTCTACCAAAATGCAATACCTCGCATTTCTCCACATTGAAATTCATCTGCCATGTGTCTGCCCATTTTACCATTCTGTCTATGTCTTCCTGCAGTTGGCTACTATCCTTCTCACTGTTTACCACACTACCTAACTTTGTGTTGTCCGCAAACTTGGAAATGGTACTTGCTATACCCAAGTCCAGATCATTTATGTATATTAAGACGAGCAGTGGTCCTAATACCAATCCCTGGGGGATGCCACTGTACACTTCCCTCCAGTCAGAAAAGCATCCGTTCACCACAACTCTCTGCTTTCTGTCTCCCAGCCAGTTCTGGATCCATGCTGCCACTGACCCTTTTATACCATGGGCTTCTATCTTTCTTACAAGTCTTTCATGTGGCACTTTGTCAAATGCCTTTTGAAAGGCCATATAAACTACATCAACTGCACTACCTTTATCCACCCTCTCCGTTACTTCATTGAAAAATTCTACTTTCATTACTTTCATTGTTGTAAATACCTCAATCAAACCATTGCTTAACTTCATCTGCTCAAAGGCATATAAGCCCAGTCAACCCAGCCTCTCATCAAAGCTAAGGTATTAATGTAGTGACAGGTCACTGAACATCTTCCCAGATCAGTTTGTTACAGATGGAACCTCACCTTTTAAGAAAGTCAATAATAATAAATAAGCTTTTGAACATTGTGCCTATTATCTATTAGAAGCACAGATGGGTACTACAGCTGTTGATTACAACTATAGCACCTACATTGGTGTTCAATCTTTTGATGTTCTATTTCTGGGATTATTAACAGAGTGCAATTCTGAATGAGGATTCTTCATAGGTTCAGGATACTTTTGCGAATATTTCTCTTGTTTCATCTCAAATTATTAATATTCATGATATGCATTAAAATTAATCCTACAAACGTTGCATTTGATATTGTGGCTTATCACATTGTTCAACACATCTCGAAGTACTTACAAAATTTACTGTAGAGTGTAGTGAATGTGTATTTTGAGGCAATTGCACACAACAACTTCCCACAAAGCAGATGACCAATTTTATCTGAAGAATTTTTAGCAAGGACTCAGGAAGAAACTATTTTCTGTTTTTGACTAATGCCATGGAATCTTTAATGTCCATTTAAACAGGTAGACGGGACCTTAGTTTTACCATCTTATCCAAAGGACACATTGCCGCTAATGAGCTTGCCTAACGCTGTACTAGAGTGTCAGCTTAGCCTACAGCATGAGTACATCCCACAATAGGGACTTGATCACACAACCCTTGCCAGAGGAAGATTGCTACCAACTATATATATATATATATATATACAAACACATATACATATGTATATTAGCTGTACCCGTTACAGCTACACTTGCAACCAAAAGATCCAATATGGAATGTAGATTGACACACAGACACACACTTACTTATCCTTGAAAGGTTTGATTTTCGCTTAGGCATCTTTCTAATGATAAATATAAATGTATAATTTATAATCACTGGGACATCCTTCCGATGTGAAAGGCACTTTAAAATCTAATTTTGTTCTTGCCGTGTCTTAGCTTCATCTGTGTTCTTTACTTTGTTCCTGCCACCGCTTGGCTACCTGAAAACAAATATGCCCATGTCACTCCTAGGTGCAAGATCTTTCTGATGAGGCATAAATCATGTCTCTATGTCAATCGGTTATTGAGGTGCTTCTTGAGATGCAGACAGACAGACATCAGAATAGATGTGTCGTCGAGACATCTAAAAGCCTTTCACAGGATATACTGTAAAGTGAATTGACTGTATTTTGTGGACGAAACACAGAAGCCAATTGTGTACAGCAATGTCCCACAAACAGCTATGCTAGGATAGGTAGAAGAGTGGAATCCAGTAGCGAATGTGGAGTCCTGTTGTATATTGATTAAAGCACTCGCCTCGCAAGCGAGAGGACTTGAGTTCGATTCCTGGCAGGGCGAAACGTTAGACAAGTTTCCTTACTCCACATGCCTCTGTTTACCTAGCAGTAAGTAGGAATCCGGCTGTTTAGTTGATTAGTGAATCGCTTTTCCGAGAGTAATAATCCCTTCATAATAATAATAATAATTTGGTCAATCAATCCACAACTGTTTGTGGGACACTAATGTGCACAATTGGCTGCCATATTTTGCTCACAATTCACCTCACAGTATTTTCTGTGAAGCACTTTGAGACTTCTTGAAGATGTGATAACAGATGCAAAGTACTAAGAAGTCATGGATTTCTTTATCTCTATAGCCACTGGTTGTCCCTTCAGCCACTACACCCCGAAACTCTGGAAATCTCTGCCTCAACCCCTCCACCTTACCCCCTCCCTCACCATTTTCAAATCCTGCCTAAAGACCTTCCTTTTTCATCGTGCTTACAGTCAACTGCCCCATCCCTCCCCCTTGGCTCATTGTCAGACTCCGCCACTGTCAAGCATTCCAGGACACTAGCCCACGTGAGGGCCACTATATAAATGCAAGTTGTTGTTGTAACAACAACAACAACAACAAGATTCCATTTATAGAGCGGCTTTCACGTCGGGAGAATGTCCCAAGGCGCTGTACAGTGGGTCAGTGGGACAGTGACCCGAGCATGGGGGAAATGGTCAGGGTGAGGGGAGGGAAGGGAGGGAGCGAGGAAGGGGTAGAGAGTCTAGAGGGGAGCTGAAGGCACGGTCAAAGGGAAAGGTCTTGAGCCCGGCCTTGAAGGAGGAAAGGGAGGAGGCAAGGCAAAGGCACTGGGGGATAGAGTTCCAGAGCCTAGGGGCTGAGAGGCTGAAGGCCCGGCCACCAATGGTAGGGCAGTTGGGCATGGGATGTGGAGCAGACCGGAGCCAGAGGAGCAGAGGGTAAGGGCAGGTAGGTAGGGGGATAGTAGGTCGGAGAGGTAGGAGGGAGCAAGGCCGTGAATGGCCTTGTAGGTGAGGATGAGGATCTTGAATTCAATCCTCTGGGGGATGAGGAGCCAGCGGAGGCGAGCGAGGGTGGGAGTGATGTGGTCGCGAAGCTGGATAACAACATGGTTTGTAAAGGGATGATTGTGTTTAACTAATTTGAATGAATTCTTTGAAAAGGTAACCAAAAATGTGGATTAGGGAGTTGCAGTCGATATTGTGTGTTTAGAATTTAGGACGGTATTGGTGCCATATAAGAGACTTGTGGTGAAAATTAAGATACCTGGAATAGACGGAAAGGCAGTAAAGTGATTAGAGGAATGGCTGAATGACAAGTGAGAGCGAGTAGGGAATTTAGGGAGTTTTCCGATCAGTAGAGAATAGTTAGTGGTGTACATCAGAGATCAGTGCTAAAACTGATTTCTTTATTTCTCCTTAGAGTATATCAACAATGTGGATGGAAGAGTTGAGTAAATAATATTTTCATTGGCAGATGACACTAAATTAGGAAGTGTTATTAATAGTGACGAAGTGACAGAAGCTCCAGGCAGACATTGACAGGTTAGTGTTGTCGGCAGATTTATAATTGATAGAAAAATGGAGTTCAATATAGAATAATATATTTAATATAGAATAATGTAGAAATGTTGGGCAAGTTCCCTTACTCCACATGCCTCTGTTTACCTAGCAGTAAGTAGGAATCCAGTTGTTAGTCGATTGGGGGATCGCTTTTTGGGGGGTAATAATTCCTTCCAAAAAAAAATAGTAATAAATTAGTCACTTCAACAATCCAAGACTGTTTGTGGGACACAGCTGTGCGCAATTGGCTGCTGCGTTTCGTCCACAAAATATACTGTCAATTCACTTTACAGTATATTCTGTGAAGCGCTTAGAGACATTTCGAAGATGTGATAAGACTCTATATCAAATGCAATGATTATTATTATTATTAATATAAGTGGAAAATTTTGGGTAAAAGAATAGCGAGCGGAATTATATCCTGTAGAATAAGTGTCATAATTTCAATGGAATGGCGGAATGGAGGGATCTGGAGATACAATTACATAGTTTATTTAAAGTGGGACTGCAGGTCAAGAAGACTGTTAGAAAGGGAGGCACCTAATCCAGACTAGACTACGCCAATTCTCTGCACTCCTGATTTCCCATCTCTTCCCTCCACAAGTGGCAGACCATGCGGCATTCTGCAGCTCATGTCCTCTCCCACATTAGGTTCTGCGATACTATTACTATCCTTGCCCAGCTCCACTGACTTCCCATCCCCAGTTCAAAATCCTCATCCTCACTTTTAAATATCTCTTGTCCTCTGCGATCTTCTTAAATCCTACCAAACTGCCCACTGCATCTGCTCGGCAGGCACTGGCTTGCCTCACGTTTCCACACCCCCCACCCCAGACCCCACCCCCGGCACCTACCCCTCCTAAATCCAACCAGGTCAAGTGCAAATCCACGACTGTCAAATGCCTTGGGATATCCTGCTGATGTGAAAGGTGGTGTATAAATACAGAACCGTTGAATACAAAAGTATGGAAGTGATGATGAATCTATATAAGGCATTGGTTAAGCCTCAAGTGGAATATTTTGTGTAGTATTGGACATCACATCATAGAAAGGATATCAAAGATATGGAGTGGGTGCAGTGTAGGTTCACAAAGATGATACCAGAGATGAAAGATATAGTTTTGAGGAGAGATTAGGGCTCTTCCTGTTGGAGCAGAGACTGTTAAGTGGTCATATGATAGAGTTGATTAAAATAATGTAAAGGTTTGAGAGAAATATAATTGTGGTCACTAAACATTGTATTGGATGAGTAGTCGACATATTAAATGTACATCTTTTGGAAAACAAGTTCTGCCTTTCAATTAGGATCCTTAAGCAATACCTCCTGGTATGACTTCATATTCTCTAAAACCAACTGCCACCATACTCTTATTACAGCCCAGTGTCAAATTGTGACTATAAATATTGGTCTTCCAAACAAAGCCAACAATTTTCAATAACAGAACATCTGAACTTTGTATGACATTTATGATAGAAATTAATTGTTGCTGACCAGCTTCTAAGATATTCTGATCAAGTTCAATTTTAAAATATTTATTTTAGTTTTCATAATGATAATTCAAATATCATAGAGTTAATATAGAGTGTTATCCTAGAATATTCCTTTAGCAGCTAAAATAGGGAGAGAGAGAGATTCCCATCTCATTTATCTTGGCTGTATTGGAGTACAGTTCCCAGAGGTGAAAGGAAAATGTTCTAGCCCATTTATCACCCAATATCCTTAAAAATGTTGCACTATTGGAATGTAGTTAGTCATACTGTTACATGAACATATTTTAATGGCTATTTAGGGAACAGTTTTGCGTTTTAGCATTGATTGAACTGAAAACTAAGCGTTATCAGAAACCTTGAAAAGTAACAAAATTGCTGAAGTGAAGTCAAGGATTTCCATACCTTCTGTTTGTTGTATAAATTAGTTTGGGTTTTGCTAAACAATACTTGATTATCACAAATTAAGATGTCCTTTATGAAGATGACTGCTGGACCATTTCACATTATCTCATATTATGTTTTGTTTTTGGAATGAGATAGTTAGCGTGTGCCATAAACAACATGACAACAATAAGTGCCAAGGTAATTTCTTCAGCTTAATAACATTTTTACTGTAAAGCGTAGTGACTGTGTATTTTGTAGACGAATATTGTAGCCAATTTGTATACAGCAAACAACCATGAAGTGAATAACCAATTCTATCTGGAGGATTGTTAGCCAGAACACTGGTAGAGATACCCTTCTCCTATGGCATCATTTGCTGTTCATGGGTTATTGACGTGCACAGCAGGCCTGCATATGCCTACAAAATACACAATAACTACATTTTACAATAAAATTTTGTAAGCACCTTGAGACACCTTCCCAACTTGACAGGTGCTATGTCAAATGCACAGATTGCTATTATAATAGTTACACCAGTGTCTGTTCTCAGGCATCCTGTAACCACAACATAATATACAGGCATCAAAAAACCTGAGAGACACTAGTATGTGTGCACATAACATTATAGGTGGGATGTAATTGTTTTGTACCACAGATTTAGCACTTACTGTATTATAATCCATATTAGTATTATATTAGTATTTTAACAATTCTAGTTTTTTTATTTTATGTATTGAATTAGTTCATAATGGTCTAATGGACAATCACTAAACAACAGCTTAGCCAATTATTAAGGGCAAATCTTAATAAATGATCCAAGATGTCATTATTTACCTTTTTATGTGCACTGTAAGAGGGCTTTGATGTAGAGTTCCTATTCTGTTTAACTAACATTCATAAATCTGCCACGTGTTTTCAGCTACACATGAATTTGCTGTGATTTATATAACCATAAGGAGCCATTAACATTCAATCAGATGAACTCTGATGCAGATTTTTTAGATTTGAGAGAGGAGCCAAGACTGGAAAGGGAAAAATGAATAATGTATAATGCTAAAATGTCTTTGGATATTATAGTATAGAATAAGAAGGAAGTTAGGGAAAACTGTAAAAGACTCAAAAGTGTGGTGAGAAAGAAGATGAACAAGAGATACTATATATATGAAATTATTAACTCTTTTGCTTTAACCCTCACATTCCAACATCCAACACACTGTGAGGTCAAGGACTTTGACATTAGTGAGGCAGAGGATCCAGGCAGGCTTAAGAGGATAAAAAACAATTAACCAGGCCAACTATAAGCTAAGTTACTTAGATTGACAAAGATGAACAGCTTTGTGAAGTACTGACAGCCATTTTGAGGGAGTCAATCAACACCTGAGAGGGTCCACCAGACAGGAAAAAGGTAAATGTGGTTCCGACATTCAAAGAAGATAACATGACCACACTGAAAAATTACACACCATTATTTAGCCTAATCTCAATAATTGGGAAATGCAAAATCAAATCAGGGTGACCGAAGGCACAGTCGAAGAGGAGGGTCTTGAGACAGGACTTGAAGGAGGCAAGGAAGGGGACGAGGTGGAGGGACTGTGGGATGGATTTCCAGAGGGTGGGGACAGAGGTACTTAAGGCCTGCCCACCAATGGTGGGGCGGGCAAGGCAGGGGATGTGAAGCAGGCTGGAGCCCACGAGCGGAGGGAGCGGACAGGTTGGTAGGGCATTAGGAAGTCACAGTGGTAGGGAGGACCCAGGCTGTGGAGAGCTTTGAAGACGAGAACCAGGATCTTGAACTGTATCCTCTGTGTGATGAGAAGCCAATGGAGCCGAGGGAGGATGGGGTGGTTAGGGTTGTGAAGCCTGGTGCTGGGAAGGACACAGGCTACAGAGTTCTGGATAATCTGCAGCATCTGGAGGGAAGAGTTGGGGAGGCTTAGAGGCAGGGAATTTGCGTAGTCGAGCCTGGATGTGATGAATGCGTGTCTGATGGTCTCGGTGGCCTGCGGTGAGAGACAGTGGTGGAGCCAGGCAATGTTATGGAGGTAGAGAAAGCAGAGCAGGTCATGGCACAGATGTGGGAGATGAAGAACAGTTGCTGGTTGAACAGGACGCCAAGGTTCTGTGTTGGCTCCTTGAGGTATAGAGTGCATCCATGAAGGATGATGTTGTCGGTGCCCGAGTTTGGAGGCGCTGACAGGAACCAAGTAGGAGGCCCTCGGTCTTGTTGACGTTCAGCTGTAGAAAGTTAGCTCTCAACCGGGACAAATGTCCAACAGGCAGTCTGTGAGGACAGCAGTGGTCCTGGAGTCGAGGATGGAGGCGGAGATGTCATGTCTACGGATGATGTCACCAAGAGGGAGCATGTAAATGTTGAAAAGGAGGGGACCAAAGGCAGAGGGACACCACATGTGACGGTGCAGGGGCTGGAGGAGAAGCCGTTAGTGGAGACAAAGTTAATACGGTGGGAGAGGTAGGATTTGAACCAGGCAAGTAAGGTCCGTGAAAGTTGAGCATCAATCATTTACAGCGGAAAAAAAACTCAAAGTCTGTTTACTGGAAGAGTTCTGGTTACTGTGACATTAGGGAGCTGAATGGCCCAAGAGGCAGTGCAGAGGAAAGCAATTAGGCTTACCCCCATTGATAGAGGAAAGATTAAATTAGATAGGACTCTTCAACTTTGAAAAGAGAGGGGCTCTTAAAGAGCTATGTAAGAAGAGTAGAGAAGGTCATATTACAACAATACTTTGAGATATGCCAAGGTAGCAGTATGAGGAAATAGGTTGAGGGTTGCTCAGAAGATAATTGTCCTTCCTGTCCCCAAGGAAGTATTTCTTTATATACTAGGTAATTACATGCTCGTGCTCCCTCTTGGTGATGTCATCCGCAGACATGGGGTCAACTTCCACATGTATGTGGATGACACCCAAATCTACTTCTCCAGGTGCAACTCCCAGTCCGCTGATATCTGTTAGCTTGTTTGAAGGACATCAAGGTGAAATGAGCGCAAATTTCCTGCAGCTGAATGTCAGCCAGATGGAAGCCATATTCTTTGGTTCCCATCAACGTCTTCTCTCCTGCGGGTATGAACTCCTCAACCTCCCCGGGCTCTCCCTCAGACACACTGAACCCGTGCGCAATTTAGGCATCAGGTTTGATCCCCAGCTTTCCTTTCTATCACACATCCATTCCCTGACCAGGACGGCTTTTTTCCCTCTCCTCCACATTGCCCGCCTCCGTCCGTACCTCACAACCGACGCAGCTCAATCCCTCGTCCATGCCTTCGTCACTACCCAGCTGGACTATTCCAATGCCCTCCTCGCTGGTCTCCCCAGCTCCACCATATGCAAAATCCAATTAATTCAAAACTCCGCCGCCCAGATACCCACCCGCATGAAACTCCGTACCTCCATTTCACCAGTCCTAGCCAGGTTCCGCTGGCTCCCAATCACCGAACAGATTGATTTCAAGGTCCTCTCAATCGTTTTCAAATCCTTTCATGCTATCTCACCTCCCTACCTATCCAACCTGCTTATCTCCCACTCCACCGCCCGCGGCCTCCACTCGGTTGGCTCCGGCCTCCTGTTTGTCCCTCGTGCCCTCCATTCCACCAGTGGTGACCATGCCTTTAGCCACTATGCCCCAAAACTCTGGAACTCTCTCCCTCGAGCCCTCCACGTTGCCCCCTGACTCCCCATCCTCAAGTCCCACCTAAAGACCTTCCTTTTTCTTCGTGCTTACGATCACCTCCCTCTCCCACTGCTCATTGTCAGACTCCGCCACTGTCAAGTTCTCCAGGATGCTACCCTGTGTGAAGGGCGCTATGTAAATGCAAGTTGTTGTTGTAATTGGGATCTGTAAATAGTGGTGAAGCCAGGAACCTCATTATTTTAACTTTTATTTTGAAATGGTATCTGGCAAGCATTGAGGGAATAGAAGGAATGGACACAGAAGTAATGAAACAACTTTTTATTTTAACGTCTTTAACAAGAAAAGGTAAATATATTGTCTAAGAGTACTAAATATGTCTATTGGCTCACTTAATGGCAATCACCTCTATATAGGAGTCCTGTAGCTTAGTGGTTAGAGCGCTCGCCTCGTAAGTGAGAGACCTGGGTTTGATTCCCAGCAGGGCAACATGTTTGGCAAGTTTCCTTACTCCATATGCCTCTGTTTACCCAGCAGTAAGTAGGAACCCGGTTATTAGTCGATCAGCGAATCGCTTTTCCAGGGATAGTAATTCCTTAAAAAAAATTGGTCACTTCAATCCACAACTGTTTGTGGGACACTGCTGTGCACAATTGGCTGCTGCATTTTGCTCACAAAATATGCACTCAATTCACTTTACAGTATATTTTGTGAAGCACCTTTGAGACATCTCAAACACGTGATAAGGCTCCACATCAAATGCAAGGATTATTATTATTATTAGATAAGAAACGTATAGGTTTATGGAAATGTATTAGTTGACTCATCGCTCACTATGTCAAAACAAGGTGAGGCAACAATAAACAATGTACACCCATATGTGTACAGCAAAGCTATCCATCACAGGGAAATATTAAATGTTCTCAAGTAGCAATCATTTCAGTAACTAGCTTGCTTGTGGCGGTGGTGGGAGGGGAGAGAATTTTCTTTTGCATTATAGTCTAGCCAAGTGTCAACCTTTTTTGTGGTATGCTGAATAGTCTTGCCACCCAAAAAGGTATCTACATTGATTTCAGGTATCAGCCTGGCTCAGGTAATGTAGCATTCTCACTTCCAAGTTCGAGGGTCGTCAGATCATATCCCTCCCCAGGGTTCTGAGCTCAGTGTTGGCTGATACTCAGTGGAGTGCTGGGGTTGTTGAATTGTCAGAGGTGCTGCCTCATCAATTAGACTTAAACCAAGGTCTTGTGTACCTGTTCAGGTGGATGTTAAAGATCTCTATTTGTGGGACATTATTATGCACAATTTGGCTGATGTTTTTGCCCAAACATCCTGCCAATGGAGTCTTTACACCACAGTCCTACATTGTTTTAAAATTGGGTGCAGATAAAAACAATTTCTATTTACCATAAATATTTTGAAGTGGGTTTCTTTTTTCACTATGGAATACTTAATAGTAAACATTTTCAGCAGTGCTTAATGAACCCGGCTTCCATTATTATCGGTGTTTCCTGCTGCTTAGTAATACATTGAATATCCCAGCACTGTAATACATTGAATACTCAGATGTCCCAAAACCCATTTAAATATTGCCACTCCAGTTCCTTTTTTTTATGGCTTTGGTCTCCAGCTTTTCCAGTAACCAGTATCTTGCTTAAATTATATTCAAGGGTTTTGAAGATCATTAGGAGAAGTATTGATTCTGTCTCCAAGTATTGTGCTGCGCTGGCACAGGGAATCAGTGTGAATTTTGTAATAGTGAATAACTTGTTATAATGTACCACTTGGCTGGTTCTCTCATTTCAACAGGGACACACAATTTCCTGGGTTAAATATTCTTAATCAATATGAGTTACTCATTCCATCTAAGAGACGTTATAGCACAATGTGCCTTTGTAGTCCACGAGTTGTGCATTTTTGAAAAGGTGCCAGTGAGGATGAGCCCCATTGCTTTTCTACTGCAGTCTTGCCGCCCTCTGATTGTGCTATCAACTGGGTGGATTGACCTCATTTCAGTGGAGTAGAACCTACACGTCCCAATTTCCTACCTAGTCAGTAGAATCAATTTGTCTTTTAATCTAATATTGCACAGATTTGTGAAATATTCTTTATCAAGATGTAGGTGCTATATCAAATGCATTACTTTTTTTTCAGTTAAACTCCAATGTAATTGCGTCTGTACTTGGTTAACATGCTATATAGTGTACAGTAACAAAAATAATAATACTTGTATTTGGCATAACGACTTTCATATTGGGCGTCACAGAATTTACTATGAAATACAATAACTGTATTTGAAGATGAATGGAGCAGCCCATTTCCAAACAGAAGTGTCCCACAAGAAACTAAGAAATGAATGACAGTTTTATTTTGCGGGGATTGTTGGCTAGGACATCGGGAGAAGCTCCCTTCTCTTTTTGAGTAGTGCTATGGAATCTTTAACATCCATCTGAACAAGCAGACAGGACCTCAGTTTGTGAGTCCTAACATAGGCCTTGAACCCACAACCTGCTGACTTAAAGGCAAGAGTGCTGAGCCAGACTGACGTAGCAGCATTCATTATTTTGCACATGGATGTGGCAGTATTCTGATGACCTCTTCAGATATTTGTATTAATCACAAACCCAACATAAATCAAGTAAATAACCAGTTGTACCAGTCTGGTACATTACATAAGTAGCTGAGCGTCAATTGTCATAGGAAACTAGGTATGTGCAGCTCAGTTCTTTTTCTTCCCTCCAATGCCCGAAGCTATTGAGATGAGTTGTAATGGTCATACCGTTGCTCTGGCTAACCCAACAAAGACCAATGATTAAAGCATAGAAGAATGATTATAACTAGCTCCTCTGACTCAGTACCACATCTTCCTGTGCACACACATCAAGGAAGCTATCTAGTACTTATTTTGGATCAGGGTAAGATATGCCACTTTGATGTTAAGAATTACTCACTGATAATTGATGTGAAAATATTTTCCTTTCTAATTTATTTTCTCTTTCCTTCTAAGGGAGGTATTATGATATTTCTTCACACAGAGGTGTGTTAGAATCCTTACTTGGAACCATAGATGAAGCAGAATCCATTTTAATTTTCAAGAGGGAATTATATAAATATCTGAAAAAGACAAATATTAAAGGTCATGGGGAAAAGGCAGGAGAATGGGACCACTCCTCCCGAGAAGCAATTGAGGCACAAATATGCTGAATGACCTCCCACTGCTGTAAATTTTCATAGTTCTAAATCATCCTCCCACTCGTAAACCTATTTAGCCCGACTTAATAACCTCTTTATTGCTTTTCATTGCTGGTTATCTTTGGGTATCCACATTGTTTTTGTCAGTGTTTTAAAATAGAATCTTAGGTTCTGTAAAGGAGCTTACTGAAGAAGCTTGTCTAAACGAAATGGCCTGCTTCAAGAGGAAATGCATGACACTTGTTCCTATTTACTGGGTAGTGTTGTCATCCTGACCAGATAGTCTCAAGCATATTTCTCCTTGTTGAAAGTCCCAAATTAGAGCTCCAATGTCCAAATGATTGCTCTGGTGTGCAACCTAGGTTTTTGGGGTTCCTGTATTGGCAGAGCATGAACTTATAAATATAATGTACACTTTCTTTTTGATCATAGATTTTAAAGATTTTAAATTAATTTACTTTGTAATGCATTTATAAACACAATTTTTTTTGAAACACTAGTCACAACAGTATGCACTTACCTATCCATCATTCGCCTTAGAATATCAGAGGTTTGATATTTCTCAGGGTATTAGCCTGTAAGACCATTGTTTCATAATTGAACACAGTGCAGAATTTTTGATAATGTTAAATTTAGTCTTAATTTGGAAGCTGGTGTTTTTAAGATCTGCAGAAACCAGATCCAGATTAAGACTGAATTTTAGAATTTACGTCCTATACTGTATTATTGTACTAGAAATAGTACCACCTGGTGAGGGCTCAAACCCGTGCTTGTCAGCTGTTGAATGACAACTACTATCCTCCTTGGGGAGGAGGTAAGCTGTGTCTCCTTGGAACTGAACTGGCTCCAAAGTGACATGTTTGGCAAAGGAATGTCAGAATCGAGCCAGCCCTCTGTGGCGGTCTCAGTAGTCCGGTTCCTGAGCCTAGCTGGTCCACAGTATTCCAGGGCACTGCTGATGACAGCACTGCCAGCTTGGCTCATCGACAAGACTTAGGAGGGCAGACCAGTCACTGGAGGGCAGAGTGTCATCCCACGGGCTCCTGTTAACCCTGCAAGCCAAAGCCCTAATGGGTGGTCCGAGTTGGACAATCAGCAGGAAAGCTTGCCAGACAGTACAATCAATGGCAAGTTATGCAGTTTTAGCTGCTAGACTCCAATGCGCACTCTGGGGTCCCTAAGCCTTGGATCTGGCTAACCTGCGCCCAATACTTTCCGGAATTAGGTAAGCAGGATGCGTCCCTCCAGGGAGAAAGAGCACATTCCATTCCAACAATCTATCTCTGGGATTTCCATGTGTAGGTGGGATGCATGGAAATCTCACTTTGGTTTGGATACTATTAAGCAAGATGATGGATTTCCGCATGTATCAGATACCTGGCTAACCCCCCAAAATTAAAGAGAACATTGCAACTTCATTGCCAGCCCATGCACATATCTGATCAAGTTCTCTTGTAGAGCCTTTGCTGCCTCCTGTGATTCCAAAGTTCCCTTAACTTGGTTTCATCTGCAAATTTAACTTTCTTATATTAAGTCTGTGAATCCAGGTATTTAATACATACAAGGAACAGGAGGGATCCCAGTACAGACTCCTGAGGCACTCCTAATTTTGACCTAGTTCCCCTAACAAAGACTTTCTGCTTTCTTCCCTTCATCTAATTCTGAATGCATGTCCATGTCTTGCCCTTGATACCCAGTGACCACAGTTTGTGAAGGAGTCTTTCATGTGGTTCTTTGTCAAATGTCTTCGGAAATTTAGATATAGTATCTCATATGGCTTCCTGGAGCCAATTTGGGCTGTCACCTCCTCAATAAATAATAATAATAAAACATAATCCTTGCATTTGACATAGCATCTTATCACGTTGTTGAGACGTTTCAAAGCACTTTAGAGGATATAATAATGATAATACTTGCATTTGATATAGCGCCTTATCACGTCTTCGAGACATCTCAAAGCGCTTCACAGAATATACTGTAAAGTGGATTGACTGTGTATTTTGTGGGTGAAAGGCAGCAGTCAATTGCACACAGCATTGTCCCACAAACAGCCATGAAGTGAGTGACCATTTTATTTGGGGGATTGTTGGCCGAGATACCGGGAGAAGCCCCCCCCACCACCCCACTCCTCTTTTCAAAAAGTGCCATGGAATCTTTAACATCCATCATTGCTAGCCCATGCACATATTCAATCAATTTATCTTGTACAGGCAGACAGGACCTTGGTTCAATGTTTCATCTGAATGAATGCACCTCTGACATTGTAACACCCCCCCGGTACTGCATTGGAGTGTCAGTTTAGGCTGTTCGATTCCAAGTACCAACGTGGGGCTTGAACCCAAATGCAAGGATTTGTTTTATTATGACTGACTCAAAAGCAAGATTGCTACCTCTGCACCAAGCTGAAGAAGTCTATGAGATTAGTCAATCAAGACCTATCTTTTCTGAACCCATGTTGGCTGTTATTTATTAAATTATTTTAATATAAAAACCATCAAATATGCACATCAAAATTTCTACAGCTGATTGGGCACACGGTCAGGAATGTTGGTTTTCCAGTTGTTAGACAAGTGAGTTTGTGGTCAGGGAACTGTTTAGCGCCTTCGAACGTCCACCCAATGTGAAAGGCACCATACAAATGTAATTTGTTGTTGCTATTGAAGTAGCAATAGCAGTGTTCTCATTGTAATGGCTGCTGCTTTTTGTATGAAGAGGAATAAATTGTATTGCTTTTGGCTTCAACCTGAAGAACACTATTTCGCTGTGATCCAAGCCAATGCACAAAATGAACAAAAACAATAGAAGGACATCTTATACAAATCATACCAATGTCAGAAAGGGGGTTGCAAAACACGGTGCAAAATTGACAGCATATCTGGTGCTTTGTGCTGAAAAAACTCACATCAATCCTTATGCAGATTTGAGGAACTAAATCTCGGACAAGATTTGACCAAGTTCCCCCATAGCTTCCAGTTTCATCATGAGAACTCTGACATGAATTGCTAAATGGCCTTCTGTACTATAAATTTATATGGTGCTATGAGGCACTAGGTCCCAAGTCTTATGGAAATCGATAATAATAATCCTTGCATTTCATATAGCAGCTGATCACGTTGTTTAGACATCTCAAAGCACTTCACAGAGTATAACGATAAAGTGAAGTAACTGTATATTTTGTGGGAGATACTCGGCAGCTAATTATGCACAGATATGCCCCATAATCATGGATTGAATGACCAAATTTGATGGACTCAATGCAGGTGGGTTTCCCCTGAGCTGTACAGCGTTCTGCTCTCATTTTTCCTGATGAGAGGCACCAGTCATGCTGCTGTTTTCCTGGCTAGTGCTGCTTTTTCTACCCCGTAGTTTACAAAGCAGAAAGTGTTTTAAAGCAAGGAAAGGGGAAATGGCTGTACTTCCTCTCATCCCAATCCTAGTGCAGCACATACAGATACTTAGGAAGCTTCCAAACTAGAAGACTGGAGAGTCTGGCAGACATTCTGCTAGATCAGTTTCTTGCTGGGACGAATACGAGTTTGTGTGTCTAGAAAGTTATTGAAAACAGGAACTGACTCGCATGATAGAACAGTTCAAACCACAAAGTAAGGAGAGTGAGTTATGCTGCAAATCCTAACAAAATGGAGTAGTGTTTAATGCTTTGCTGACCTCATTGTAGCAGCTCTTGAAAATTGCCCTTTTGTACTGTTTCTTTGCAAAATTACTTCAGGAAGTTGATATTTGAAAAAATATTATTTTATGATAACATTACCTTTTAAGAAGTCAGAAATAGAACTTCTTTTGATTGCTAATGTTAGTTATCCTCTCTCTGTTTGTAAACAAGTAGACCACTACATGATAGAGGTTTGCCCATTAATGCACCAGTAGCAGATCAGCCACGACAGCTAGAGAGGAGACAAGTGTTAGAGGTGCTCATTACCCAGTTCTTTCAGTGAACTATGTAATTGAGCACCATTACCTTCTTGTACTATAGGCATTTATTCAATTTGTTGCATATGTTTTGTTGGGTTATCGTTTTCCTACAGAATTTTTCCTTTATCCACAAGATCGCAGACCACAAGATGTATTGGAATAAAATAGGATTTACTCAGATGTGCAATGTGACTGATGTGCATGACTCTTTGTTTGTTCTTTGTGATTTGTTCAACTGGTGCTAGGTCACTGGTGCTGTAGTCGCTGTGGGAGAACTGTTCTTAGCGTTGTCACCTATTATTCTCTGTACAGGGCTGCATGATGGCTGTATGAGTGCCAGTCAGCTTTGCAGCCGTAGCTGTGCTGTGAAGGCCATCTCTGCAGGATGCCTATGAGATTCAGTGAGGTTTCTGAATCCCTTGGTTATTGGAGTTTGGATCTCAATGGCTTCCAAAAAATTTTCCAATTCCTAGCACTGGTACCCCTCGTTTCATGAAATCAAAATCCCCCTACCTTTAACAGATTTAAAAAATTGTCAGATTTAGTTCAGTCGCATTTCTGCCATGCTGATAATATAATTGATTTTAATGATTTCTCTGCCTCTGTTTAGACATAAAAAGGGAGACCTTAAGTCCTTTGGAGTTTTGTTAACAAATTGTCCTTAGCACCATGGGCTCATGCTTTCTGAGAGTTTTGAAGCTTGATATTGCCTTTGATGATTTATTCTGTACAGATTTCCATTTTCTATTCCCTCAGTCAGTTTGCTGATGTCAATTTGCATTCTTCAGGCAACAAAAAGACACTGATTACTGTGCTTGACTGGAAAAGACTCCCTGCTTGAAGATTATAAAAAGGAACTTTTCCAATCAACCACAGTAGCTTGAGAAAGATGCTTTGCACTATATTCTGTGAAGTGCTTTGGGACGTCTCAACTAAGTGATAAGGCGTTATATTAAATGCAAGGATTATTATTATTACTTCAGGAACAAGGTAAGGAATTACTACAATTTTCATATTTAACATTGGAGACTGGGCCCGCATTGTAGAGATAGTAATAATAATAATAATCCATGCATTTAATATACCGCCTTTCACGTCAGGAGGATATATCAAAATGCTTTGAGATGACTGTGTATTTTGCAGATGAACTATGAACATGTACACATTATACGGATCAATGTTTCACTATAACTAAATATGTTAAAATGATTCTGTATCAAGAATACATCATTTTATATTGTGTAAAACCTGTTGTATTAGAAACTGATCCAAAAATAGAGAAAAGTGTACATTAATATGCACAGACTGTGTGCAACCTTATATTACCCATCAGAATTGATCATGTGATGAGGTTTAAAAGATGATGTTGCTAGGTGTCAATACTTCCTGATCAAATGCCTTTATCCCTAATATTTGTGTTATATTGGGTATTGGGTGGGGGGGGGGGCCTTATTTGTTTATCGGCTGATATTTTGTTATTTTACTTTTTGTAAGAATTTGTGTCAGATTGTTCAAATGATTGGAAGAGGGTTTTTTCCTACTCATCCTCTGTTGTCCTCCTCAAGGCTCAGGAGAATTGCCTGTGGTCCTCCTCTGAGCTCCTCTTAAAGAGACAAGCAGCAAATAGATTTTTTTTTTGGGGGGTGCACTGAGCCCCTTTTACCCCTATTTTTGTTTTGGTCAGCCAGGTGTCTGACACACATGGAAACCCTTCACTATGCTGAGAGTATGGAAACCAGACTGAGAGTTCCATGCATCCCACCTACACATGAAATTTCCTGAGATGTTTACTGGAATGAAATGCACACACTCTCCCCGGAATGATGCATCCTGTTTACCTAATTCTGGAAAAGGTTTACAAAAAAACAAGGCTTTGGGGATGTGTTGGAGTACTGCTGGAGTCTAAGCAACAACAAATTTGCCATTGAGAGCACTGCCTAGTAAATTTTCCTGCTTCTTCTCCACCTACTCATTAGGGCTGTTGCATATTGCTTTAAGGCTAAATTAACAATTGGACATTGACAATGAGAAGCAAGTAGGAAGCATTATAGGATTCTGGGAAAGTGACTGGACAGAATGTTGAAGAGAGTAGAAGTGTAAGGTCGAAATAAAGAAACTATTGAAGCTAAACTGTGTTGTGGATTGAAAATTAATACCAGGGCTTTGAAGCTTAAAAATCTTCCCCCAAGAAGGATAGTCACTAGTTGGTCATTTGTTATCTGACAAGCGTGGGTTTGAGCCCTCACTATGTTATCATGGACTGAGCCCAGTTTCTGAATTACCATTGAGTTAATCTGGAATGATATTAATGATAATAATATTCCTTGCATTTATCTAGACTGTTACAAGCATGGAAACTGGTCATTCAGCTGTTTATTCTCATATCAGCCTCCACCATTCCTAATCCCCTCTCCCTGTAGTCCTGTAGCTCAGTGGTTGGAGCACTTGCCTCGCAAGTGAGAGACCTGGGTTTGATTTCCAGAAGAGCAAAATGTTGGGCAAGTTTCCTTACTCCACACTCCTCTGTTTATCTAGGAGCAAGTAGGAACCCTAGTCAATTGGCGGATCGCTTTTCCAGCGATTATAATTCCTTTTAAAAAGTTGGTCACTTCAATCCATGACTGTGCACAATTGGCTTCTGTGTTTTGCCCACAAAATATACAGTCAATTCACTATACAGTATATTCTGTGAAGCGCTTTGAGTTTTCTCATATGCTATATCAAATACAAGGATTATTATTACATGCATCTAATTTTCTTTTATATGTCTCTTAACAAAAAATACGCAACCGCTTGCTACTGATCTTACTCAGTTAGGTGGCTCCTATCAGCATGCAGCACTGATCCACACACAGTGTTACATTATTCGGTATACAGAAATACTTGGTTAATACAGTACTTACTTTCCTAGCAGACATTACGGGACCAGTTTATTGTTTAGAAAGGTAATCGAGAATGGTGCCTCTAAAAACCTGAAATTAAATAAGGATATTTCCTACGAGGTAGGAGATTTTTAAATAGCATTTACCTATTTAGGGTGGGCCGTGTATATTGAAATCACTCTTCTCTTCCCCCTGCCTCCTCTCACATCAAATTTGCTTCTTCAAGTAATTTATATGAATCTTACTTCTGAGGATATCTTTGATCATGTCTGCATGGCTTATATGCTGTTCATGTGGCTTGCCTCGTCTGAGTCTGAGTGTTAATGCCTGGTAATACTGCTCTTCTATTTCATCATATTATATCTTTATAGTGTGAATTACCCAGCTCTTTGGAGAAACATGTTTACTTGGTCGCTAATTTCTGAGAATTGCAATTCGAAAACTGAAGCAAATACAGATATTGTCTGAAACAATTTTGGAGTGTGAGTCTGTACACTGACAAATAATTCACTGATATTGTGAATTTAGTGCAGTCTTTGAACAGGAAATTCTGTTTTGTTTTTCAGCACGAAAATTGAGGAAATTCAGTAAACTAAAACACATCGGAAACAACCAGTCAACTCTGCAGCCAGACATGACTCTGAATATGAATCCACTTGCTGCACCAAAGATCACGGTTCCTTCAGCTCGAGGGATCCAGTTCACACCGGCACTCATTTCCATTTTACACGTTATAGAACCAGAAGTTATTTTCGCAGGTTATGATAACACTCAGCCTGACTCACCTAACTACCTGCTAACCAGTCTGAACAGGCTGTGCGAGAAACAACTAGTCTCTGTTGTGAAATGGGCCAAGTCCGTACCAGGTAACAATAGGATTAAAATCTAAAAATTATAATAATGAAACAATGTACAGTGTTTATTTTCTTCTTTATTTTTTTCTTTGTTTTGCATGTTAAAGTGGTGAACATCACAATGAGTTCTTTCTAGTGCAACAGCGTCTTTCTCTTTACCACAGCAACTTTTCTTGTGACTCTTGCAAATTTGCTATTTTTATCAGGATACTTCCCAGGTCTGAATGTTCACCTAGTCTTAAGCTGGAAGCCTATATTTTCTTAATATTTAAGATCACTTAGAATTGTGGAAAATGTTTGAATTGAGTCTTCAGTGGTAGGACAAGGATGATGGACCGAAAAATATTTGGGGTAAATGTTCTTCCAAACCTGTAATTTAAGGAGGAGTTGAAGATATCGATTTCTGAACCATACAATCCAAAGTCATAATGGGTAGCTGCTCAGTAATCTTTGTGTTGTGGACTTTGACCACTAAAAACTAGATGAAGCATCTCAAATTAATTTTGCTTAGAACTCTTAGGAGGTTGTAACATATCAGTTGTAACCTCGATCCAAACTCAGGGTCACAAGGCAAAGGACAGCATTGCTACTCACTAATCAAATTCCCTTCTACTCCAGCCGCCATATGAAATTTTTTTTCTATCAACGGCTAGATACAGAATATATTTAAATTACATGTTTAATGCTGGTAGCTCTCTGGATTGTTTTATTATGTTTATTACAATTTGTAGTGGAAATTAATTGAGGTGGCAGAGTAAATCCATTAGCCTAGGCTGATAATGAAATCAGGTCCTGTGATGAAGACACATTATTGCAACTATCTTTAGCATATAATAGCATGGTAAACCGTTACTCAAATGTTCTTAACTGTCAAACTTAATTAATAGCATTCTTGCCTTTTAGTCACAAATTTGGGGTTTTGGCTTTTTCACAGGACTTGACGATAAATAGTGCAAGATTATTCCACTCATAGGTCAATTGGTTGTAAAGGGTGCAAGCTCAGGTTGTAGAAAACAAACTTTCAAATTTAACCCCAGTTTAAAAACTATCCGAAATACTGTCAAAATCTTACACAAGTCTTACATTTTAAAGTTAAATGACTCAGACAGGTGGAATATCAGGCTTCAGAAATTAGATTTTTCATCTAAATGTTTTAAAAGTTAATTTTTTGTACACTGATGTGATCTATGTACAGTGAACTCTTTATAACTCTACCCTGCTTTAACATGTCACTTCTACTTAAGTTATCAAGTTGTCCTGACTATATTTAGTTTTACATGTATTTATAGATATACCTAACTTGATACTCTGGATGACTAGTCATTTAGCCCTTTTCCCTTGAAGTATCAGAAGTTTACTGTATCTCCTGTTATTTATGAAACAAAACTTCTTTGAATTCTTACAATGGTTATGAAGCTTTCTGTGCTGAGTACTTTGATATATATGGATCACGAGGGAGTCAGGACAAATAACAGGACGTTTTTCTTGATGCAGAGGATAATCAACAACTGGAACAGGTTGCCAGACAAAGTGGTTGAGGCCAGAACGCTAGACTTATTCAAAAAGTAGCTTGATGCAGTGATAAGAGATGGTAAAATGGGTGTTTTGCAGGGATGAGATTGGATGGACTAAATCCAGACCAACTGGATGCTGCATCCAGACCAATGTTGTGATCCTGTGATGTATTACAGTCACAGACAAAACACATGCTTTATCTGAGTTTGGCCACTTGCACAAACTATATGTAAAAAAATAAGCCAGCTTGAGAAGAATGTATGGGAAATCACATCTACCTATCTTGCACAAATCGATACATTACCATCCTCTTCATAAAACCGTTTCACTCATCCCATATATATTCAAATATTAATTTGATTATCAGAATCCGGAACTGACAAGGAAGGGGATATAAACATAGATTAAATACAGTGGAGTAGGCATATCAGATATTTTAATGACTAATGCCTTACCTAGCAATGATGGATGGAGACTCCTCATTTTCAGCTTTATCTGGAGTTTCCAAATCTTACACTCCCACTCTTAAATATGCCAGCATGTTTTAAAATGTCATGATATTATTAATAGTCTGAAAGATGGTGAATAATCATCATATTGAATCCATTTTGCACTATTATATTTTTCCAACCCATTGAGGATCTCTTAATAATAATAATCCTTGCATTTGATATAGTGCTTTTCACATCTTCTCGATGTCTCAAAGTGCTTCATCTTCTGGATCATCAAATCTAGAGCAAATGGATATCAGTGCTTGAGTGAGTAGTTTGCTACTGGCATTTGCTTAAACAGACAGATAGGTAATTGAAATAATAATCAACACTGTCAATGGCTCTGTTTTATCTCCAAGGAGATCAGAAGCAACTTTCTGCCAGGGTTGTCAGATGTGAGCTGAGTAGCTTTGTCTGTTGGTTATTCTGATAAATGAGGCATGGAGCATAATCTTTTACTAGATTACTTGTATCCTGGTTTGCTCTTGGCAACTATAGTACATAACATCCATGGCTTTGTTTGCATTTCTCCAAACTGTATAAAGATCTTCCACATGTTTTTTCTAAAACTATCCCCTATGTAGACTGCAAGGAATTGCAATTATGTAGCCTTTGAAAACTGCATTCTTCATGTTGAAAATTCATCTCCAATTCCAGTAATCCACCATTTCCTTCAAACAGGATTGTTTATTTCAGGCCATCTACTTTGTATGGTCTCTTGGATATATTTCTGTCTCCGTCCTTCACAGTTTCCTGTCTAATCTGACTCAGTTTCTATTCAGACACTAGCACTGATGATGTTATGCTCTATGCATACACTGTTGCTTCTACCTCTTTATTGGTACTCTAACTAAAGGGTAGTGGCAAGATGGCAGCAGCTTTGTATATTAAATGTACATCTTGATCATATTTATTCAGTCTTAACAGTAATCATATTCCTTAGCTAATCCTCAAGGCTCTTCTGACACATTGTCGTGACCTCCCATGCTTTGCCCCATCAGATCCACTGAGGACGGCGATCCTTCCTATTCTGCTCCTGTTATCAACCAAAGCCTTAACATTAGGGTGGCCCTGGCTGGACAAGTAGAAGGAAGTGTGCCAGACAGTCATGACCTGCTCTACCTTCCCTCACCTCGTAACATCGCCCGACTGCACCACTACCTCACCCCTCAGGGCGCTGAAACTCTTGTTCATCCCTTCATCACCTCCAGGTTCGACTTTGTAAACGTCCTGCTTGTCGGCCTTCCCAACTCCTCCCTCCACAGGCTGCAGATAATCCACAACTCTGCAGCCCATGTCTTCTCCTGCACCAAACTCCGTGACCCCATCTCCCCCACTCTTGCCCAACTCCATTGGCTCCCTATCCTTCAGAGGATCCAGTTCAAGATCCTTGTCCTCATCTACAAAGCCCTCCATGGCCTCGCCCCACCCTACCTCTGTGACCTCCTAACCCCCTACCAACCCGCCCGTTCCCTCCGCTCAGCCGGCTCCAGCCTGCTCCACGTCCCCTGACCCACCCGCCCCACCAATGGCGGGAGAGCCTTCAGCCACTCTGCCCCCAACCTCTGGAATTCCATCCCCCAATCACACCGCCTCGCCCCCTCCTTAGCCTCCTTCAAGTCCCACCTAAAGACCCTTCTCTTCGACCATGCTATTGGCCACCCCCCTTTCCCTCCCCTCCCTTCTCCCCCCCCTGACTCCAGCTCGGGTCTGAAATGCTGTACACTGTCCAGCGCCTTGGGCCGTCCTCCCGACGTGAAAGACGCTATACAAATGTAATCTTGTTGTTATTGTTGTTGGTTGTACTCCAGCAGAACCTCAACACGCATTCTGGGTCCCCAAACTTTGGCTCTTCCCAACCTCTCCAGAATTAGGTTAACAGGGCTCATGCTTCCAGGGACTGTGAATTCCATTCCAGATATAGGAGTTTCCATGTGTAAGTGGCATACTTATGTGAAACTCTGTCTGGTTTGTATAAAATTAAACGGGGTGATAGGTTGGCCTACTCCTGCTCCTAATTCTTATGTTCTTATGTTTCCACGTGTCAGACACAAAGCTGACTTAGCAAAAAGTTGTTTCTGGAGTAGCACATCATGTAATCCATGTTGATTCACATCTGTGTATATTTTTATAGGCTTTTCCAGACCACAAAATATAAGCACTGCAAGTTATGATATTACACCATTCAACACTTGCTATGAGTGTGCCTCTTTGACAATAAAGTGTTTTGTTTGAACCACAAATTGCTAGAAAAAAAGGTGGTAAACAAGACTGGAATGGTACCTTCCCAACAGAATTACCATTCATCAAATGGTTAAACTTCATTTTATGAGCTAGATTTTTAATTACCTTAACTTTTTGTAATAGAAAAATATTTCATGGTAGAGAATGACCTTCCACAGCCATTCATGTCCTAGAAGGAACTGGTGAAACTCAAACTAACCAGAGCAGCAGCAGTGAGAGTAGTGTCACGTTGTCAGCATATGCAGTCTCCACATATCAAAGGTGCAACCTATAACAACAACAACAATTTGCATTTATTTAGCACCCTTCCCATAGAGCAACATCTTAAAGCACTTCACATGGAAGGGCTTGGACACCAAGCAAAGCAAAAGGGGGAGACGGTTAGGTTTGGAGCAAGGGAAGCGAAGGCTCAGCCACCAAAAGTTTTGTGGAGAGGGCACGAGACACACAGCAACCCACATTCTATGGGGTTTTGTTATAGTCTCTGTAGCACACAGGCAACGTTCAGCATTTGTGTCTTACCACAGAATGCCTAAGATTGCGTGTCCAGCAAGAAACCAGATTCCCGGGCAAAGCGAAACAAATTTTCATACTCTACACGTGTCTGTTTACCTTGCAATACGTAGGAACATGGTTGTTAGTCTATTGGCAGATCGCTTCTCCGGGAGTAATAAACCCTTAAAAAAAATATTAATTAATCCACAACTGTTTGTGGGGCACGGCTGTTCGCAGTTGTCTGCCGCTAATTGACCAGCTTATTTAATACCATAAACTTTGCCACCAATCAATATCTGCACAGCTCAGTCATGACACTGCTGCATTTTCAAATAGCTCCAGCCACCCAGCACACATCACTGAACCCCTTTCTGTATCAATGCCTATAATTTGCAAAATGCAGCAAGGAATATAAGCAAGTTATAGCATTGGTGCAGAAACAACAACAACAACAAGATTCCATTTATAAAGCGCCTTTCACGTCAGGAGGACGTCCCTGAAAGGGGTTCAGTAATGTGTGTTGGATGGCTGGAAAGGTCAATAATCATATCCTGTATTGCCTAACCTTGCATCCTGGCCGCAAAAAAACAAAAGAACTATTTTGTCACAGCACAATATCATTCTTCAATACGCCTTCATTTTTCATATGAACTGTTACTATTTCCTTATCAATGTCTGTCATGAAGTCTCTAATCTCAAACTTTAGAAACAGTACTTGACACTTCAGTAGTTCTGCCCTTCTCCTGAACTCTTGCAAAGGGATAAGCTTGATAAAGTAATGTGTTTTGAGCCAACTAATTGTTTGGTTATAATGTTGAGTTTACCCACCCGAAATTTAAATTGCTGTTATATCAGGTTCACAATCGCATGTTTTTACCTGGTGGTATTTGTAGCTAACAAAAAATGCAGGCATTTTCTCAACATTGCCCATATCCACATATTTACCACAGTTGCGTGCCATCTTTCATGATTGGTGCTAATATTAGATTCCTTGTGTGGGTGGGAACCAAACTGCCTCCCTTTCCCTGCAAGTTTATGCACCTTCCACGGTTATTGTTGACAGAACCATTTCAGAAGCTACAGCTACTTAAAGTAAATCTTCCATTAGTTCTGTCATCTTTGGCATCCATACTCACTCATCCATTTTCAAAGTACAAAGAAATTACTTCCATTGTTATTGCAACTTATCATATCAAATGTCTCAATGCATTTCATGGATAATTACTGTCAGGTGTAATGACTGTTTTTATAGTCAAATGCAGCAGACATTTGCTCCTGCAAGACATAAAATGAATAACCAGTTAATCTGGAGGATTGTTGGTCAAAAGAAACCTCTTTTGAAGTAATGGATGTGGTGTTTAACATCCAACTGAACAAGCAGTCGGGACCTGGGTTGAATGACAAAGATAACATCAAATCTCCTGAAACATCCGGAACGTACCACTGCTTTTAAGAAAGTAAAGCTTTCTCTCAATTCCCTTCTAGTGAAATGTGATTATCTTATGCTAGGATAACCATCACCCACTTAAGCACCATTATTAACACAAACCATATTTTTCATCAAAGATGATTTTTTATTTGATTTAATTAAAATTTTGAACAGCAAAAAATATGGAAAATTAGCTTATTTCTCTAAAATATGTATCATGTAAATCTATGCATATCAACCTTCAAACAGAATTTTCCTTTAACAGATAATTTGACAAATTATGATATTATTAATTCTACAACTCTGCTCATTTAATGGAAACCAACAGGTCAGGATTTACGTTTTGTATATTATGTTATCTTCTTTTAAGTTGGCTTCTGAATATTTGTAAATGGATTAATTTAGAATACAGGACAATTCCTCTCTTCACCTTCATAATTATGCTTTTGCTTGGTGTATGAGGAATAAAAATGTCACAATTCCTTTTGGTCACAGGGGAAATAAGATTCGGACATTCTCATTGCTGTACCCTAAATTCAGGTGACTAGGATTGGGTCTACCAAGAAGTGAAGGCACTCATACAGCACACAGGAAGGGATAATTGGGTGCATTATATATATTTTGTAAAAAAAAGGGACTCACGATTATAAGTAGAAATAGTTTCACTTAAATGCTGTTATTTGTTGAGGTGGAAGTAAACAACATGGCAAAAAGGCCACCCCCTCAATGAAAGATATGGGTTCCCAATCGTGTTTAGAGAAAGTCCTCTTATCTCATTCATAAATGTTACCGAGATCCTGGGGGGGGCCTATACCTAAATCTTGTTTTGCATTGGCTCAACAGAAGAAGGCATGGAAGTTACAGATTTGCAAAGTGAGTGTTTCTCCATATATATGAATATTACCGTGACAATTCTGCAGTTTGGAAGTCCACAATTTCATCCAAAACTAAACCTTCAGGACTGTTTTGTCTTAAAATATTAGATCCCACAGAATTTAGAAATTCTGTCCTAAATTGAAAATTGTTTTCCTGCAGTTCTTCAGTTTCCAAATTAAGACTGAATATAAGAATTTTCCACAATTTTGCCACATTTTTAAAACAACATGGTCTTATAAGGTGGTATTTCTTTTTAGACTCTGTCAAGCACAGGTACTCTCCAATCAAAATATTATTTTTTTAATAGAAAGGGCCTAATTTAAAGTATTTCTTCTCAGGATTCCTTTATAAGAAACCTAAGTCACAAAATATGGACTCCTTTCGGTAACTCGAAGTATGTCGCACTGATTCATTCACAGCAATTCCACTCTTGACACAGTATGCTTTCAGAGTAGAAGATCCTACAGGTTGATAGTATTCTTAGAAATGTCACAAATTAGACTCGCAAGTTTCTGAAATCCATTTCTTCACTATGATTATTCTTAATAAGCACCATGAAGTACTTACAGTTCTTTTTTAATTCTCAACTGCCTTACTCAGAAAAGTTAGAAATGCCTATTTTATTACTTTCTTTCAAGTTCTTGTCTGTTTAAATAGTTTGTGGACATCGCACATGTGGATCTCATCAGAATTTCTACTTCAGTTGCAGTAAACTTTTCCAAAGTTGAATAGAAATACATATCCTAAGCATGAGAGTTACAGGAAACAGTCAACGCTGCAACCATTTGCAACACTGCATCAGTTAGAACTAGGCAACAGATAGCAAAACAGTCTAGGCTAATAGATGGCAGAGGATTGCTGAACCACACATATCAAATACCAATATACTTTCTTTTATGGATGACAGTGTTTCCTTCCTTGAAGTACGGTAAGGTTATAAGAGAACGGAAGTGAGACTTCCTCAAAAGGACTCGTATCGTGACGGTCCATCAAGATTAGGAACTATTTTAAATATATAGAAAAGGGAAGATAGAGCATCTCTCCCACTGTTTACAACCTTGTTACTGTCCTGCACTATTGGCTTTGGCTCTTCACCTGTGTTTCTCTCTGTAAAAAGCATCATTGTGACCAGGGTCAAGATTGTGGAGACAATCAAAGAGGACCACTTCTTGGCAAAAAACAACGTTATGTAATACATTGTTCCTATTCACCCTGGTAGCTGATCCTAGATTTTAAAAATATATATATTTCCCTTGAATCTGACACAATTATTCCCTTTGGAAAACAGGAACTCAGCTGTCCCTTGCCTTAAGCTTGGCAGGTCAGTGAATTACAAGCCCTCTTTGCCATCAGTGTTTCAATCTGGCTGCACCCTGTTCCTACTGAAGAGTTTGTATCCATATATCTTAGGAGGTTATTATTTCATCTTGTATTAATTCAACTGAACTAATGTGCACTGAGAGCCTTATTTTTACTAAGTCATCATACAGTTATTTATTTCCTTGATACTTTATCTTGTAATAAAATATATTGTCAATTGTTACAAGTTAGCATTATGAACTCTTAAACTGCAATCAAGGATATTCCACCAGAATCCTTTGTGGCTTACAAGCAAAGAAGTTTCCCTTAAGTAGTTCTGCAATCTCATTATTTTCAGAAATAAACAAATTTGTCCAACATTGTGGTTCTATACTTTGCCTTCCTCTGAAAATCCTGGTGTTTGTCAACTCAAAATTGTTGTCTTTTAATTGTAGCTACTAAATAGCAGAAGTGTCAAGCCAGATAGTTTTTTTTTACCTCAAGTGAAAGTCTTTACTATAAAAAGGCGTTCCGTTATCTTGCTTTCTCATGTCAGCTGAACATTTACCATTGGAAAATAACATATAGTTTGGTGAGAATTTATAAGTTAGTAAAAACAGAGAAAGTTGATCTTAGAAGAAATTTTTCACCTGGAGAGTTGTTGTGAATACTCTGCATTATAGCTTTCAAGGGGTAAATAACCAGGCATACGAAAGAGAATGCCTTGAAGGGTTATGCAGATAAGGAGGGGTGGTGGGATTAAATTGACCTCCTTGCTCTGTAAACTGGTGAGGACTCGATTGGCTGAATAGCCTATTTCATCACTGTAAATTTCTATATTTCTGCGGATTGATTTTTTCTTTTGATGATGGAAGCCTAAGTCAGGAGTCATCGTGATGTTATTGCTAAATATCTTACTAATATCTGAGTCAGCAAAATATGACAGATCAAAATAGGATGAGTAAGTGTGGCATCAAGTTAGTTCTGTATACTCTATGGGAAAAAGTGATAACTAATTTGGTGGTTGTGTTTGGGAAAAATATACATATTATCCATATTATACCCAGGCAAATTGCATCCTGTAAATTGTACGATTTAAGTTGTGGAAAGGACACAAAACACATTGTGTTCTCTATCTTTATGGTTTTAACATTTATCTGTTTATTTTCAGGATTTCGGAATTTGCACATAGATGATCAAATGACCCTCATTCAGTATTCCTGGATGGGCCTGATGGTATTTGCAATGGGGTGGCGGTCATACAAACATGTCAAAGGCAAAATGCTGTACTTCGCTCCAGATCTGATATTTAATGAGTGAGTAGACTTGTCCTTATACTTGTTGTGTTTTTATCAACACTTGTTACACATGGTGTATGATTTAGAATACATCCTGAATTAAGAGGTTCTCCACGAATTAGCTGTGTGTTAATGGCAGAGTCTATGGTAGACTCTCTTCAATTGAGTGTGGGGCCCTGTCTCTGCTCCTTTATGTCTGACAGCTACTTGCATTTATACAGCAGTTCTGGGTTTAGGAACTAACTGGGGTTTTTTTGGTCATCCGGATGTCTGACACATGCGGAAACCCATCACCAGGCTTAAGAATATCCAAACCAAGCTATGATTTCCATGCATCCCACCTACACATGGAAATCCCAGAGATAGATTGTTGGAATGGAATGTGCACTCTTTCCTTGGAGGGACGCAACCTGCTTACCTAATTCCGGAAAGTATTAGGTGCAGGTTGGCAAGAACCAAGGTGCTCTACAGATTATCAGAGTGACATATAGATAGAAGTAGAATTGCAATATAGCCAACAACATTAAGACCATAAGACATAGGAGCAGGAGTAGGCTACTCGAGCCTGCCCCGCCATTTAATAAGATCATGGCTGATCTTTTAACCTAATTCCATTTACCCGCCCTATCCCCATATCCCTTAATCCCTCTATCTTTTAGAAATCTATCAACCTCAGTCTTGAATATGTTCAAGGACTGAGCATTCACAGCCTTCTGGGGTTGAGAATTCCACAAATTCACTACCCTCTGAGTGAAGAAATGTTTCGTCAACTCAGTTCGAAAAGGCTGACCCTTAATCTTGAGACTATGACCCCTAGTTTTAGATTCTCCAACCAGGGGAAACAATCTCATGGGCATCTACCCTGTCAAGATCCTTAAGAACCGGGACCTGAGCATGGGGGAGGGGTGGGGTAGGGACGAGAGAAAGAAGAGAGGTTGGAGGGGACCAATGGCTCGATCGAAGAGAAGGGTCTGGAAACCAGCCTTGAAGAGGCAAGGGAGGAAGTGAGGCGAAGGGACCATGGGATGAAGTTCCAGAGTGTGGGGGCAGAGAGGCTGAAAGCCCGGCCACCGATGGTAGGGCAGGTTGGGCGGGAGACATGGAGCAGACCAGAGCCCTCTGAATGGAGGGAGTGGGCAGGTTGGTAGGGAGTCAGCAGGTCAGAGAGGTAGGAGGGGGCAAGACCAGGGATGGCCTTGAAAGTGAGGACGAGGATCTTGAATTCCATCCTCTGAGGGATGGGGAGCCAGTGGAGTCCGGTGAGGGTGTGAGTGATGGGGTCACGGAGCCTGGTACGCGAGAGTACACGAGCTGCAGAGTTTTGGATGGTCTACAACTTGTGAAAGTAAGAGTTGGGAAGGCCGATGAGGAGGGAGTTTCTGTAATCGAGCCTTGATGTGACGAATGCATGGTTAAGGGTTTCGGCAGCCTGAGGGGTGAGGCAGTGGTGGAGTCTGGCAATGTTGCGGAGGTGGTGGTAGGCAGTGTCATTCACGGCGCGAATGTGGGGGAAAAAGGACAGTTCAGAGTCAAACAAGATACTCAGGTTCCTGACTGGCTTAGTGAGGTTGAATGTGCAGCCGTGGAGGCTGATGCTGCCAGTGCCTGAGGTGCGGAGGCACTAGCGCGAGACAATCAGGAGGGCCTCAGTCTTGCTGATGTTGAGTTGGAGAAAGTTGTCCCTTGTCCAGGACTTGATGTCAGACAGGCAGTTGGTCAGGACGCCAGTAGTCCTGGAGTTGAGGGTGGAGGCAGAGAGATAGAGTTGGGTGTCATCTGCATACATGTGGAAATTTACCCCAAGCGGGAGCATGTAGAGGGTGAAGAAAAGGAGACTGAGGACAGAGCCCTGAGGAACACCGCACGAGACGGTGTGGGGGCTGGAGGAGAAGCCGTTTACTGCGACGAAGTGGAGGCGTGGTAAAAGGTAAGACCTGAACCAGTCAAGGACAGAACCTTGAAGGTTGAGGTGGGAGAAGAGGGGGTGGAGGAGGATTGTTTGGTTCACAGTGTCAAAGGCGGCGGAGAGGTCGAGGAGGCAGATGGAGCCCTGGTCGCACATGGTCAGGATGTCGTTTGTGACCTTGTGGGCAGCACGGAAACCCGATTGGAGGGGTTCATAGATGGAGTGGGAGGAGAGGAAAGAGCGAAGCTGGGAGGCAATGGCTCTCTCAAGGACCTTGGACAGGAAAGGAAGGTTTGAGATGGGCCGGTAGCTGGATAGCTGTAATGGGTCAAGGGAAGGTTTCTTCAAGGTGGGGGTCCTAGTGGCTGTTTTGAGGGGGGTAGGAACAGTGCCAGATGACAGGGAGAGATTGATGATTTCGGCGAGTAGTGGGGCAAAGAGGTGGAGCAGGGATTTAAGGAGAGGGACAGGGTTGGGATCCAGGGAGCAGGTGGTGGGCTTCATGGAGGATATGGTGGTGAAGAGAGAGGAGGGGGTGACAGGTTCAAAGATGTGGAAGGAGGGATGGGTAGTTGTCGGAGTGTGGGGTGGGGGTAGGGAGGGGGTGGAAGTTGGGAGGGCAGTGGCAGCTGAGCGGATTCCCTCGATTTTGGACTCGAGGAAGTCCAGCATTTCCTCGCAGTGAGAGTCAGAGGAAAGAATCTGCGAGGCATGGTGGGGAGGGTGGAGGAGCCGGTTGGTGGTGGAGAACAGGGGCCTGAGGTTGCCCTTCGCCTCTAGGATTAACCTGGAATAGAAGGACGATTTGGCCGAGGCGAGAGCGGAGTGGTAGGCCGGATTTGAGCCAGGTGCGTTCGGCAGCCTGCACCTGGCCCTTGAGCGAGCAGAGGTGGCTGGTGAATCAGGGTGAGGATCGGGAATAGGAGGCAGTTCGGGAAATGAGGGGGACAAGGATGTTGAGTGTGATGGAGAGGGTGCTGTGGAGAAGAGTAAACGCAGTCAATGGGTTATTGCGGGAGGTGGGCAAGAGGGGGAGGAGATCAGAGGACTCCAGGGCAGTGGAGAGGGATTGTGGGGAGATCTTCTTCCACGGGCGGTAGAAGATGGTGGGTAGGTTTGGAGGCAGTGGGGAAAGGGATATGGGAGTTGAAATGGTGGTCAGAGATGACCTTGTCATTGATGGTGACATCCGAGATGCTGAGGCCCCAGGATCACTAGGTCAAGCGGGTAGCAGGTCAAGGTAACAGAGTGGATGTGGAGGGAGAGGTTAAGAGAGGAGAGGAGAAATCTGAGGAGGTGGAGCAAGAGGGGGTGAGGTGGAGATTGAAGTTGCCTAGGATGATGAGGTGGTCGGAGCAGAGGCAGAGGGAAGCTAGGAGGGTGGATATGTCAGAGATGAAGGTGGGGGAAGATTTTGGGGGGCAGTAAATTAGAGGATTTTTAGAGAGAAGTGGGAGGGATGGCAGAAGGTAAGGTGTTCAAAAGAGGAGAATGAGCCGGTGGAGTCGGAGGATAGGGCAAGTGACACCCTGGATATGAGGGCCACACCACTTCCATGGCGGTTGGGGCATGGTGGTAGCTGTAGCCGGGTGGTGTGGCCTCAGTGAGGGGGAAGGTGTCATCTGGGGTGATCCAGGTTTCCGTGAGGGCCATAATGTCAATGTTCTCATTGAGGATGAGTTAATTGATGGCCAGGGTCTGGTTGCAGATATAACAGACGTTTTGAAGGGCAATGCAGAGTGGAGAGTTGGCAGGGGGATGTGTGGGATGGGAGAGGGTAGTGGATTGATTGGCAGGGAGGGTGGGAATGCGGATGAGGGAGGAGAGGTTAGCCCCTGGGGTCTGGGTCCGGGGTGGGGCTTGCGGATGTGGTGGGGAATGGGGCAGTCGGTGTGACTACTGCTGGACACCCAACGCCGAGTGCCGCGATGAGCCCGGCAGAGGATTCTCAGACTGGAGCAGAGGGAGGCATTGGGAGGGGTCAAGCAGGGATAGGAGGCGGGGAGGGCGGAGAGAGAGCAGGACAGAGCACGCTCCCCCCTCCTCCCCGCTCCCCCCTCCACCCCCTGTCTCCCCGCTCCTCCCTCCTCCCCCTGTCTCCCCGCTCCTCCCCGCTCGCCCCTCCTTCCCCTTCCTCCCCCCTCCTCCCCGCTCCCGCCCCTCCCCTCCTCTTCACCCTCCTCCGCTCCCCCCTCCTCCCTGCTCCCCCCTCCTTCCCCTTCCTCACCCTCCTCCCTGCTCCCGCCCCTCCCTCCTCTTCACCCTCCTCCGCTCCCCCCTCCTCCCTGCTCCCCCCTCCTTCCTCTTCCTCCCCCCTCCTCCCCGCTCCCGCCTCTCCCCCTCCCCCCTCATCCTCCCCCCTCCCGGATCCTCCCCGCTCCCCCCTCTCCCCCTTCCTCCCGGATCCTCCCCGCTCCCCCCTCCTCCCCCCTACTCCTCCCCGCTCCTCCCCCCTCCTCCCACTCCCCCCTCCTCCCCCCTCCTCCCCACCCCTCCCCACTCCCTCCTCCTCCTCGCTCCCCCCTATTCCCCTCCTCCCCTCCTCCCCGCTGCCCCCTCCACCCCCCTCCCCCCTCCTCCCCCTCCTGCCCTCCTCCCCGTCCCCCCTCCTCCCCTTCCTCCCCGCTCCCCCTCCTTCCCCTTCTCCCCGCTCCTCCCCGCTTCCCCCTCCTCCCCGCTGTCCCCTCCTCACCCCTCCTCCCTGCTCCCCCTTCCTCCCTATTCCCCCTCCTCCCCGCTTCCTCCTCCTCCCTGCTTCCCCCTCCTCCCCGCTCCCCCTTCCTCCCCGCGCTGTCCCAGCTCCGCCCTCTGAATCAGTGACTGATAATCACTAGTCACATCTTGCCAATCTGAGAAGGACCCGTTTATCCCTACTCTCTGATTTCTTCCTGTTAACCACTCTCCAATCCATGCTAATATATTACCTTTAATTCCATGGGCTCTGATCTTATGCAACAGGCTTTTATGTGGCACCTTGTTGACTGCCTTCTAGAAATCCAAATACACCACATCTACTGGTTCTCCCCTATCTAACCTGCTAGTTACATCCTCAAAAATCTCTATAAGATTTGTTAAACATGATTTCCCTTTTGTAAAGCCATGTTGACTCTGCCTAATCATGTTATGATTTTCTAAGTACCCCAAGACAACTTCCCTAATTAAGGACACTAGAATTTTCCCTACCACTGATGTCAGACTAACTGGTCTATAGTTCCCCATTTTTTTTCTCCACCTTTCTTAAATATCGCGTTACATTTGTGATCTTCCAATGACTGGGAACCATTCCGGAATCCAGAGAATTTTGGAAGATCAAAAACAACCATCCACTATCTCTGCAGTTACCTCTTTTAAAACCCGAGGATGCAGGCCATCAGATCAAGGGGATTTATTATTTTTTAATCTTGTCAATTTCTCTAGTACTATTGATTTACTGATGTTCATTGTGTTAAGTTCCTCACTAACATTAGCCTCCAGGTTCCCCTCTATTTTCGGTAAGTTTTCAGTGTCCTCTAACGTGAAGACAGAAGACAGTTGGATGGGAGGAGGGTTGAAGTGAATTTACCCCACCTGTTAGGTGGATCCTCTGGCTATGCTGACAAGCCAAGTTTGATAAATTCAGTCATAACATATTTAATTAATCTTAAATAAGTAATTTGACACTTTTCAAAACAAATAACCCTTCATCTGAGATAGTAGCTAAAATCATATACACATTTTCAAATTGAAATATTCCTTATGGAATCAAAGCAGTGTAATGATACCAGGTCTTAAAAGGTTAGGAGGGCAGGTTGCATAAACTTGGCTTGTACTCCTTTGAGTTTAGGAGGTTGAGGGGTGATCTAATTAAAGTGTTTAAAATGATAACAGGATTCGACAGGATAGATACAGAGAAGCTATTTCCTCTGGTGGGGGAATCCAGAACAAAGGGGCATAATCTTAAAATTAGAGCTAGGCAATTTAAGAGAGAAGCACTTTTTCATTCAAAGGGTAGTGGAAATATGGAACTCTCTCCCCAGAAGGCTGTGGATGCCTGATCAATTGAAATGTTAAAGACTGAGGTGGATAGATCTTTGCTCGGTAAAGGAATCAAGGGATAGCAAAGGCAGATAAATGGAGTTGAGGTAGAGATCAGTCATGATCTAATAAAATGGCGGAATAGGCTCAAGGGGTTGAATGGCATAATCATGTTCCTATGTTCATAACCTATTGGGAGGTTTTATTTTTGCTGAGAAGTCTAGGTGAAGGACCAAGGCTTGGAAAGTAGGATATACTGAGGTTAACAAGAGTGACAGAGAAAGCAAAACAAATCAATAATTAGTTAATTGCATCAAGCTCATGTTTTAAACGTCTCATACAGTAGAATGTAGGAGAAAGGGAAGACTGAGTCAAGTAACAAATTACAGTCTTGAGGTGCTTATATAATAATCCATGCAAGGAATGAATTAGTATGATGAGTTTTTTATTTCAAACAGTGAGCAGCAGAGAGAGAGAGAGAGAGAAAGAAACATTCACATGGGCACTGAGCAGTGACCGTAAAATACATTCAAAAAATGAGAAAGAGGCCAAAAGGGAGGAAAGCATTGATTTGTCAGGTGAAAAGCCTTTCTTTTGTGTTCAGACTATAAATACAAAAGAGCGGCTAAAAGATCCTCTAAATGTATTCAACCTTAGAAAAATCGACTGCTTATGGAAAGTTTAAGAGTTGTGGAAGAGGGAAAACATTTATTTACAATAATAATATTCAATAAGAATCGTTGCATTTGATATAGCACCTTATCACATTGTAAGAATGTCTCAAACCACTTCACAAGAATTACTGTGACATGGAGTGACTGTGTATTGGTAGGCAAATGCAACAGCACAATTGCACAGGGAAATGTCCCAAAAATAGCCATGAAACGAATGACCAATTTTTATTTGGGGAATTGTTGGTCAGAACACCAGGAGAACCCTTTTCTTTTAGAATAATGCCTCGGTATCTTTAACATCCACCTAAACAGGCAGACGGGACCTCAGTTTAACGTATCATTCGAAAGACGGCACCTCCAAACATGCAACGCACTCCCAGCACTGGATTGAAGTGTAATCTTAGACTGCATGATTTCAAGTCCCGATATGAGCCTCAAACCCACAACCTTCTGACTCAGAGGCAAGATGGTTCCACTGCGCCAGGCTGACCCCTACTTAACCCAACAAGAAATTAAGATTTATGACAACAGCTTCAATATTGGAGGAAATGTGAGCATTCTCTTAGAGACCAGAGGAAATACTGGGGTCAAGAATAGAAAGAAAAGAATCTACTATCTACTAAATATTGTTAACATCTGTGTCTATGTAGAATTTGTATTTTGCAAATGAACATCTAGATTTTACCAAATTTCCATTGGTATGAATTAACAACAGCAACAACTTTCACTTATATAGTGCCCTCCACGCCGGACGGCGTCTCAGAGCGCTTAACAATGGTGGAGTCCAAGACCAAGCCAGGGAGAGGGGGAAGGTGACCGTAGGCGCGATCGAAACGGAAGGTCTTCAGGCGCAACTTGAAGATGGGGAAGGAGGGGGGCGAGGTGAAGGCGTTGAGGGAGGGAGTTCCAAAGCTTCGGGGTGTAATGGCTGAAGGTATGGCCGCTGATGGTGGAACGGAAGGTTCGGAGGACGTGGAGGAGGCTGGACCCAGGATACTGGAGGAAGCGGTTACTGCTGTGGGGAGAGAGGAGGTTAGAGAGATAGGGGAGTGCCAAGGAATGGAGGGATTTAAACAACAACAATTTGGATTTATATAGCGCTCTCCACGCCGAACGGCGTCTCAGAGCGCTTCACAGTAACAGATCCCGGGGCCGAGCCAGGGGGAGGGGGAGGAAGGTGACCAAAAGCGCAGCCGAAAAGAAAGGTCTTCAGCCGAGACCTGAAAATAGGAAGAGAGGGAGCGAGGCGAAGGGAGTGAGAAAGGGAGTTCCAGAGCCTCGGGGCATAGTGGCTGAAGGCACAGCCACCGAGGATGCAGCGGAGGACTCGGGGACAAGGAGGAGGCCAGAGCCGGTGGAATGAAGGCAAAGGGCACTGTTTTGAGGAGAGAGGAGGTGAGAGCTCAGGGGTTGCAGAGCAGTGGAGGGATTTTAAGACAAGGGTGAGGATCTTGAAGTCGATCCTCTCTGGGGCAGGCAGCCAGTGCAGTCTGGCAAGGACTGGGGTAATCGGGAAGCAGAGTTTCGTGCGGGTAAGAATGCGGCCGGCAGAGTTTTGTATGACCTGGATTTTATGGATGGTAGTGGAGGGGAGACTGGTAAGGAGGGCATTTGAATAGTCCAGCTGAAGGTGACAAAGGCATGGACAAGAGTTTCGGCAGCTTTTGGAGTGAGGTATTGTCGGAGATGGGCAGTGTGGCGGAGGTGGAAGAAAGCAGTGCTGGTCAGGGACCGGATGTGGGGGAGGAAGGATAACTGGGGATCGAACCTGACACCTTAAGTTGCGCACGGGTTGCGCAAAGAGTTTTAAGGACAGGTTGGATAGGTTGAGGAGGTCGGAACCATGGGTCAGAAGACGTTGGCGGAAGCAGGAAATTTGCGCCCATCCAGCTCTTGTCCTACAGACAAGCTGACAATTATTGACCCTTAAATGAAAATGCCAGAAAACTCTACTTTTGCAGTGCCAATACATCTGATAGGGTTCCACAGAGCCCTGACATCCACCAATTCGTGCAAAGGAGATGAATTCAAAGCATACATCCATTGGACCATTTACCACCAGTACAACTTTCCAGATGTGTAGAAAAAGAATCCTATTTACAGTTGGTTGTAAAACTGCAAAAACTCAATAAAAAGATATTTGTTCTCAGAAACAGCATTCATAATACATTACAGTAAGCAACCTTTATTTTTCATTACAACTGCGTAAAGTAATGATTCTTGAATTCATTGCTGGCTGCTTTGATTTTCAGACCTAAACTGTTATATTGCTATGACTATTATATTGCTAGATTGCACAGAATAAGCAGCTCGACAAAAATGTGCTTGTGAACATTTATGTTTATACAAATAACATACATGTATTTGTGGAATGGTACGATCCAAACCACGTCCTATGTTCGTATACAAATGAAGGCAGGGCACAGAGGAAAAAANGAGGACCAGAAGATACACATCATTTCAGAAGCTCTGCAGCACACACATCTCACACTGCACTGGTAAATTGGGACTAATGTGCAACATTTAAATGATATGGAAAGAATAATCACATGGTCAAACTTTTATTCCCAAGAACAGAGAGAGCATTTATGGTAGGTGGAAACCTGTTGAATATAAATATTTTGAAGTTCAAATTAGTTTGCATTCATTGGTCTAACTGGCAATCTTAAACAATAATGAGCATCTACAAGAATTAACTGAACATAGCAATACTTTTTAAGTGGCAATCTGTTATTTTATAAACCAGAATTCAAATTTAGACTGTTTCTGTTCAACTAGAATTGTAAGATAGATAAACGGTAGCATTGCAAATGGTATATTGCAACAACACTATGTACATTTTTTTATATTTCTAGATTTCATATATCTCTGTAGAGGTTTAGGAGGAATTATCAACGAAGATTCCCTTTACTCTCAAGATGAAATGAAAATGAGCCATACTGCCACTGGGTGATGTCCCAATGTTTAAGATAGTATTCAGTTAACTCTATGGAAGTCCGCACGGTGATATAACAGTACAGAAAAAAGAAAGACTGGAGGCATTATGCCAATGTGTTCAGAGAAGTGGCATTCTGCTGTTCCTGGGCCCCATAATGTTGCTTTGTTTTATGTTTTGCATCATTCTTATCTAGTTACATTTATAGTTGAATCCACATGGTATACTTTTCACAAGTGTATCTAATCTCTGCTAAATTCTCCCTGCTGTGAACTGTGGAACTATTATGAGGAAATAAAGGGACCAAGATTGTGCATTGTGATTGTTATGTTCCGCTTACCTGCAGAAGAAGCCTGTGTATAAAAGATTTCCTCAAGATACCTAAGTGTGCCTGGAAAGATCTCCTTATATTGAATTTGCTGTGTGCCTTCTATTCGCAAGTTCTTTTTGAGCAAACCCATTCCTCCTGCTCCGTAAGACATCCTTCTCCAAAGTCATAGAAGCACACAATTGCTTTAGACTAACATATTAGACTCGTCTGGGATCCAGAGAACTCCTCGGTATTGGAAAACAACACAGCAGCAGCAAGCATCCAGTAATGCCCAGCTGGTGCTGTGGATTCCCTATCAATAACATTACTGGAGTGACCCAGTGAATATAGAGACCCATAAAGAGAAGTAATTACATTAGCCTTTAAGACATCTGAAGAAATATTTAATTGTTTTTGGCTACAGTGCAGCTGCCATGCGAGAAGCTGCCACTTAAAAGCATTTGGCTACAAATTAATTCTTACATTTTGTAAGGTTTAACGAGTACTATGAGTTCCACAGTTAAAAATGTATCCTCTGTACTTCTGCCCTCAACAAAATTTCCTACGTTTTCCTTCATGTGCACAGTGGGAAAGCAAGTCATTTGCATAGTTCAAGTGGCTCACTCGTAGTATTTAAGATGATTTATATTGATATTGATTTACAGTATAATCTCTGAATTTTAGTCGGATGTCTTATTGTTCCTACTGTCGGATATTTAGTGTTGTGATGGGTGTTAGGATGGAGAATGCTGAGACACTTCATTTCTGAAAGATGATTACAAATGTTGTCTTCTGAATTGGGATCCTTAATGTCTGACTAGTATTCTTTCAGCTCTTTAATGATTAAAGACATTTTGAAAAAGAAAACGTTTTCAAAATTGTCCAACCTGAAAAAAAATTAAACATGAACTTTTCCCACAAAAGGCTGATATGCCTGTTATTAATATTGCCTTTTATTGTTTCTACTTAACACAATTTTAGCAGAGATACAGTACATTTTTCCCATTTGGAATTAGGAAAAAGTCAGTGCTGCAATTCGGGTCTCACCTGTGCATCCCCTTCTTCTCACAACAATAGTTTCATTGCTTGAATAATGTTATTCTGCAAATGTTGTGTTAACGTGAGTAAATCTCCCCGACTTTAGATTCCATTTATTCAGTTTTTGATTGGAATACGATTTCATGGGAATTCAGGAAGTCTAAATAGAGTGGTCTCTACAGAAATAAAAAATGGAGATCCTCAATTTACAAAATGATTCATGACATAGAACTAAAGGCAAGTTTGATATGTACGCATTATGTGAAGATTCGCTGGTTATGTTTTACAGGCAGCGGATGCAGAAATCTGCGATGTATGATCTGTGCATAGCAATGCGGCAGATCTCTCAAGAATTCATTCATCTTCAAGTGACCCAGGAGGAATATCTGTGCATGAAAACCTTAATACTTCTTAATACAAGTAAGTGAAAAAGATGAGGTTTAAAGTGAACTAGTTTACATCTCATAACTTTTAAAGTGAACTAGTTTACATCTCATAACTTTTGTCCTGTAATTTTATGGAGTACATCGTGAGGTGTTTTTGTTGGCTTGTAATATAGCCAAAATCATGTTGTAAATAAGTCTTCAGCTAAAGGTTTAAAAGATCATGCACATAACCCTCGTCTTTGTCTATCTGGCTATTGCTGACCTTGATATCACTATCAATATCTATCTGACAACTCTGGATACAAGATTTGGAATAAGTGTAACCAGGTTTTCTACAGGTATTCTGGCCATTGTGAACATCATAGTGTTAAAAATCTGACTGGCAAGCTTTCCCACTGCTTGTCCATCTTGGACCACCCTCCCCACTAGGGCTTTGGCTTGCAGGGTTAAATGACTTGAGTGGGAGGATTATCTGCCCCAAGTGACTGATCTGCTCTTACAAGTCCTACAAATGAGCCAGGCTGATCAGCAGTGCTCTGGAGTACTGCAAACCCACCTGGCTCAGGAACCAGATTGCAGAGACAGTCACAGAGGGCTGGCTCGCTTCTGACAATCCATTGCCAAAGATGTCACATTGGAGCCAGTTCAGAGACATGAAGATTCCACTTACTTCCCCCTTAGGAGTATAGTCCCTAGTTGGTTGCTGACACGCGACAAGCACAGGTTTGAGCCTCACTAGGTGTGTGGTAGGTATCATGAACTCCCTGCAAGTTTCCCGGTTGGCAACACGGCTCAGCATGAATTGTGTGACAGCATTGCAACCATCTTCCTGACCACAGCTCAGGTACACATCCCTTCCCACTCAGCACTCAATGATAGGCAGACAACAATTAACTACAATTACCACTCCTGATCAGTACACACAAACTTTTACTGGTGTGTTGTATGTGTGTGATCAGCCAGAACAAAATTGGGCTTTGATGCAGTAGACTTCCCACAAACTATCAGGCTTACACATGAAAAATTACCACTTTGGTGAAGTTCCAGAGGACAACCAGCCCTTGTGAAACCACAGAAAGGGGAAAGAAGGGGAAATTCTTCATGAGAGGAATGGATAAGTAGAAAATGAAAAAAAACTCTTACGCACATATTTTACATTTCCAGTTTCTGTGTTTCATATGTTCAATGTAAGGTCACATCAATGTCAATAAATGTCCTTTTGCCACTTTGCAGCACTCTGGGACACAATCCTATGTTAAAATAATGTTTTTTAACTTGATCGAAAGAATGCCTTATCTATTCACCCTATACTTGCTCTACTTGCTCTTTTTGTTTGTTAATGAAAGCTTACAATATTTTACCTCAGCTACTGATGGGCTAACATACACAGAAACAGATTACCATGTTCAGAGTCTCCAAAACCAAACTACTGGGAGTTCCACATTTGAATGGAAATTTATTTTTGGCTAGCATAGAGTTCTTAAGTGCATCCCTCTAGAGCTCCCTCTCTAGAGGGATGCACACTAACATATTCACAGAAACTATTAGGTACAAGTTGGTAAGAGATAAGACTTGGGGCTTCAGGATGTGCAATCAGTTACAGTGGGAGTATAACCAGCCAAAATACAGTTTTCAATTGTGAATATTGGCAAGTATCCCACTGGTTGCTCAGATGGGACCACCTTTCTTGTTATGGCTTTGGTGTTGAATGAGAAGAATACAATTGACCATAGTACTGTACTTAGCAACTTTTTTTACTTTTCAGGGAATCTCTATCATTAAAATCATTGATCAGTGGTATAGTTTCTTCACCCACGTGGAAAATCTTTTATTTTTTAACAGTCCTGTCAGCTAGAATTAGTTATTAGGACAATCACTCATCTTGGTTCATAAATATGAGTCATGTTAATGTGTGGGCCTCTTAGAAATTGACACAGCTCTCTATGTTAAAATTGACTTGCACATTTTGTCATTTTTACTGATCGTAAATGTCACTCCTGACACATGCAGAAGTGATTGCATTGACACCAATGTGAGCAAATGATTTCTCATTGTGATAAAAAAATGATATAGGAAATCAGCATTTTGTGGCTGGTTTTCATTTAATCAAACCTTTGCAGGAATCTAATGTTCATGCTGAATTACAGACTATCTCACAATTGGAAATTAGTTATTGAAATACACTCAGAGTCTGTTATACAGACTTCAGTATACTGCAGGTCTGTACATGGTTGGTACGCCTGCAGTCTACCAGAAATGCATTTTTAGTATATCATTGGTTCTGTGAGAGCACTCACCTCTGACTCAGAAGATTGTAAGTTCAACAACAACAACAACAAGATTACATTTGTATACCGCCTTTCAAGTCGGGAGGACGTCCCAAGGTGCTGGACAGTGTACAACATTTCAGACCCGAGCTGGGGTCAGGGAGGGAGAAGGGAGGGGAGGGGAAGAGGGATGACCGATGGCATGGTCGAAGAGGAGGGTTTTGAGGTTTTGAAGGAGGCTAAGGACGGGGCAAGTTGGAGTGATTGGGGGATGGAATTCCAGAGGTTGGGGACAGAGCGGCTGAAGCCTCTCCCACCTTTTAGAGCTCACAGTCCAGACTGGCACTCCAATATAATGTTGGGGGAGCGCTGTATTGTTAAAGGTCCTGCCCTTTGGTACCGTCTACCTGTTGAGGTAGACATTAAAGGTTCAAATACTTGAAAAAGAAAAGGGAGTTTCTCCTGGCTAAGAAACCCCGCACAAAGTTGCTCATTAATTTCTTAGATGTTTGTGGGGCATTGTCATGTGCAAATTAGCTGTCACATTCACTTACAAGTACATCACCACTGCACTTTACAGTAAATCCTGCACAGCACTTTGAAATGTTTCGACACCGTGATGTGGTGCTGTGTCAAATGCAAGGATTATGTTACTTACGTTTCTGGGTTCTGGCATTGACTGGCCAGAAATTGGATGCCAGTGACATCCCAGCAACTGAAGGAAATGGTTGCAAGACCACTCACCCTTGACCAGTCAACTTCCTGTGCCTTTGTGTAGCATGGTTCATTGACTTCAGCCATGATGTCCTTGTGACAATGTCACGGAACTGCTGACTGCCGTCCACTCTAGAACACAATCTATTGTAACACAAATCTCATTTTATGAATCTGAACCATTGCATGATCTGACTGTAAAGTATTATATGTTATAGTTTACTTCACATGAATTATTACTCATTGAACGCATTTAATTTTTTTTAAATTAATTGTCCTTTTATTGCTCTTGCATTGTTACATACCTGTACATGTACCCAACATAATTTTCTGAAAGCTAGGTTTGCAGCCAATAAAAAACCTATACAAGCAAAATTAACTTGGCTGCATTACAGAGGTGACCAGATCAATCTGTCGATGTAAAATAGCACCAAAAAACAAGTGGGAGCTTCTGACTGGAAAACTCTTCTATGGCTCTTATAGGGTTAAAATGCACATTTGATGGTAAGAATTTAAGATTTAGAACTTATGAATTTAGAATTTAGAATTTATGCTTAATCTCTTGTAGGTATATAATAGTCCGTGTAATTTTGATCTAATTATATAATTTGATACAGCATTGCACAATGTGTCCTTCAACAGCCAATCAGAGATGCAAGTCTTCACTTTTGTAAATGATAGTTTGTTGATAGTTGATAGGGAGGGGGCAACCTAATATCCATTTATATACTGATTAATAGTATCCATAAGTATAACTATTTTAATTAAGTACTTAAACCTGTTCTAACTTATCCTTTAATAACATATTGTTTCATTACTTGTACAGAGTATTGCATGCTATTTGTAATCTTTCCAAATCAGATTTAATTTTTCCTTGTTTTCAAGCAAATTTATTTTTTTACACATTTAAGATTATCAGAATGACTTGAGGATAGTGCTTCCCTACTGAAGGCACTCTTTTCACCAAGCAATATTGGTGGTCTCTGCAGCTTTTGTGCTCACAAAAGCAATCCATCCTCTCATTCCCCTAGGGCGTTGTAATGGCACTGAACTGGCATCAGAACCTATAAAGGAGATTGAGAGTTAAATAAGTCATCCTTGCATTTGATATAACACCTTATCCCATATCACAGATTTCCCAGCTTTTCCTAGGTATTACCTTAAGCCCAATTCAACCTCAGGGAGACCCCTTTTATTTTCACCCTCCAAAAGTATTTGTTTTAGATATGTTACGTATCCCTGTTGTAAAGCAGTTCGCGATAGTGCAAATTCACTTATAATGCACTGCACTTGTGCTCAGCCAGCCCATTCGGTTCCTGCATGGCAGCCAGCTTTTCATACTAAATTAGCCAACTTCTGAGTCATTAGGTCACCATTTATGTCACTTGCTGCGTTACTGGTGGTTCCAGTGTGGCTCAGTTAGTAGCACTCTTGTCTATAAGTCAGAAGGTTATGGGTTCAAACCGTACATTGGAACTTTGAACTCACATTGTCAAGGCTGATACTCCAGTGCAGCGCTGGGGTAATGCTACATTGTTGGAAGTTCTGTCCTTTGGAGGAAACATTAATACTAGGTTCCATCTGCCTATTCAGGTGGATGTTAAAGGCACTATTCGAAAAGAAAAAGGAGTTTCTTGCAGTGTCCTGAACAACAATTTCCCAGATAAATTTAGTCATTCACTTAAAAATTATTTGTGAGATATTGCTGTAGACTAATGGCCTGTGGTGATTGCCACAGTCATTACACTTACCAGTAAATTCTATGAAACAATTTTGGAGACATTTTTCTGACATGAAAAATGCGACACCAATTGCAAAAATTGTTATTATTATTACTATATATGTGCATAGCAGGAAGTGATGGCGGCATTGATCTGGACACAGGCCATTTAGCTTCCCATGAAACCAAACTGAAAGCCATGCTCCTGGTTGGCACAGCAATTGTAGTTTCTAATGGGACCAAGTATGGGAGTGCTGAAATCTCCAGCCCCAATCATTGTGCTGCAGTTAGGGTGGAGTGGGGATTACATTCTTGGCCAGGCTTTAGTAGTGGACTCAAAAGTACAATGTTTCATTACAGATTCAAATGTGTTATAAAAAATCAGTTAAAATTCCAAAATGCAGTTCTACATTTCTACTAAAGGTTCATGGATTTTAACATTCCGAGATGTTTCACTCTCATGTTTGTATAACCGTACGTGCCAAAGTAATGGAGACCGACAGACTGGCCAGTAGGAAAGTAGGCCCAGTTCCCAGGCTGGATAAATTGTATAATTGAGGTGGTGACAAAATAACAACATGAGTGAATTACTTACTTAGCAAGTTAATATTGAACCTCCCCTTTTAATAATGAAATCTAATAAGGAAATTAACCTAAGGATGTGTTTGCTTGTGAATCATAGAGGGAACTGTTCTCAAGTATTCCTCTAAACAGTCCCCTTGCCATTGGTGCCAGGTACTACTTTCTGCGCTCTGAAACGTGACTTGCGTAGACTGCCAGCATTGTTACTTCTCTGCCATTGAATAGAACTACGCGCCTAATGACGACTCCAAAAACATGACACAAAACAGACATAGATCATAAAGATCCTTTAATTTACAAAGCGCCACAGCAAGTTTTGAATACAGCCAAACCTGTTCAAGCAACCACCTCCATTCAACAACCACACCCCTATTAACAACCACCCTGAAACAGGAGAGTCTGGTTTGCACACAAACAAACCCTTACTCAAAGGCCATCCTTGTATAAAGACCACTTTGGCCCGATTGGTTGTCGAACACAGGTTTGAATATTTTCAAATCTACTGTAAGACCCTGCATTTACTGATACCAGAGTAAAAGTTGCATTTGCGTCAATTGCACCATGTTATTGCTGTACATAATTCACACTTCAAGATTACACCTTATAAAAACAGGAGGAAAGTGTAACCTTTCAATGGAATGTTGTGCATTTTTTAAAAGAACCTCTTGCATCTAGCTGGAGTAAGTACTTTTATTTTCATTGAATTTCCATTTAACTAATATTCCAGAAGAAACAGAAATGAAATGAGAAATGCAAGATGTGAAAATTAAATTACTTTCTGGTATTAGAAAGCTTTGGTATTAGCAGATACAGAAATAAAAGTTGGCATGTTTTAAAATGATTAGAATCTGAAGTCTTATGAATTCCAGATCCATATTTACAACGTATGCAATGTTATTTCTTATGATCGTCAAACTATCAGGAACGAAATCTAATTAGGAGCACATTCCAACCACAAGTGAAAGGCTATGTTGAATTATTTGATGATCATTTGTTTTGATGAGTTTAGCACAGACCAATTTCATTTCAGTGAAATTGTATACTTTATTGTGGCTTTAGCTGTCGATATTCCAGTTAATATTCTGATATGTTTCATAAAAGTGCTCAGTCTTGACTTTTATTAATATAGTGGAGCATAGTTCATCCACATTGAGACAGACCTTGTATTTCTGTATGTCCTAAACCAAATATTTCTTTAAACACTTTTTTCTTTGGTTTTATTTCTTCTTGTTCTGTATCAAATCTTTCCCTCTTTCTGTCTTTTAGCAACTCTTTCCTTCCAATACAATACAGTACAATATAAATCCTTAGACAGCAGCTTTCAGGACATCCCAAAACGCTTGACAATTCTGGCTGGGCACCGGAGGTGGGGTGGGAGCTGAGCGGAGGGTGAGGAGGGAAAAGATGACCAAAAGCATTGTCAAAGAGGTATAGTTTGAGGCAAATACTGAAAGAGGGGAAGGATGGAGGGAGGGAGGGAGGGAGCAGGTCAGAGAGACCTGCAGGTGGAGTTCCAAAGGGCAAGTACCAAATATCAGAAAGTGGTTGATTCTAATCCTTTTTCTTCTCCCTTCTTTCTGGATATTTTTCTTTCTTTTTGTTTCTATTTGTGCTTGGCTCTCAACTCTGAGTTGCAGGTTCAAGCCCCACAGCTGCACTTTGAACTCCCGTAGTCTTGAGTGACATTCCATTGTAGTGCTGGGGGGTGTCTCATTGTCAGAGGTGCTGCCCTTCAGTTGAATCATTAAAGCAAGGTCCCATTTAGTTTTTCACGTGGATAATAAAGATTTCATGGCATTATTCAAAAAGAGACAGGAGTTTTTCAACTACAACAACTTGCATTTATTTGGCACCCTTTACGCGGCATAGAATCCTGGAGAGCTTCTCATGGTATCCTGGCAAATAATAATCATCCCCCAAACAAAATTGGTCATTCACTTCTTGTCTGTTTGTGAGAAATTACTGTGCACAAATTGGCTGCTATATTCACCCACCATTACACAGTCTCTACACTTTACAGTAAAATTTCATGAAGTGCTTTATCCCAATATGAAAGGAGCTATATGAAATGTGAGAATTATTATTTTATTGTGGTTTCTATCTTTTTTCTTGAATTGTTGCCTGACTCTTTGGTTCATTGCTCTAACTCACATAACTTTGTCCTCTATAATTTTCTAAAAGTGGATATGAGTCTGACCAGTTTTTCAGAGCTACACCTTAAAATTTTGTAACTCTTTGAAATGTTGCACCAGTTAAGGAAGGTGCAATCTGATAAGATAAATCACAGAAATTTCCCTCAGAACATTTTGGGACATTCTCCTGACATGAAAGGCATTATATAAATGTTTTGTACTTTTCCTAGTTTGGATGTTGAGCCGTTTTACAGACTGATCACAACCTCTACCCACCTTTTGCTCTTTCCATGTCTGTTTCCCTGCTTCTCTGACAAAATGAATCCTGGCTTTAAGTGTATAATAATGGTATTTTTTGCCTAAGTGAGTAATTTTGCAATCTATAGACACTGTCTGACACATGCGGAAACCCATCACTGTGCTTAAGAGTATCCAAACCAAACTGAGATTTCCATGCCTCCCACCTGCAGATGGAAATCTGGAGACAGATTGTTGGAATGGAATGCACATTCTCTCCCTAGAGGGGTGCATCTTCCTTATTTCATTAAGTGACATAAATTTCCATCTTGACAATTCAGTAACAATATTTTGTTTTACTCTGTATGTCGTGATTTATGCTTCAAGTCCAGTTTTGGGTGGGATGCATGAACCAAGCTGGCTGGCTCCTCATATGCACAGTGAAACTGGCTATTGCCACCATTTTTAAGGCAGGTTAGGGCTTTAATGAAGCAACCACTAACAAGACTCCGCCATAACTATATTTATTATGAATAAAACAGAATGAAACAAAAATATTCACTCTAAATTATTATGCAGTCTTATACTCCTTCATACATGACAATGTGACTACAGTGCAAAGGATTTCTAAAGTGATCCATTACCTTGGTGACCACAACACTGCAGAGTCCAATTCATAAGTCCATATACCAAGTTACTGCCTACCTTTTGCCAAGTGCCTAAACCTAGAGATCCCATGTGCCTCTAGCGGACTTAACAACAGTAGGTGACTATGATCAACAGGGACTTAACAACCATGTGACATCTCCAAATAGTTATCCAATGTACCAGCCTCAGCCTCTCAAAGCACCCCTGCTGTCAATCTTCTCTTGTGCACTTGCTTCTCTTTAGCTTCAGATCATAGGTGTATGCTGCTATGCCCCAGCCAAGAGGATATAATTTGATAAGTGAATAAATGACTCATCTGGCTCAGGGCAATTTAATGGGGAGATAATTGATTTGGTGCTAGGAATACAGCAACAAAAACACAAATCAGAGGAGTTTGGTATTTATATTTATGTGATTTATGTATCTTCACTCCCTAAATGACATGACTATTGCAAATTTTGGGCATGATGCAACATACAAAATTGCACCACAATTTTGCCCAGAGAAGCTTGTTATAATGTTAGAGTTTCTTTTCGAAAGCTCTATGTAGAAAATGGTTTCTGTTTTTTCAGTTCCCCTGGAAGGCCTCAAGAGCCAACCTTACTTTGAAGAGATGCGGAGAGACTACATTAGAGAGCTGAGTAGAGCTATCAGCTTACAGGAGAAAGGGGCACTGGGCAGCCCCCAGCGTCTTTACCAGCTCACCAAACTCATGGACTCCATGCATGAAGTAGGCGGTACCTGTGGCTTTTTGCATTAAGTTTGACAAGTATTGGATATCTTTTTCTGCTTACCTGTTGGTAGTAACTATCAAAAACTAATACAAAGAATTAATAAGTGCTTTGAGACGATTTTTATTTTGGAGATTTGTCAAAGCACTTTACCCACAAAGCTTAAAGAGCTTTTCTATTCATAGATATCTTTCCAGGCAACAGTCAGTGATATTTCTCCATAAGTCATTGGGGGGAAGGGGTTCATCCCCCAAAATGCTGTAAAGTACACGATAAAACTGGTCAAATACTCTGTCTTGTGATAATTATCACATCCACCTCACGCACTACACATTTCCCTCCATAATCTAGCTAGACTCACGAGGAAGAAGGAAATGGGAGGGAGTAAGGAGAGGGTTGATACTCATGTGTAGGATAAACACCGGCATAAACTAATTGGATTGAATGACCTGTTCATGCTGGACATTATATGTCAATCTATGTAATCTTTATGCTAACTGACACATATGATATTTTGAAAGGTGGAATAGTAAAATACGGGGAGGGAGAATAATAACCTCATTGTCTCTTTTCAACAGCTGGTCAAGAAGCTGCAACAGTTCTGCTTGAACACTTTTGTTCAGTCCCAGGCACTGAGTGTAGAGTTCCCAGAGATGATGTCGGAGATAATCACCACACAGTTACCCAAGATCCTCGCCGGCCTGGTGAAACCCCTGCTCTTTCACAAAAAGTGATTAACTTTCTCTTTTCATTGTGCCTGATTACCTTGATTTACAGGCAGCATTTTTTTGCATTATGCAAGTTGACAGCTTTACTCTATTTTTGTGACCATGACAGTACCGCGAATGAAGATTCCTTTTGAATTTATTACAAACAAAAATTAGCAATGCTGTTTGGCATACAGTTATAGTGGAAGTTCATTGCAATAGCCGCACTATCTATATGTTTTATAAGCAATGAAATGTGAATTCAGTCTTGTTTGGTTAATGTGTAACTTTCAGATCAAAAAGATTTTGTATCTTTTGGTACTTTATGGTATTTTGTAACTTTCAAGTTGTGTAAAGTTTCTGCACCCGCTATAATATTGAAATGCAAATGCTTTGTTCATCAGTTCTAAAGCTGCAAAAACCCCATCCCCCCAAAAAAAATCTTCATTCATCATGTTCTACGTACCATGATTGTTGCAAATCATGTAACTGACGATCAGAGGAAGAACAGTACTTTGAAATGGCTTTTCAATTGGAGTTTGTGACCTCTTATAAAGTCATATCAGAAAAACAGCCCCAGTTTCTTCAGTTCTTTCTTTTTTGCTGAAGCCAATAGTTTGAGTGGGTGCTACATCACGAGTAGAGAGAGTAAGCCTTCAAAAATTAATGCAGTACATGTTTTGTCTTGAGCTAGTCAATGTTTCTTTAGTTTGAAGGGTTTGGAGGTGCTTAGTGGTGTCATTTGGTTTTAAATTCCGAGTTACTGTTGGAATTCTTCACCTGCCAGCACAGTCATACCATTGCTATCTCTCATTAAATGGTGAAATCTTCACTTTGACAATATGGGTCAATTTGGAAAAAACTGCGACAGATGAGACAAAATGGCTGAATCTAATTTGGTATTATTTTTAAAACACATAAAAAAGTTCTGTCGGACCTCTATGAATCACCATCATTGTATTACTGTATCTTTCACCTGCCTTTGGGATCAGGGACACTTTCCAATTTTATATTTGTGGGGTTTTTACCTATTATTCACTGCTTTCAAGGGACCAAACATGAAAATTAGAGGCTTGGAGGGGTATGGGGATAGGGCAGGGCAATGGGATTTAAAGTATAGATGGCTCTGAGAGCTGGTTAAGTCTCAATAAGCCAAATGCTCTCCATCTCTGCTTTAAATTTCTATGATTCTAATTTGGGAGGAGTCCATGCTGATGCCTATTATTTATATGTGGTTTGTCGGTAGAGCTTGGGATAGCTGAGCTGAATATTTCTTTTCTTATTCAATATGTTTGTTTGTTTCTGGAAATTTAATAGCTTATGTGCTGGACAGGTCAATCTATTGTTTCATAACAGAGGGTATTTCAACTGTTGGCATTAGCTAGCTGGCAGATGGTAATAATAATAATAATAATAATCCTTGCATTTGATATAGCGCTTTTCACGTCGGGAGGACGTCCCAAAGCGCTTCACAGAATATACTGTAAAGTGAAGTAGTGCTAAATCACAGTGGGCTTTCCCCCAATTTATTCCCCTGAATGAAGGGAATTAATAACAGGTTAAAAACTCCAAAAATATAAAATGGTGAAATGTGCCCCCGATCCCTAAAGGCAGGGCAAAAATTCCAGAATTACAATGATAATATTTCATATAAATCCTAAGGCTTTTGAATGAGATAAAGTGATCTTCCATTTATTCTCCCTTCCTGGCTTTACTCCTAGCCAACAATCCACCATATAAAATTGGTCTTTCTCCTCATGCCTGTTTGTGGGACATTGCTGTGCTCAAATTGGTAGCTGCATTTGCCTACAAAATATATAATCAGTATATTTTACAATAAATCCTGTGAAGCACTTTAAGATTTCTCGATGATGTGATAAAGCACCACATCAAGTGCAAGGATTATAATTGTGATATCTTATTAAACCTTCCCACAAGGTACCCACAAAGAAAACCATGCTGGCCATTCTTATTTCACTTTGCCACCTTACTCTGAATTGAAATTAGATCATTTGTTTTGAAAGGTAACCTGCCAGACAGTGAAAATCATATCAGAGTGCCAGATTACTAAAATCACATGGAATACAATTGCATTCTCCTCTTATGTAAGAGCTTTAGGAAAAAGTTAAGGTATAAAGATGCCCATCAAAAATTGCAGTACAAGATCTCCTTGGTGACTAGCTAAGGATCCGCTCCTTCACTTGAAAATACAGAAAATGGTTAAGAAATTGAATGAATGAAGGCATTTGTATACATTTTTCTGTTATGTCCAAGGAATTATTGGGACTAAACTGTTGGTTCTCTGTCAGCATTGTTTCAATAATTGGAATGTCTTGCAATGCTTCGTTCTCCTCAGGAATCTCTATAATTTATAAATTTATGTGCTTAGTTATAAAGTAGTCCACTTGCTTCCCATGGTGATATTTCCACTTTAAGAGCTATGCAAGTCCCCTCCTCTCCCCCCCACCCCACACACACACACACACACACACATTTTCTATAAGTCAAATGCAGTGCCAGCCCTGCCTCTCCTGTCTGGGGAGTACATTGGTCCCAATATTGTAAAGAGGAGACCCCTCCCCCCGTCATTTCATTGAAAGAGAACAATGATCACAAGATCTTTTAGGGAAACTCTGATGTTTTGAATCTCTGAAGCAGGCTCCTCCAATATTGATAAACAGATTCCATGTGTTACTCAGAAGCACTGGACGCTGTTGACAAGACTGCAGAATTGACCCATATTTTAATACCATGAACATTTTCTTTTTGATTTAGCTCTATCTTTACCATTTCCAATGTATCTTTTAAGCTTATTGATCGAGGAATGTTATTGAAACTGGACAGCCTGGTCCTCAATTCAAAAAAGCTGGCACTCTGGCTACTGGTCATGTCATTGTTCCCACATGCACCTACTATGGAGCCAGTGACTGCCATTAACCTCAATGTCATGTTCGAAGATAGTGCTAGTCTTGGCTCTCATTTTGGCACATTCAGTAAAAGTCTGGCTGGTATCTAAGCAACTCAATCTAATTTGGCAAGAACATAGAGCAGCTCTTCATCCATAGCCTAAATTCCTGCTTCGAAGAATAGAAACATAAAACAAGAGCTGTAGATATGAAGTTTGGCAGAGCTGTGCTCTTAACAGACAGTTTCTCCATGAGGGATATAATAAATGAGAAAGAACTATTGTTTATATTTAGGTGCAGCAATCATCATTATTTACAAAAGGGATATTACTCATGTTTCCTGCTCTCCTTACCTATAGTCTGACCTTGTGTGTATGTGTCTTTCTGTGTACGTGTATGTCTTTGTGTATGTTTTTGGGTGTTCATGTGTCTGTTTGTGTGTGTTTGTATGCATGTGTGTCTGTATGTGTGTGTGTGTGCATATGTCTGCATATGTATGTGTCTATATGTCTATATATGTGTGAGTCTCTGTGTTTATCTTGGTCAGAGAGGTGGTGAACTGCAGGGAAGGTACCTTAATTCTTATTTCATTTTTTATCTTTGCTTATGCATATTACCACATTGTTTGTCTTCCCAAATATTACTTCTCATGTACAAATGTTCATAATTGAATTTATTCACACTGTTTTATCTGTTGAGGTATAAAGTAATAGTTTAGAAATGTCTCTTGTCCTCAGGCTTTAGAGCTTGTTGCTGCTATTTTCAACTGCAGAAAAATATTGGAATAAGACCTTATTATAAGCTGTAACTTTTGTGATCTCCATAGCACAAATAATTTTTTCTACCTTCCCCAACTTTCTATGATAAGATTATTAGGACAGATGAGGTTAATTGTTCAACGTTATCCTGAATGAGACTCCTCTTCTGCACAATGAACTAGAGAAGCCTGAAGAATTATTCTCATAGGGCATAATAAGAGAAGGTCACTTAATCTCCATCTGAAAAGTCACTTAAAGTGACTAGTTTTCTCTATTGGGAGCGGAATGTACTGTCATTCATTGGTGATCATCATAATTACAGATTAGGAATCTGTTCTCACATTATACTTACCAAAATATCTTTAATTGTAAGGCTAGAAAAAAATGATTTGTTTCTGAGATGTAGTAAGGATCCTTGTGTGATTTTGTTTACTTTTAGAAGTGTATATCAATGATATACAAAATGACTAGTACCATAGGTGAAGCTCAGAGAGCCTGTTGTTTCACTCATAACCACATGGTTAACCATAACAGGTTAGATACAACATTTAATGTTCGAAAACCACATTTCACCACATAATTCAGTAATGAATGGGTGTTTAGTGACTACTTTTTAACATTTGGTTATTTTGGAAAGTCCTGTAGATTAGATTTATGCCAAATTAAAAGCAGTATTGAACTATAGAAATTGAACGATTACAGATTACCCAATGTTAATCTATGCTGTATCTGCTTTGACTCATGTTTTATGTTTTAGTATGGGAGCCTTGTAAACAAGCTTTCAAGTTTGAGCAAATATATAAGTTGAAGAAAGAAAATGATGGGATCATGCGGCTTTAAATTTTTAAGTTACCTTGAAGGTTTGTGTAATTAATGTGGTAGTAAATGTAAAAATCTAGGAATGATTACAGTTACTGTATTATACGTCTCTTGGGTTTGAAACCAAAAGGAAATATATTAATGTTATGTAGCTTTTTATTATGCATCCATTACTACTATTTTCACAGTTCTTGCAGCCCTATTTCACAGTAAAAATAAAAATGGCTTTGGGCAAATGTCAGTACCTCTCTATACGCTCTCTACATTCTGTACATCTCAGCAAACCATGTACACACCAACATCACAAGATCAAAGGAGCAACAATAGCAGAACAGATTATTGTTGGAATTTTGTTCTGAAGTTTTGTTGTGGCGTTCTATGCTTATTGTGGAATACCATTAGGTCATGCACCTTCAAACAGATTGTCTGTGACCAAGGGATTTCCTTGCCCTGATGGCAGGATACCATTGCCTTGGGTGCTGGAGCTGAAACCAGTCAGAGCTTTCAGCACTGCCAAAACCTGGGTGGCTGAGCAGTATGTGTTCACTTGCGACCATAATCATGCTAACATTCATCCTTCAAGGTATATTTGAAGTTTTTGTAGGATGGTACCAGCCTCCCTGCAGATCCTTAAAAGGTAAAATGATCTCAAAACTCAGCAACTGGAAAATAAATCTGGACTGTATGCCACATGTTTTAATGAGGGGACATCTACTACTGAATGTTGAGTATTTAGTGCATTAATGTCTATTTTTTGAGCCGTGAATATAGCAGAGAGGCTGCTTATACATTCTACTCTTTAAAAGGAAGCTTTAGCATTTTTCTTATATCAGCAAAAGCACCCTCACCCGATAGAAATGTAATGTCAAAAGTGAGTATGATGATTACCAGCATGTGTATAAACTAACATTAAGACAGAAATCTCAAAATATTCACGTAAAATATAACAAATTATTGCTGCTTTATCAATGTTTATTGAAAGGGTATTTTTCAAAATTGGCACTTACCCCTTTGATCTCAGGGCATTTGAGTTAAGAAAAGATATTGACATAATTCTAAATAGCTTGATAAATACTCTTACTTGTTTCGGTGATAATACTCACAGCTTGTAACAATATCCTAGAATGCAATCATATTTACAAGCAAGCCTTGGCACGCAGTGATGATATGATATAAATTCCTGCTCCTGAACTGCTGCATTCAAATGCTAAACCTGATAGAGAAGTATGATTAACTCTGCCATTTCTATAGACAATAGGAATGAAACCAGTTCCCATAGCAAGCCAAACATCACTAATCACTTGCATTCAAAACAGTAGCATGGTCCAGGCTGCAATTCCAATAGAATACTCCCTTCCTCATTGAAAGGTTTCTGTTTTTGCATTATTTCTTCAATATGTTGCACCATGTTTATGCTTTTGATTTATTCATGTGCAAATGTACCTTATTTCTATTGTTTTTTAACAGTTTGCAATAAAATAGCTTGTCAACTAGTTATCAAATATAAAGAGACATACCGCTTTTGTTGGCCAATATTACATTTCAGGTAATATGGCGTGGGATGGGGGGTGGGGGAGCAGGCCACAGTTGGTGCTTTCAAATGTGTGGCTTTGTTTAAATTCAGACCATTGGCACAAATGCCTCATTTTGAAACTGGGGCCCCACAACTGCATTCTAAAAAGACAAAGACTGAAATTGGTCATTTTCTTTCTAATACAGAGCAGAGCCTACAAGTACTGGGAGTGGGGTGAAAGTCATAATGGGTTTGTGGTTGCGATCGACTGTGTTCAGGCTGCGTATTAGGCATATTCATGGCAATTTGAGCAGTGCATTGCATCTTCATTGTGCTATACTTAAGTTGGTGCAATATAGAAAATATTCCATTTGCAGCACCAACATCCCTCACTTGAGCGAGAACACTTACAATTGCTCGGTGAATGACATTTCAACACTGAAGAAGTTTAATTGATTGCAGTGTCAAGTGCACCTATCAACAAAGCATGATTAGATATGAATAGTACATACTACTAGCCAGTGATCTGTCTATGAGCTTTTGCCTAATGGTTGCCTAATCTTTATTTGTGTTATTCACCGAAATGCATATTTGACATCATTAGTGCTACTTTATTACACATTGTAATTCCTGTGCTGCATTTAAAACTCCAGCAAATGACATGCTACGTCATGAAATATCGTACGTTGTTAGTAATGGTCACATTGAAGCCGATCAACAAGTTTCTGCAACTGCACGTGGCAGTATTCTGTCATCTGTTCACCAGCAATATATATTGTGCTTTTAATTGGTACTTTCTGGCATCACTGAATTGTTTTAATAGTTAATTTTTTTGTACATATGTGTCAGTTTGTAGCTTTTTTGTACTGACCAACAGTACCGCTGCGTGCTAATGTAAAGTCGACAGGTTTTAAAAGATTAAAGACCTGGTGCTTCTCTAGCTCTATCTTAAATGAAAACTGTTTAACATGTGAATAATGTGGGTCTGTTTATTGTGTCTGCTTTAACATTACCAAACTCCATGCTTGAGATTAACTGCAGTTATTTTGTCGCTTTGAGTTCATATCTTCACCACATTTAACATGAAAAAACAAATCAGACTCATTTTTGTGTCTGTGTTAGGGGGAGTGGGAGTAGATTTTCTAAGTATATTGTGGAAAACATCTTTTTTTCTGCTTTCAATAAAATCTAAGATTTATTTTTTGCATTTAATGTTTTCAGTTGAGCATCAACAGTGCATACATGTCATCTTGATGTTGGGATGACACCATTTGTTTTGTTAATTAGCCTTGTACTAAACATAGTATTGGAACAGCAGTGAAAGTGTTGTGTAGCTAATTTTAAATTAAACTCAATGAAGTCCAATAATGAGGCAACACATTAGACACAATTTTTTTTCTTTTTGGCTGCCTTTCTACAAGCCTTATTTTTTTTAAATCAGATTAACAAAGCCAATTAATTCTTCAACGTTTCCTCCATTCACCCTGAGGTTCACAAGATCAACGTATTTCAATTTCTTCTCAGATATAGAATTTTATATAGTTGACTTATGCACTTACAAATGGTATAAAGTCCAGTGTAATGCCATAGGACAGTGAGCCATATACAATTGAAGGAGACAAGGAACCACATATTGGTTCTTAAGGTTTGTTAAATTACAGCATCAAAGGGAACTAGTCTGACAACTCATTATACAGTAGTTGAATTTTCCTTGTATCCAGAAACATACTGGATCTAAAAGGTCCTTGCCAAAAAATATATTACCCTACATCTTCATTCTATCACAGTGCTTCGTGTTCAACTGACTTTAGAACTTTCATTACAATTCAGTTCTAGAAATTGGTTTATCATTTAAAAAAAAAGAAATTTAACACTAAACAAATAGATTTCTTTGAAGAAAATGTTGCCACCTTCATCCACAAAAAAGATAACTAGGAATAAAAGAATGATGCACACATATGCAGTATGTTAGTTGAATATGATTTAGATAACACTATCAATACAATATCCCTATTAATCAAAAGCACACCCAGAAGGTAATCGAGTAATTAATGGATTATTCAACTAATTCCCTTCAAAATAAATAGTTTAAGTGTCTGGTTGAGAGTAGTATTGGAGGATATACGAACAGACTGAGATGAACAAGTATAGAACACATTGGTTTCTGTGCTGCCAGGGCGTGGGGGGTAATATTTCTGTGTAAGAGAAACAGTCAGATGTTGATTACAGTACACACTAGTTGAAATGTGGGAACATCAGAACTTCTATTTGATTTCCCTAGTGATCAAGGCATTTCAATTCATGATTTTCTTCAAGAATTTAGAATGGTGGAACAAAATACACAGTAGGATAAGTTTGTCATGGGTTTGAAGAACTGAATGACCTTTTCTTAGTCAATATTTTTTTCCATAAATAGAGTTATGGAAATAAAACACCATTTGTTGCAACCAGGTTTACTGAATGGATCCATACTTAAACATTTTATTAGATAGAAGTATAAAATCTATATCAATTTGTTCTTTCATGTACTGGTACCTGACAGCATGTTAATCGATGAAAGATTCAATAGCCTTTTTGTGTGTGATTTAAGCTTTATTTATAAATATTGAAGGGGGTTGGGAAGGGTGAAGGCTGACAAATCTAGCTGTTTTTCATTTTATAAAATAAGTTTAAACATTGAATTACAGATATCAAAGTTAACATTAATATATACTGGCTCTTAAGGTAACAATCAGCAGTTTCACTCATGCAGTTATTTCATGTTGGAAATATGAATTGCGTCTACCCTCTGTGGTACAAGCATGGCTGAGCCTTGTTGGTCCACAGTACCCCAGGGCACTGCTGATGACAGACTAGCCAGGCTGGCTCATTGGCAGGAATTGGAGGGGCAGACCAGTCACTGGGGGCAGGGATTATTTTATATATCCTGCCTCCACATGGAGCCCTGTAGCTCAGTGGTTAGAGCACTCGCCTTGCAAGTGAGAGACTTGGGTTCAATTCCCGGCAGGGTGAAACATTTGGCAAGTTTCCTTACTCCACACGCCTCTGTTTACCTATCAGTAAGTACGAACCCGGTTGTTATTCGATTGGTGAATCGCTTTTCCAGGTATAATTATTCCTTCAAAAAGAAACAATAGTAAAATTGGTCACTTCAATCCACGACTGTTTGTGGGACACGGCTGTGCTCATTGGCTGCCGTGTTTCGTCCACAAAATAAACAGTCAATTCACTTTACAGTATATTCTGTGAAGTGCTTTGAGACGTCACGAAAATGTGATAAGGCACTATATCAAATGCAAGGATTATTATTATATATCACAGACAAGATGACCTGTTCACACAACTAATGCATGTATTTAGGCATTTTTCTTCTACTTGCAATTTTTCCCTCTTACTTTGTGCCTAATAAGATGTTTTTTTATTATTTCTTACTGTACTCAAATAGCCAATACCTTAAGAAAATCAGAAAATTGTCTTTTGACAACAGTACTTCAAGGAGGGAGGAATTACACGAGTATTCAACAGGGCTCAAAGATGATATGCTTGTCAAGGGAATGTCTTCCCTCTATGGCAGTCTTAGAATTCTGGTTCCTGACTCAGGTGGGTCTGCAGTATTCCAGGGCACTGTTGATGACCAACCAGCCACCCTGCTTTACTGGCAGGACTTGGAGAGGCAGACCAGCAGGCATTCTTCTCACTTAGCTACTTTTTAACCATATAAGCCAAAGCCCTAACAGGTCAGAAGGTTCTAACCTGGACAAGCAGTGGGAAGCTTGCCAGACAGTGCTATTAATGGCAAGTTGTGTGGTGTTGCCTGGTTAAGCAGCAGCAGTGCCCCAATACATATTCTGTCATCTTGTCAACTTGTACCTAATACTCTCTGGAATTAGGTATATAGACTGTTTTCCCTCCAGGGAGAGAGTACAAACTCCATTCCAGATGCAGGTAAACGTTCCTGACTGATCTGGATGGTCTTAAGCTTGGTAGTCAGTTTTTGCATGTGTCAGACACCCAGGTGGCCAACAAATGTGCTTCTCATACACATTCATCCCCAAATATGGTACAAAATAGGGACTATGGAGAGATCCTGTGATCCTGCTAGAAGTTGCATGTGCGAAGACACCAGGTGAGGTCAGAATTGGGTACAGCAGTAAAACCTCCTTCCTTCCAGTTAAATAGTTTGCCCAACACTCACTGTCAAGATTCACACATGAATAACTGAGGACCATGGACCAGCTGTTGAACGTTACTTGAGATGGAAAAATTAGATAATGCCTTTGGGACAGAAGAGGAGAACAATTGCTGAGGAAAAGAACACACAAACACACACAACCTCAAGTTTAACTCAGGTGGGGCAATGCGCAGAATAAAACCAATGATTATCCACGTATTAGAGAATGCAAAAATAATTTGCCAAGAAAAATACTTTCGGGTTATAAGGAATGCTCCTCCCTGCCAAACGTTTATTTCAAAAATCATGTGCAACATACAATCGATGCTAAGTAACCAAATCAGCATTAGAAAGCTGTGTCGCAGAATGGCCTATGTATATTAATTTAAACTGAAGAAAAAATAAGCAGGTCAAGTACAACAAGTCGTTCCAGAGTTTAAAAGCTAGAAGCCAATTATCTTGACCGTCATCAGTGTCTCTGCTTCAGGAAGTCCTGATATTGCAGAAGAAAAAGCCAGAGAAGAGATGGAACTACTACAATGGACTCCCAACACCAGAGTATTGTACATTTATCATGATTAATAGTTCCATTATGCTCCATTTGGTTGGTGCTTTCACCCATAAATTCATATAGACATTCCACTTTACAATATATCCTGTGAAGCACTTTGAAACTCTTCTTTTTTTCCTGACGTGAAAGGTGCTATACCAAACGTAAGGTTTATTATTATTTGTATGTCAGCCTGACTCAGCTGATAGCATTCTCACCTCTGACTCAGAAGATTGTAGGTTCGAGTGGGACTTAGAAGTCATAAAATCTAAGCTAAACACAAAATACTGCAGATGCTGGAAATCTGAAATAAAAATGGAAGTCGCTGGGAACACAACTGGGTGACCTGAGTGTTCCCGGTGACTTTTGTTTTTCTTTTAAATCTAAGCTGATGCTCCAGTGTGGTGCTGGGGATGTTCTGCATTGTCAGAGGTGATGTCCTTCAGATCCAATGTTAAGCCGAAGGCCTGTCTGCCTATTTAGATGAACATTTTAAGATCCCTTGGCACTATTCAAAAAAAGTTCCTCCTGCTGTCCTGGCCAACAATCCCCCAAATAAAATTGATTGTTCACTTCATGGCTGTTTGTGGGACATTGCTATGCATCAATTGGCTGCTGTGTATATCCACAAAACACATAGTCACTGCACTTTACATGATAAATTAATATAATTCTCGGAATGACTGCTCATCAACTACATATTACAATGCATTGGTATTATTGGTTTTGCATTATGCCAAGCGATAGGGTGGTTGGTTTCTTCAGTGTGTTCAGCTAGAACAGATTTTTAAAAAAAATATTTACTTGTTCTGTATTCTTTGTATTAATTTAACTTTTATTCAGCAGACTCTTAATATTCCCTCATTGAATTTTAATAAACTGCAACTTTTTTGTTACTTGAGTGCACTGCATATAAGGGTAGGAAGCAGGGCAGTATTTCTCACTCGGTGTGCTCAATTGCAGCAACAAGCATATATACAGCTTTGCATAGAGATAAGTTGAATGCAACAAAAAACTCCGACGACATCATGCTACAACCCAGCCTCTGAAGTCACGCCTTGTTGGTCCTTTCAATTAGATTGGGCACCACCTGCTGCTGAACTAGATGACGGTTTTGCGCTGTGAGCATGATTGAGGCTGCCTAAATTGATTTCATTTCAATTGCTTAACCATTATCAGAGAAATAAGACTTCAATTCCATCTGTCTGGACAAAAATGGGTAATGTGTACGTGCCGTGAAAATAACCTTCACATATGGAACTTTAGAAGGAATATTAATGGCATTTTTCAATTTTAACAAACCGAACACCTATTGTGTAGCAAATTTAATTGCTTGCTTTCATGTCAAGGCATTGAAACATTCGAAGTCTATACCTCATTACTAAGAAATTGTATGTAATAAGAGAAATAAATTATACCCAATTGCTTGATACAAATTTACTGAATTTACCTTTGGTTAGAAGCATTAGGCAATACAAAAGTGCTGTTCATCGGGTGCTTGGTGTTTTATCGAGAGTAAAAGTGAACATCTTTCCCCTATAATGTAAGCTTTTATTTTGAAAGAAACTAAGCCAACTCTACCAGATGTCCTGAAAAATATTCTCTTGAAGATCCTATCAATTCTTATAGGGTTATACAGAATAAATTGATTAGAATTTTACTATTCCCAAACAGATACCATTGGTGCACAAAAAGTGACAATTGGGAGTCTTATAAGATGCAATTCAAGCTGATAAAGGATTGTTAAAGGATGTAAGAAAGCAATGGAAGAGCAGATTGCTTGCATTAACTGGTGGAATCCAAAGATATCCTTTAGTGGTGTTAGCAGTGTTCTGCCAGTTAAGGAATCAATAAATCCTGATTGGGAGTTGCCACAGCCACTTTCACAAACGAATACTTTGGTCAAATTCCAGAGTGGATTCTTTCTGTTCAAGAATCAACGCAAGTAGAGATCAGTGTCATGTGTTTGGGACGTCCTCCCGACGTGAAAAGCGCTCTATAAATGTAATCTTGTTGTTGTTGTGAAGACACTCAAAAAGTTAAGGTTGGAATTCTTTCATTCCTTTCTGAAACTACTACAGCTAGATTGTGGATGTGTGGAAGTAACAGGTTTGAATATTACCAATCCACTTACAGCCTGTAGGACATTAGCTCAAACAAACCCAGAGCTCCTCATCTCAGTTGATGTGGGGAACATTACATAATTGTGCTGTTAAATGACTTCTCAATAGCCATTAACAAATGCAGCCCAGTGGCAGCCAGACCCTTCAGCTCTTATCAGATGTTTTCGCCCACAAAACACGCAGTCAATCCACTTTATAATACATCCTGTGAAATGCTTTGAGACGTCTCAAAAACCTGATAAGGCGTTGATAAGGCATAATTAAATGCAAGGATTATTATATTGTCCACAAGGTCTTCTCTGAGATGACACAATTATAGAGCCAAATCTACGCAGCAGATAAGAGGAACAGCCAAATAAAGACAAATGCTAGACTGCTGACATTCTCTCTATTATCCTAGAACCTTGTGTAGCAAGGTGTGGCAGCCTTGTATAGGCTGTTATTGGAGTGGTGCTACTCAAACCTGCTAGCTGTGTATATCCACAATCTGGACAGTTGTTCATCAGTAGAAATAGAAAGTGAAGCTCAGCACAATGGACTCGTTTAAGGAACAGCTTTCAGCTTTTATCCTTCAATGTTCACCGCTTGGCTGGCTCCGGCCTCCTGTTTGTCCTTCGTCCCCTCCAGTCGTCGTGCCTTCAGCCACTTTGCCCCAAAACTCTGGAATTTTCTCCCTCAATCCCTCCGCCTTGCGCCCTCCCTCCCCACTTGCAAATCCTGCCTAAAGACCTTCCTTTTTGATCGTGTTTACGGTCACTTACTCCATCCATCTCGCCTTGGCTCGTTGTCAGACTCTGCCACTGCCAAGCACTCTGGAACGCTAGCCCATGTGAAAGGCACTATATAAATGCAAGTTGTTGTTGTAGTTTTCTGGAGTAAATTGTACTCTCAGAAAAAGTTCAAATTTCTGTCCATTTTATATCTCATAGAGTCCTGTAGCTCAGTGGTTAGAGCACTCGCTTTGCAAGCGAGAGACCTGGGTTCAATTCCAGGCAGGGCGAAACCTTGGGCAAGTTTCCTTACTCCACTAATAATAATCCCTCCAAAAAACAAAACAATAATAAATTGGTCATTTTCAATCCACGACTGTTTGTGGGACATTGCTGTGCGCAATTGGCTGCTGCGTTCGCCCACAAATATACAGTCAATTCACTTTACAGTGTGTTCTGTGAAGCGCTTTGGGACGTCCTCCCGACATGAAAAGCGCTATATCAAATGCAAGGATTATTATTATTATCTCTTAAGAAAACATAAAATGTTTCACTCAATCATTTATTCATGTCATTAAAAATAAACTTCTGTTCCTTGCAGGCTGTTTATAGCATTCTTCATTCATTAAAACTTAATAGATACATGGGACAAACTGTCAGCAAGACCAATGAATATTGTATAGATTAACAGCTTTTTGAAATAAGGAGATACGTAAATATCTGTTCAGGATTTGGGATAAATATTTGAAAAGGAAAAATTTAGAGAGATATCAGGAAAGAGTGGGAAATTGAGATTCGAGTACAGGATAGTTAGTTTCAGTGCAGAAGCTATCCTTCACTCTCAATTGGTCAATCCTGTGATCCATGAATACAATTAAGGAGTAAAAAATGCATGATGTGATATTGACTCTCAGTCATGATCTTGAATGGTGATAATTATCACATCATGGGGCATTCCTCACCTGGAAAAGCTGTCCAAAATTTTAAAGCTGAGTTAAAACTGTATGCCCTGATTGACAATCGAATGTTCGAATCCAAGTGATATAATGACAGGTTAAAAGAAAATCAGGGCTGAACTCGATAGGTGCAGCAAATTGCTGTGAGCGAAATCAGCTGAACAAAGTCTTGGGGGATAAGGGAGAGTGTGTTCTCCATGGCAGTTATCAACTTTACCAACTCCATGAGCAGATTGTGCCACACTGCGATAATTATCTTGATGAGAAGTTAAGTGACTGAATAAAACAAATTTTCCTGAGTTATTTTCTGGTTATAGTTGGGAAAGGGTTTCTACAGGATATGCTTTCATCTTATCTTTCCTTTTGCTTTCAATAATTTAAACTACGGAAACCACACTCCTTTCATCAGCTTTGATGCTGTCTGTACTTTACATAAGCTCTATGTCTTGATCAGTTATAATTAACCAGAACTGCGGCTATATTCTGAGTGCAGTTTGGCTCATTTGTTTCCAACATATTGCAAAGAAACATCCACCTTGATTCTCAGTGACACTGCACATAGGAATGACAAGACGCTAATTAAAAATTATAAAATTGAACACAAGCCTTTTCTGCATCTTACAATGCATATTTCTCCTCAGCTGTGATTTTCCGTTGATTCATCCAATTTGCATACATGTTTAATATTGCTCATTTACAAACCAAAGGAATAGTTAAAATAATGGTGTGGAGTTCTGTAGTTCAGTGATTAGAGCACTCACAAGCGAGAGACTTGAGTTCGATTCCTGGAAGGGCAAAACCTTGGGCAAGTTTCCTTATGCCTCACGCCTGATAGAAAAAAACAATAATACATTTTGGTCACTTCAATCCAAGACTGTTTATGGGACACTACTATGCGCAATTGGCTGCCGCGTTTCGCCCACAAAAAATACAGTCAATTCACTTTACAGTATATTCTGTGAAGCACTTCGAGACATCTGGAAGGCATGAAAAGTCCTTTATCAAATGCAAGGATTATTATTTATTAAAATAGCTAAGTTATTTTATTTTAATAACAGTTAAAATAACTTAATAATAATATTTAAATTCTTAGCTATCAAATAATGATTATTATTATATAGTTGCCCAACAATTACAATGCAACTTGTTATGGTACTTTATATATAAAGCAATGAGACAGATTGTAACATCAATGTTGAGGTTTGATTAATTTGATATTAGAAGAGTGCAGTGAGCATTTCTAAAGCAACAATCATGTCTTCATAAAAATTTTTTGTCTGAAGAAGAGTTAAGTGTTATTTTCACCATGGTGAAAGTAACATAGGCAAGGGTGTTTAATTTGATAACAACAACAACTTGCATTAATATAGTGCCCCAGAGCGCTTAACTTCATTGAAATATATTTTTTGCAAACACATGAAGGAAAGGTTCAGCTGAATTTTTTTTGAAGATCTTTAATTTTTCCCTCTTGTAAAAATCAACACCACAGATTAGGACATAGTTATGCCTGTATTAGGGGCACTACAATTAGTCTCAATATCTGTGAATTTGAGAGAGGAAATTCAGCCAAGGTTCACATTCAAGACACCCCCTACTGGAAGCTATATATATATGAACATGACAGATGGGGATAGAAGACCCCAAATTCTGCCTAGTCTTTACCCCTAAGCATATTTTGTCGGAAGATTTAACATCACAAAGAATTTTGACAAATTCTTAAATTTAGTCTTAATTCTTTTTAAGAACTGCAGAAAACTAGTTACAAAATTACAGATAAGGGAGTTTTGCCCAGTGTCCTGGCTGTCAGTCCCTCAGATAAAATTGATCATTCACTTCATGGCTGTTTGTTCACAACTTGGCTGCTGTTCCTCCTCAAAATACGTGGTTGCTGCACCTAAAAATCCTGTGAAGCACTTCTCGATATCTCGACAACATGATCAAGCACTCTGTCAAATGCAAGGATTATTGTTTCCTTATTATCAAGATGAATTTAATAAATTTCTATAAATCTGGACAATCTTATAGTTTAAAACAAAATGATTCTGCAGGTTAGGATGAGGTGACATTTCAGACCTAGGATTAGCTTCAGCTGTGGAGCCCATTTATAAAGGCTGTCAAAAATTAATTGTAATGTGAAAAGTGAGGACTTGGGAAAGAAGAGAACATTACTCAAAACACCAACAGAAGAGGAGGTGTGAAGTGGATAAAAATATGGGGAGAAAAAGATTAAATACCTTAAATGTTGCTTTGTTTCAAGAAACCTAGCGATGCTGATTTCTGTTCAAAATTATTTTCTCCCTCATTTAAATGGCACCATACTTCACAACAACAATTTGCACTTTTATGCTTTCACATTGCGAACATCTTAAAGTGTTATATACAACTTTGCATGAAGCAGTTCTGTTAAAACAATTCTGCAGACAGGGTGAAGTTTGCTATGCTGTGACTGGCAACTAATTACTTCAAGAAGATAAATGCATTAATCTTCCATACGTTCAGATAAACTGCCTTCAATAATTGCAAATAGCTTGCATTTTACCAGTTCAGAAGCTACTTTTAAATTCTTTTTGGAACATTTTCTTTGGGGCTGTAAATGAGCAATAGCAAATGCAGAAAGTTTCCTTCACGTTGAAACTCACCACACACCCCATCAGAAATGGAATGCTCACAGAGCTTGTGCTCCATTTTGTCTTTGCTAACAAAGATCGTATTCACAAAATCAAAAGATGGATTTGGATGATGATTTGCTGAGCACTGAGACAAAGGTGAGATTGACAACTGTGCAGAGCTCTGGAGAGAAACATATACAGATATGTACAGAATGTGATTGGTTTTGATGATTTGTATGCAGACAGGTCATATCAACCCTTTGCCGTAACATTGATGCAGAATGGTTCACCTTTGGAAACTTGCTCAACGTTTCGCCCTTCCCAGGAATTGAACCCAGGTCCTGTCGCTCTATCCATTAAGCTACAGGACTCAATAATCGAAAGGCTACTAATGGCTCACATTTGGAAGAGGTTTCTTCATGCAGCAATAACTTTTTTTATATTTAGGCAAAGAGAAGCATTAGGCACTTACAACAGAAGTAGGGAACCAATCCGCGATGGAAGGATTTGTAATTTGTTTAAAAATATTCAACGGAAGAAAAGAGCGAGAGAGCAAATGCAATTACATCAACACCGTAATATAACATTTAGAGACATCAAGGTTTTGCCAAGAGAAAAGGCAACATTTTATGTTCATCGTGGCAGGTAGTTTGCTGTTACTTTTTACCTGTCAATCAAAATACTGACAACTCTACTGAGAGAAGCAAACACTTCACAATAAAAAGAGACAATCTGGGATGTAGCACAGGAGCACTATACTGTGCAGGAAGCATTGCTTCTACAAAGATGCAATGAAAAGATTGTATTGTTCTACTTGCAGTGTCAGCCTGGCTAAGTTAGTAGCACTCTTGCCTCTGAGTCAGGAAGTTATGAGTTCAAAACCCACATCAGGACTCATAGTCTAGGGTGACACTCTAATGCCTCATGCAATGTTAAGGGGGTGTAGCATTGTCAGTGGTGCCGTCCTTCAGATGAGACGTTGAACCAAGAGATGCCTGTCTGTTCAGGTGGTGTTAAAGGTCCCATGGAATTATTGGAAAAGCTAAAGTAGTTTCTCCTGTTGTGCTGGCCAACAATTTCCTAAGTAGAATTGGTCATTCATTTCATGGTGGTCTGTGAGTCATTGCTGTGTGCAAATAAGCTGCCACATTTGCCTATAAAGTACACAGTCAATCCACTCTATATACCAAATGTAAGGATTATTATTAAGAATGCTAGGGAATATTATCACATGTAACCTGGTCTGAATTGCTCTTATGATTATATCTGCATAAATCAACGGTTGATTCTCTGATTTGCCTAAATGTGGGTAATCATTAGGCACATGAGTGAGAATTAGTGAGTGAGATTGCCAGTGAGTTCTTGTGCATTGAGGGTTGACCACCTATAACATGCAACTATTTCAAGGTTTTACACTTTCAGATCATTAATTCTGCATTTCATTTTTAAGGGGATTAATTGCCAAACTTATTTTACCCCTTAGATTAGTTGTGTTATTCAGTATTTCCTTAAACTTTATTGATTTCTTGTCCAGATAAGTCAGTGCATATATTAATATTAATAATAATCTTTGCATTTGACATAGCGTCTTATCATGTCATCGAGACGTCTCAAAGCACTTCACAGAACATACTGTAAAGTGGAGTCATTGTATATTTTGCGGACGAAACGTGGCAGGCAATTGCACACAGCAGTGTCCCACAATGATGTATTTGCCCAACAGAGTTGGTATATTTAGTTTGTTCAAAGAATTGTGCCCATGGTTTATGTTATCTGGATTCCTAAAGACACATTAATCCCAGTTAAAAGTGATAATATTAACCAGCAATCTTTCCTTATTTCTGAGAATCTTCCTTCCCCTATTTCTCTATTTCCCTATTAATGGGAATTCTTGTTTTTTTACTGGAAATGTTGGCTGAATCAAAATTCAGCAGAACTGGCAACAAACAGGAAAATAAAGGAGAGAGCAAAGGAGTGCATTGAGTCCTAGAAAAAGTCTATTAACAAGATGAAGTGATTTAAAAACTAGAACATTATACATTAGGTGACAGAACAGGCAGGATGTGTGTGCTCATGATATCAGAGGTCCAAATATTTTTAGTATGTGGGACCCACTGCGGAAATACCACGGTGGAGAGACGCCAGACTGGACCAGGTGTAATCATTTCATCATTTTTGTTGTGTTTTGTTTTAAAATAAAACCTCACCAATTTTCTCCACCATGTTTCTCTTTTCCTGTCACAAAGGAGCTCACTGTGGGCCAATATTGCTTCACAGTGACTCGTTCCTTCTATGGGCTACAGTTGCACAGGAACCAAGTGATCTCCAAGAGCCTGTCCACGATCTTGGCCTTTCTGCACTGGCCAATATTGTTTCATAGTGGGTGTCAAGCTCAATCCAGTCCTCTCATCATTAACACATGTGCATATGCAACATGATATCGGGGTAGTTTCTGGAAAACAATCAGGAACAGGAACTCTGGATAAACTCAACAAACCAATAGGGAAGTATAACTGATTTGAACTATTCACCAAAGATTTCAACAGCTTTTATTCCTTTTGTGCTCCCATGCTCAGTAAAATTTTTACTTTTGTGGATACAGAGGGGAAAGTCTTCTTCGGAAGATTTCAGTTGTCAAAACATCTTCTTAAGAAGATGTTCAAGAACTATTCAATCAAATATGGTGCTATATTAATTTCTTACACACATAGGTTCAAAGACATCTGTCTTCAGTAAGATTTCGGGAAAATAATTTGTTTCTCTTTGTTGAATATATCCCATGTAATGTTTCACAGTCCTATCACAAAGCTCTGTATCTTGCCACTGAATAGTGTCCATAATAATAATAATAATCATAATAACCCTCGCATTTGATATAGCTCCTTATCACGCTCTTTGAGATGTCTCAAAGCGTTTCACAGAATATACTGTGAAGTGAATTGACTGTGTAGGTTGTGGGCGAAACGCGGCAACCAATTGCGCACAGCAGTGTCCCACAAACAGTCGTGGATTGAATGATCAATTTATTATTTTTTTTAGAAGGAATTATTATCCCCGGAAAAGCGATTGGGGGGCTCCACAACTCCTCTATAATAGGTAAAACAAAACATATTTTTAGTCGGCAGGGTGTCCGACATGTGTAAACTATATAAAATATATTATATAAAATATATTAAAATGTAAAATAATTGGACATAACTTTCAGCAAGCTTGCAAATAAATGCGGAAAACTCAGTTGTCAAAAAATAAGCTTCACGTTGCTAGATTTCTGGGATGTTCTCTGACGTGAAAGGTGCTATGCAATGTAATTTGTTGTTTGTTGTTGTTCTCCCTGTTCCAAATTCATTTTTGAATTAAAATTAATTTGGTATTTCTCACTTTTATTTTTCATTTCTCCGATCCTTGTCATTCCTGAAATATTTTTGTGGGTGAGAAACATCAGGAGTCAAAATTGGTGATAATTATCATATCATACCATACTATTTTCACCCCAGAGTGCTTCTGTGCTTGGCTCCTTTCATTTCTGGCTCTGATCATGCTCTTTTATTCTCTGCATACTTTCCATTCTGCCTAATTGTAGAAGTCAGCCTGCCTTGCATCAAGCAAAGTTGCAATTAGTAAACTTTACATTATTATAAGTCTCAGGCAGCGATGTCACATAATCTATTCACAGTTATTTTTGTACATCATGTATTGTTCCAAAATCCTGAAACCCCTCTGTGATTCTATCATGGGTTCTGTTAATCTAATCTCTATAGTTATTGGACTCAGGAGTTTCCTCCTTAAACTAGGGAGAAGATACCTGAGGCACTAATATATAAACCTCAGAACTCTGTAGACTCTCATGCCAGAAGATGACAAATGTAGTAAAAAAAATAAGGTAGATGAAGGAAACGCAATGGATGTCGTGTACATGGACTTTCAGAAGACCTCTGATAAGATGGCACTTAAGAGACTTATGGTTAAAACCAAGATTTGTGAAGTCATTGGAGAGATAGCGGAATGGATTGAAAGATGACTAGGAAAAAAAAAGAATAGGATTAAAGGGCATCTTCTCATATTGGTGAGAAAGTAGTGTTCTGCAGGGATATGTACTAGAATTATTGTTTGTCGAAATTTGCAGATGACACCAGAGTATGGCAAATAACAATAATCCTTGCAATTGATATAGTGTCTTTCATGTCAGAAGGACATCTCAAAGCTTGTCACATGATTTACTTTGAAGTTTACTGATTGTGCATTTGTAGGCAAACAGGGCAGACAATTTGCACATATCAATGTCCTACAGCCATGAAGTGAATGACTAATTTCATTGGGAGATTTATAGTTAGGACAACACTGGCATGGAATAGTTGTCTAATTATAGGTCATATTTATTCATAAATTAAGAAATATCTGCAACTGATTGTTACTGAAAGATACTGAGAGGTATTAAACCATGCTATCAGTTTGACATAATGTATTTTAAGCACCCTCAGTTTTTCTCACTGGAGTGAAATTGTTCCCAGAATGTTACTAATTGTTTAACTCCATTTGCTGTATTCCATTATAGTTGTGATTAATATGAAGTCCAGAATGGTATATAGCAATAATTACCATCAATACTGGATTACCGCCACAAGGCAATAAATGGTAATTGTACAGTAATATATACCCACACATGGGAACCAGGCATTTTTGCTGCATAATGCAATTCAAGGGGAAAATCTTCCCCTGCAGCCTTAACTAATCTGTTAGCACTAAAAAGGTCAGGTTCTGCAATAGACCCCAATTTGTTGGAAGCTTGTCATGCAAATCACAGGCAAATGTGCAACAAACTGAGATTAGATTATACCAGAGGGTAAAATAAACAAAAGCCCATTATCTGTAAGTCTCCAATTGGCTTTAAAAAATCAAATTAATATTTTATTATGTAATATCTTTTAGGCGATTAATTCATGTACTCCTAGTGGGAGGACAGGAAATGGCTGTTCACTGACATTTTAGGCTTCATTTGGAAAGTACAAGATACTACGGATTTGGTGTGAGAACAAGCAGGAATATTGACCCAATGCTAAACAATTAGAATTGCTTAAAGTGGTTGGTTATATAGTGCGTTAATATATATCTCATGACAATACTGCCTTTGTATGATCTTGATATAAAGACTCAACAGTTTATCTCACATTTGCTTTCTGCAGTCACATGTACTTGTTGAGCTAAACATTTGCCAAAAGAATCTGCAAGAATTAACCTGATAACACTAGCCTGGATTATTCAGACAGAAAGGTTATGTAGAATATCTAGCCACTTCCATTAAATAATACTCAACAGATGGGCACTGGATTAAACATAGTGGAATTTTGGTTCTCCATGTCAAAATAAAGACCCATCGCTTTATAGCTGACTCTACCGATAGAACTGCTAGTGAACTGAGAAGTTAACAAACACTTATGACACAATCAGAAAAGCTTTTATCAAAATGAGTATTGTCATGTTAGCTTTGACAGAAAAATAAGCACTGCACTGCCACCAAAGAGCATTAATCAAAGAGGATGAAATGAAATGTTTGAAAGTCTTTGGCAAGATTGTTGTACTCTAGATTTTTTCCCCAAAATAACTAAACAAAATGCATTTCTCATGTGATAATATTCAGTCAGATTTCCTCATTATATTTCTGCCAGGTCCAGTTGTAAAATAGCCATTTTATAATCCCCAGTGTTTAATCTGTATATGGAAAAATTTAGGCTTCCACTTACAACTCCAAAACAGTAGAAAGATACAATTTATCTTCATTTGCATGCACTAATTTTAAGACCACTGGAAAAATTCTGTAAATACAACTAAAAAAGTAATATCTGAGCTCCCAACCGTGCAACTTTCATATAAACAAGAGTCCTGTGAGTGTTCTGAGATACTGCCCCACATAAAAGGTGCTATATAAATTCCAGTTGTTATTATGGATTCCCTTACAACTCAAGTCAAATGTAAACTAATCAAAAGGACTCCTGCAAACCTAACTGTCTTCACAGGGTCAAAACCTCAGTCCTTCTAAACACATTCTATTACTTATTTGCAAAGAGGATAATGGGCTATCTTGCTAAATCTGCTGAGTTTAGATCCCCAGACATTATTCTCAGGCTGTACAGTGCTCTGGTCAGATCGCACCATGAATACTTCACAGAGTTCTAGTCAACGTGACATATGGAGGTGACCAGGCAGTGCAGAAAAGAGCAACGAAGATGATCCCCAGGTTAGAAGAATGAGCTATGAGCAACAATTAGATAAGTTAGGGCTCTTCAGTCGTGAGAGAAGGAAACTCAGAGGAGACCTCACTGAGGTGTACAAAATTTTAAATAGGGTTATAAAGCTAAACCCAGATCAATACTTTAGGATGTATTGTGACAGTAGAAGAAGAGGACATGGGTTTAGAATTGTAAAAGGTAATTTTGGAACAGATACCAGGAAGTTTTTTCTTTTCGCAGAGGGTAAGCAATGACTGGAATAGGTTGCCTGGTAGAGGACCTGACACTGGACTCATTTAAATAGCAGTTTGATGCAGTGATGGAGTGTCTTCTTCATCCAGACCAATCTTGTGATCTTATTTAAAAANTGAGGTTGAAATGTGTTTTGGAATATACTCACTTCCAACTTTTGAATAATGATAGTGCCCAAAGGCAGCTAAAAATGCTCAGAACTGCTATCTTGGTTTCCTGTTTAGTGGAGTCATAGTGTTTGAATTTGGATCCGCTTTATAGGATATTGATTTTGATACATCATTATCCTGTGAAACAGCATTCAAAGGGCACAATTAAAGATTCAAAACTTAATGCTAAATAACAAATACACAATCCAAATTTTTGCTTATATAGCACCTTTTTCATGTCAGGAGGATGTTAGAAAGCAATTTACTATACTGACTTGGCACACAAGCTGGGGGTGGGAGCTGAGGGGAATGGGAGGAGGAAAATGCCCAAAAGCTCAGTCAGAGTGAAGGGTGTTGAGGATGTGAGGGAGGGGGTAGGTCAGAGGGATTCCAGGATTGAAATTGGGAGCAACTATTCTGAAAGCTCAACACCGATGATAGGCTCGGCAGGGCAGGAGACACGAAGCACGCTGGTGCCTGCTGAGTGAAGGGAACAGCTGGGTCAATAGGATTTGAGGAGCTTGCAAAGGTAGGGTGTGGCAAGACTATGGAGGATTTGGTAACATCACCAATTTGGCTGTGCCATGTTTATTGTTCATGGGAAGGGCCACCGTGTTTGTAGAATACTGACCTCGCCCAATAGTCAACAGGAATACAATTTGGTAGCTTGCAACATTTACAGTTGGAAGGTATTTCAGGACACATTGCTAAAGACACCTTCTGTTCTTATAATAATTCCTTAATTAACTAAGGAACATAATTAATTAACCTGTTTAAGAATACTTCAAGTTTGTTGTCGATTTGTTGTCGTTTTCACCCCTCCCCACCCGGTACTATTAAAAATTAATTAATGGACCCATTAATCAATTATGTGATTCTAAATAACTTAACTGTCCAGCGTCTAGGATCGTCGTTCTGTCATAAAAGACGCTATATAAATGTAATTTGTTGTGTGAAAATAACAATGATAATGATCATGTCTTTGATAAATTCTGTTGAGACAGTCAATAGCTAAACACAGGTTGTGCATATCATCCTTCTTATAACTCCCACACCTCCACTGTTTGGACTAAAGACAGCCCACAGCCTCCATTGTACTTGATAGCTCATGTAGTGCAGTATTTCAGTGGTCGTATACAGTCTGGTGGCATAACATAAAATTATAGTTACACTGGTATCACTTTAGTACTTGCAAAATCCAATCGTAACCATTTGACCACAGGATGTTTCAGACCTAACCATTGTGTGGAATCAAGAAGCGATTCTTACTTGCTGTCAGTCTTATTGTAAACTATTTCATCTGCCGATGTCAACTATTGATCATTATATTAACACATCACAAGTTGCAATACTTTCCCAATGTACTCACAACTACAACAACAACAACAAGATTACATTTGTATAGCGCCTTTCACGGCGGGAGGATGTCCTGAGGCGCTGGACAGTGTACAGCATTTGAGACCCGAGCTGGGGTCTGGGGGAGAAGAGAGGGGAGGCAAAGGGGTGTAACCGATGGCATGGCCAAAGAGGAGGGTTTTGAGGCCGGACTTAAAGGAGGCTAAGGAAGGGGCGAGTCAGAGTGATTGGGGGATGGAATTCCAGAGGTTGGGGACAGAATGGCTGAAGGCTTTCCCACCAATGGGGGAGCGGGCGGGTTGGTAGGGGGATTAGGAGGTCACAGAGGTAGGGTGGGGTGAGGCCATGGAGGGCTTTGTAGGTGAGGACCAGGATCTTGAACTGGATCCTCTGAAGGATAGGGAGCCAATGGAGTCGGGCGAGAGTGGGGGAGATGTGATCACAGAGTTTGGTGCGGGAGAGGACACGGGCTGCAGAGTTCTGGATTATCTGCAGCCTGTGGAGAGAGGAGCTGGGAAGGCCGACAAGCAGTGCGTTTGAATAGTCGAGCCTGAGGTGATGAAGGCATGAACAAGAGTTTCAGCGGCCTGAAGGGTGAGGTAGTGGCGGAGTCGGGCGATGTTACGAAGGTGATGGAAGGCAGAGCGGATCATGGCTTGGATATGGGGAAGAAAAGACAGTTGAGGGTCGAACAAGACACTTAGGTTCCTGACTGGCTTGGTGAGTTGTAGTGTGCAACCATGGAGGTTGATGCTGCCAGAGCCTGCGGTGCTGAGGCACTGGCATGAGTCAATCAGGAGGGCCTCAGTCTTGTTCACATTCAACTGTAGGAAATTTGCCCTCATCCAGGACTTGATGTCCGACAGGCAGTGCGTCAGGACAGCGGTGGTCCTGGAGTTGAGGGTGGAGGCAGAACGATAGACCTTCACTGCTGTTATACTCGCTGTTAACTTTGTCACTATCAAACACTTCTAAGTGTTCTGTATTGCTGAGTGTTAGTATCTCTATATGCTTGACACCATCTCTGTAGTGCACATCCCTGAATCTTACTTTGCTATTCTGAACAGGCAGAAATGTTACTGTGCCTGACCTTTTCATCAGCCTAAAAATGTATATAGGCTTTCACTGAGAAGCCAAATACTTACATTCTATGCTTGTTACATCTTCCACAAAGACAGACATATATACAAAGCTTTCATGTAATTTTAAATTAGTCGCAAATAAAATGCACCCTTAATAAATTGCTTTCTGTAAATACTTCCTCCCACGAGTCCACTGGTCTTATGGTTAAGTGCTTTGACACTTTTATGAGAAGAAGAATATTTATTGGTCAAGAGGTGTGTGACTCATGGGGATATCCATCACCATACTTAAGAGTATCCAGATCAGGGTGAGAGTTCCATATATATATATATCACCCACACATGACAATGTCTTTGGAATGGAATACAAACCCTTTCTCTGGACAGACATGTTGTTTTTATTTAATTCCAGAGACCATTAGGTGGAGAATATTGAGAGCCAAGGCTTGGGAACTGCAGAGTGTGCTTTGGGCTACTGCTAGAGTTTAACCAGCTAAAACTGCATAGTTTGACTTTGAAAACACTGTCTAACAAGCTTCCAGCTGGTTTTGCAGCTAGTACCACCCTAACCCCACCCCTCCTGGAGGAGATAATACTATATAAACTGCTATATAAAGTGTTGTAATACAAATCCAAGCTATACCAATGCAACATTAAAAATTCAGGCACAAATAAAGAGAAATTTACTGAATTTTGCTGAAAAGTCAACTATTTATTCAAGTTTTTTAAGAATTAATCTTGTTTTTGAAATAACCCAATACACCCTAACATACAAATCACAGTGATCTACAAATAATACCTTAAGGTCATATGTATCATCATATCTCTCATTCAGTAATGCAGGCTCAGTCTGGGCTGCACTAATGCGAGCAACAGAGTGACCTGTTTCTAGACGTCAGCAATGACATCTTATTATTGTTATCAGACATCCCAGCACAAATGGATGAATACAGCAGAGATGTAATAGGAACATGACAGCAATGTACATAAATACCTCCAATAACACAGGAAACAAGTGTTTGGCTGCAGTGGTTGATTATATGGTTCAAGATGAATTCATAGGCTTTGGATATCCAGTACTGTAGTTTGAATTATTCCAAGTTACGAATATGTGCTTCTTCAGTGTGCCTACATGTAAAATATTACTAACAAGGAAAGTTTGTTCCCACTTATTTTTTGAAAGAACTGTGTCAATGATTAAGTATAGGGATAAGAAGTCGTTAACAGGCAATTATCTACATGATACAAACCAGGCTAAAAAGAACTAATGCTTTCTGCTACTACATGAGTACATAAAGTACTTACCATGCCTTGAGCAGTGTTACACAATGCACCATTCATCTTGTGCTGCAACTGATTTTGACTCACTAATCAATGTTCTGTGTCGAAATAGCCATGCAGTTGCTAAGGGTACCTTAATCCAACAATCCTGTGTAACTGTACACTTGCCTCTAAAGTCTTCTTGAGAGATTCACTCATTCCAGACTACAGTACTCTGCTCTGCAATCATTTCTTATTAAAACACATTCTGTATTTGCTTAGAAAATGCACAGAAATGCACATCATCCTGACTTGAAAGGGGCTATATCAAAACCAAGGATTATTTTTATTAAGAAATAAGATAGTTGCCCTTGTGCCTACATTTGGGGATATGGTCCTTGTTTTACAATCAGAAAGTGTTAGCAGATAATAGTATTAATAATAATCCTTGCATTTGATATGTTATTGTCTCCAGTCATCGAAAATTACCACTTTAAAGAATTTGGCATAAACGCCACCTATTGCAAGCGGGCTTTGCAGAGACTATTACATAGCATGTTCCATTGACATCAAAATCATTGCTCCACACCATCCCTTTAATCCCAGTTACATCTTAAGGTATCAAGAAATCATGGGGTGAAGATTGTGAGGTGTTGTGATCATTTTCATTGGCGATAACATAACATAACATGAAGGAGCAGGAGTAGGCCATTCGGCCCTTCGAGCCTGCCCTGCCATTCAATCATGGCTGATCTTCTAATCTAACTCCAGCTAATAGCCTGACCCTGCCTTATCCCCATATCCCTTAATCCCTTTTGCAATAAGAAATCTATCTATCTCAGTCTTGAATATGTCAATAGCCCTTTGGGGTAGCGAGTTCCATACATTCACCACCCTTTGAGTGAAGAAGTTCTTCCTCAACTCAGTGCAAAAGGGTTGGCCTCTGATTTTAAGGTTGTGACCCCTGGTTTTAGTTTCTCCAACCAGGGGAAACAATCTCCACTATCTACTCTATCATGCCCTTTGATGATCTTATAGGTTTCTATAAGATCCCCTCTAATTCTTCTATATTCTAGAGAATATAGGCCCAAATTGGTCAGCCTATCCTTGTAACTCATCCCCTTCATCCCTGGTACTAACCTAGTAAATCTACGCTGCACCCCCTCCAAGGCAAGTACATCCTTCCTTAAATAAGGAGACCAAAACTGCACACAGTGATAAAAGTACATATCTCAACAAACTACAAGCGAATATTGGCTATTGATACTAGGGTTCTCATCATAAACACCTAATATGCTGAAAACAATGCTGATGTGCTGACAGGCAGTATTGTGCTCTGGGCTGAGCCAACACAGAATTTTGTATCAGACGTTCACACATCATCAGTGCTACTCTAAAAATAAAACGATAAGTGACTAATCTTTCCTCAGTATTTACCACCAGCCAACAATATTCATAAATATAATAACAATCCTTACATTTGATATAGCACCTTTCACATCAGAGGATGTCTCAAAGCACTTCACAGGAAAAACTATATATTTTATAGGTATACACAGTAGCCAATTTACAACACAGTAATGTCCCACAGACAGCCATGAGGTGAATGACCAATTTTATTTGGCAGTTTGTTGGCCAGAACAACAGGAGAAACTCCCTTCTCTTCTCGAATCATGCCAATCTTTTTAGCACCCACCTGAAAGGCAGATAGAACCTCAGTTTAATGACTCATCCAGAGCACAGTTTCTCCAACAATGCAGCACACCTCCAGCACTACACTGATATGTATGCTTCCCTAGACTATATGAGTTCAAAGTCCCAACATGGGAGGTGAGTGAGCATGCTATCAACTGAGCCAGGCTGACATGTGCTTATTAACGTAAAACTAAAATCATTCCCCTCCCACCTCCTCAAGAAACCCTCACTGAGTTTGCAGGTTAACAGGTGCTGAGTGGGCAGAATCCACGCCACCAGTGACTGGTCTGATCTTCCTGGTGGCATTTCTGCACCAGGATCTCAATCACTTTGATTTTCCTTAACTCCACAGCTTTGCCCACCTCTGTCACTACCTCTCTCCCCAAACTCCTGATACTATCACCCATACCTTCAATATTTCCAGGTATGATTACCGAATGCTCTGCTCGTTGGATGGCCCAGCCGCTCCTCACACAAGCTACAGACCATCCAGAACCCAACAGCCAATATCTTCTTGCATACCAGGCTAAGCCGTGCCCATCATCCCCTTCCTCACTTGGCTCCACTGGCTCCCAGTCCCCAGTTGATCAAATTCAAGATTCTCAGCCCATCCTACCTATTCAACTTCCTGCAACCCTACTACCCCTGCCACTCATCCCACTCAACAAATACCAGCCTGCTTCATGTTCCCCACCCGTTCCGTTCAAACTGGTGGGCAAGCTTTCAGCTATTCTGCCCTCAATATCCAGAACTCCATCCTGGTGTCACTCCACCTTGCCGTCTCCATCTTAGGCCTTCAAAACTCGCCTTAAGACTTATTTCTTCAAGCATGCTTTCGACTAGCTTCCCCCGAGGAGAAAGCTAGGGGAAAGCTAGCCAAGAAAGGCACGTGACATTCTGCAGGTTAAAATCCAACCCAGTTCACAAACCTTTTGTAAGGGAGTAATCATCCCATTGAATCAGGCTGCATTTCAATTCTTATTAGTGGAGTTCTTACTGCTGAACTTCTTTTTATAATCAAGTATTTTACATTGTTCATCCATTAATATCTCAACCTGAACCTCTTGGAGAGTCAAATTTGCTGAAAACTGGCTGATTCACTTTAAAGTAGATTGAACCTGGCATACATTACTTTTATCAGTAAAAATCTGTTCAAAGAAGTAAGCAATGATGCTTAACAGTTTGCTTTGCAAATTAAAAGAAAGGCTCGCTGCCCCCGTGAGAGTCACTGCCAAGTTCATCGTGTTCTTTTAGATATAAACATGCAAAGAGATTCATGAGAATGCTCATTGACCTTCAGAACTGGCACCAGTGGGAAACTCCCTTTCATTTGGGGTTACAAGTTAAGTTTAGTGAAGTGTTTCATCCAGACAAATGTTCTCTTCCAGGTGAACCGGTTACTTCACTGACGTCAACCAGCTGCCGTTTTGTCACAACTGTTGATGCAGAAGTAAATCTTTTGAGGGTTGTGGATGTTGCGCGCTCTGCCTCATCAGAAACGGAGCAGAAACCAAACAAAAACATTTCTATCTGCCTGATGTTGAACTGCGTCCAAGGCAAAGAACTAACCTTGTTTGTGGCCTTACGTTCAGACTTTTCACTGTCTGAATGATCACATCTCACAAGGCTCTGAGACTGTGATGGACACACATCAGCAAGTACAAGCATCAAAGTTCAAATTCTTCGCCTACTATATAATTTCTCTGTCATCATAAATGTAACAATCTTACTAGGACTATAAGGTGGCGTAAGTTACTGATTCTATATTTAGATCTCCTCTGCCCTTTTTTGTTTTGAAGTTTTTTTTCCTGTGTTTTTTAAAAGTGCCTCCTCATCCCAGGTCTTAGACAAGAAGGTTTGCCAAGTGCTCTGCTTCTAGCCTTCTGCTAAATGTGTGCTGCAACCAGGCACTAAAAAGGTGGCCCGAGCTGATTCACTCAATACTGTTGCTCTTTCCCTCACTTTTGAGAAAGTAGGTACCAAAACTTCAACAATTCAGTCTTAAAATCCTAAATGCCTACAGAATTGTGGAATAATTCATAAATTCAGCTTTAATTTGGAAGCCGATTTCTCACAGTTACTAAAAAAGAGCCAGCTTCCAGGTTTAAGCATTTTCTACAATTTAACATTTTAAGACAAAGTGGTCTTTCAGCCTATGACAAGGTAAAGTTTTGTACCTCAGTCCTCTTCTGCCCAAGCTGCATTGGGAGCCAGCATCCAGGGAATAATATCATTAACATTATAACCACCAGTGAAAACCAAGTTTCAAACCAGCTGGATGAATATCAAACCAGAAAGTGGATGAACGTTTCTACAGATAGGGAGAGATCATCAAATCCTGTGTGGAAATGGAAAGTTCCTGAATTGCTAGGACTACAGAAGTACAGGTTCAAGGAAGGCAATCAGTTCAGGATATTATAATATGAGATTTTTATTAATTCTCCTGTTCAATCTCCTTTCAGATGCGAGGTCTTCAAAGGTCTAACATATAATTACTGTTAATTACACTTCTCTCTCTAACCATTTGCAAGATCATATTAGCAAAAGTCGAACAATTTTGCCCAAAAAATATATTCCGTGAAGTGCTTTGAGACGTCTGAACAATGTGATAAGGCGCTATATCAAATGCAAGGATTATTGTTATTATAATTCACAAAATTGCAATTGCATTATTAGCAAATATTTGTAATGGTTTGTCATGATATTTTTGCAGTTCTATTCAATCTCAGTGAGAGTTAAGTCACAACTGTCACATCTGTTTCAACAAAGTACAAAAGTGAGGTAATGCATTGGAAGATATAACTCCTGAAGCTGTTATGTATGTATCCAGCTCCAAGACATATCACTGACATCTCCCTTTCTCTTGCCAGGAACTCATGGAACCTAAATTCTGTCATTTCTATTGAATCAAAACCAAAACAAATCTACAAACCTGAAATCAAATAAGAACTGACTATGCTTTAAAAGTCCTCTATTCTACTTGCTTATTTGCAAGTAAAAAAATAAATGACACCAGACTCCAGTATGCCTGTGGTCCTTGGTGCTGATAAAACAGCATATTTAATGATAGAAAAGAGGACAGCGGGCGGACATAGTCTGCTATATTCTTACAGCAATCATCATTTTGCAAAGATGTAAAGATGAAATCTTCTGCTAATGGTCTTCCTGTGATGATCCTACTTTTGAATTCAATTCAAAACTCATGTCCATCAGAAGACAGCAGCAAACTCAAACTCTCAGCCTCTTTACTGAACAAGCTACTAACAACACAACAACAAAATTATATTTGTATAGCACCTTTCACGTCGGGAGGATGTCCCAAGGCGCTGGGAGGACGTCCCAAGGTGTGTTTCGGACCTGAGCTGGGGGTCGGGATCGGGGAGGGTGGGGGGAAAGGGGGTTTGAAGGAGGGGGACTGAAGGCATGGTCGCAGAGGAGAATCTTGAGATGGGTCATGAAGGAGGCAAGGGAGAGAACGAGGTGCAGGGACTGCAGGATGGAGTTCCAGAGGGTGGGGGCAGAGCGGCTGATAGCCCGCCTGCCAATGGTGAAGCAGGGGACATGAAGCAGGGTGGAACCCGCTGAGTGGAGGGAGCGGGAAGGTTAGTAGGAAGTTAGGAGGTCGAAGAGGTAGGGGGGAGCGAGGCCATGGAGAGCTTCGAAAGTGAGGATCAGGATCTTGAACTGCATCCTCTGTGTGATGGGAAGCCAGTGAAGTCGGGTGAGTATGGGGGTGATAAGGTCGTGGAGCCTGGTACAGGAGACAACACAGGCTGCAGAGTTCTGGATTATCTGCAGTCTATGGAGGGAGAAGCTGGGGAGGCTGACAAGCAGGGAGCTTGCGTAGTCGAGCCTGAATGTTATGAATACGTGCATGAGGGTCTCAGTGGCCTGCGATGTAAGACAGTGGCGGAGCCGGGCAATGTTGTGGAGGTGGGGAAAGGCAGAGTGGGTCATGGCACGGATGCGGGGTATGATAGTTGTGGGTCGAACGGGTCGCTGAAGGTCCATATTGGCTCCATGAGATGTAGAGTGCATCCATGGAGGGAGATGCTAAATAAAGTCCTACACTTTACAGCTGTCAGTGCCCAAGGTATGGAGGTGCTGACAGGAGCCAAGCATGTTGACATTCAACTGCAGGAAGTTAGCTCTCATCCAGGATTTGATGTCTGACAGGCGGTCTGTGGTCCTGGAATCGAGGTTGGAGGCAGAGAGGTAGAGTTGGGTGTCATCTGTACATATGGAAATTAACCCCAGGTCTGCGGATGATGTCACCAAGGGGGAGTATATAGATATTGAAAAGGAGAGGCCAAGGACAGAGCCCTACATTAGAACGAAGGGTCATAGACCCAAAACGTTGACTCACTTTCCTTTCTCCATAGATGCTGCCTGACCTGTTGAGTGTTCCCAGCCGCTTCTGTTTTTGTTTCAGATTTCCAGCATCTGCAGTATTTTGCATTTCGATGCAAAAGTAGTTTTGTTTTTTACGTATTTCCATTTTACATGTCACAAAACCAGAAAACAGAACCTACATTGTTGCTAGTTTATTCATTGGAGGGAACCTTAATCACAATCCCTGCTCTTTCCCAAAATGCTTATTTAATCCTTCCTCTTCAAATCACCTACATTAAATAAAGTCCTACACTTTACAGTAAATTCTGTGAAGCGCTTTGAGATGTCCTCCCAATGTGAAAGGCGTTATATCAAATAAACGGATTATTTTATTAAATTCAATTCACTTGTGAACTTTGCTGGGATCTAAACCTGAGCAGGGACTTGTGACAAAGCATTTTGTGTCGTAACAATCTTCGGTGTGAAAATATTTCTCTGACAAATATTTCTCTTCCAATTGTCAAACTTCAGATAATTCCTTGATCGTCACTAGCAAGCTTGGCATTCTTCATTTGCCAGTCATCATAACAATATTATGCTTTGAAAAGACTGCAAAGATACTTAAAGAGGGTGTAATATTGGACTTCTAAATTCTACTGAGAACCAAGGTACATTATTACAAAAGCAGTAAAAATGTATGTTAATAGGGATGAGCGGATCCAGCTACAAAGAAACACTGGACAAGTTAATTTTTTTTCTCTGCCGATAAGGTGTTTGAGAGAGGACAAGATAGAGGTGTTTAACATTGTGAAAGAGTTTGTTAAGGTCAAATAATAATCCTTGCATTTGATATAATAATAATGATATAGCGCCTTATCACGTCTGTGAGACATCTCAAAGTGCTGACAAGAATATATTCTAAAGTGAATTGACTGTGTATTTTGTGTATGAAACCCAGGAGCCAATTGCACACAGTATTGTCCCACGAACAATCGTGGATTGAGTGACCAATTTATTTTGAAGGAATGATTACCCCCGGAAAGGTGATCCACCAATCGACTAATAACCGGGTTCCTAATTACTGCTAGGTAAACAGACGTGTGGAGTAAGGAAACTTGCCCAACAATTCAACCTGCTGGTAATCGAACCCAGGTCTCTCATTTGTGAGGCGAGTGCTCTAACCACTGAGCTGCAGGACTCCACAACTTACAATACAACAATTTGCAATTTATATAGCACCCTTCGCATAGGATAATATCCAGGGGTGCTAATTACAATAAGTTCTCCAAGACAATATCGTAAATGGAATGTACAATACAATTACATTTGTATAGTGGCTTCCACATCAGGAGGGTGTCTTAATGTCCTTTACAATGCTGGCAGTGCATCTGAGCTGGGGTGAAGTGTAGATTGGAAGCTGAAGAGGTTGGAGAGGGGAAAGATGACCGAAGCATACCGTAGAGTCTTGAGGCAGGCTTTGAAAGTGGAATGGGAGGGGACAAGTCGGAAGGACTACAGCATGGAGTTCCTGGAGAGCATGGATCAAACCTAGGCCCATAATTCGAATAAGTATGTGCTGTGTGCTTTGTACAATGTAGTGGCTGTATCTTCAGCCGGGTGAATCCCAATTTGTTGAGTTTTTATTAATCGTTAATAGATATGCTAATTTTCCAAAATATGAAAAAAAATTCAGTGACTCTTTAGTTATTACAACAATGAGCATGCTCTTGTGTAAAACAAGGTCTAAATGATTCATTCAAATCTGTGTAGAGCATTCTATAGGTTGCCTCGTAAAAAAAGGTTTACCAGTTATTTCTTCTTCTGTCAGTAAAATATTTCAATCAGTTGAAATTAGAAATGATGGTTGAATCCTCTGAGATCCTGAAATTCAACAATGCACAGAGGTTGCAAGGTGAGCAGAGCGTTACTTGCAACATATTAAAATGGGAGCAAGCGCTTGAGGAGCTCTGAGCAGCATTAGGTCCCAATTATATTGACCAAGCATTGCTTTATTAGGAATATTTTGTAAACCGATGTGAGTGAGGAGCCAAGATTATTCCATATGTATGCCAGCCTGACACTTGCCTCTGAGTCAGAAAATTATGCATTCAAGACTCACGTTGGGACACTGGACCCATATAGTCTAAGCTGACACCCCAATACAATTCTGGGGCCCTCTGCATTGTCGGATGAGATGTAAAACCAAGGACCTTCAGATGAGATGTTAAACTGAGGTCCTGTCTGCCTGGTTCAGGTGGACATTAAAGACCAATGGCACTAATTGAAAAGTGAAGGGAGTTTCTCCTGGAGACTTGGCCTTTTTGCTCACTGACTTCTAGCTGCTAGTGAAATCTGTCATTTTGGCAGACAGTTTGCTGTTTAAATGTCTGTAAAGCGGCATGTCTAAATACTTTCCAAACTCATGTGGTTTAAATTTAATGAGTCACCCTAGAATTGTACTGCAGCCAGTATACATCGCTGGCAAAGCCACGCTGTAGCCACTTCCAGGTGGCCTCTCACCAGAGAGGAACTGTCTATTTCTCAACAATTGATGTGTTTGGCACTGATGTGGTGCAAATGACTGTGTCAAGGCAACACTAAAAACACAACAGCCTGCGGATAAGTATACTTGCATAGCATAACAAAGTCGGTTGGGATTTTGTATAGAGCGAGGTTGTGATGTCAGCCCCACTGTCACCAGGATGAAGAGTGTAGGTAGCGTTGTTCCAGCAAGAAAGAAATGCCCAGCATAGGAGTGCACCAACCTGTAGCTCCTCACACCCACACACTTTATCATAGACAGTTTGAGTCCCTTTCTAAGCATTGGACAACTCAGGTTGAAGCCAGGATTGTCAAGCACCTTGGGACATCCTTCTGACACAAAATATGCTATATACATACACATTTGTATTGTACTGGATATGCATATAATGTGTGTATAAAATATAATTCTATTAACAAGTTCCTGCAGACGATTGTGTGCACTTGTGTTTTAACAATAAAAATCCTTGAATTCCACATAATTAAAATAACCGTTGACATTTCTTCAGCATTTCTTCGCCCACAAATAGTCAATTCACTTTACAGTGTGTTCTGTGAAGGGCTTTGGGATGTCCTCCTGACATGAAAAGCGCTATATCAAATGCAAGGATTATAAAAACAGTGGGACATAGAAGATGTAAAATAAAATGACACTTCAAACAGTGACACAGACTCAAGTTCAGAAGAGGGAAGGAATAGAGAACTGAACAAACAGTTACAATTTAATAATTTTTATCAGAGTCTAATATGTGGAATGATGTATCCAGGGAAGCAGTGGTGACAGTTTATGTTGGATGTTAAGAGGGAATTAGATGGTAATTTGATGAAGAAATCAATCAAGGGTTACAAGACATTTAATATAATCCTTATATTTGATATATATTTGATATAATGTTGAAATATCTCAAAACGGATAATTATTGTAGTCACTGTATTTAAAGGTAATCACAGAATAATAATAATAATCCTTGCATTTGATATAGCGCTTTTTCATGTTTTCTAGACGTCTCAAAGTGCTTCACAGAATAGACTGTAAAATGAATTGACTGTATATTTGTGGGTGAAACATGGCCGTCAATTGCGCACAGCAGTGTCCCACAAACAGTCGTGGATTGAAGTGACCAATTTTATTATTGTTTTTTGTTTGAAGGGTTATTATCAGCCGTGTGGAGTAAGGAAACTTGCCCAAGGCGTCTCCCTCCCAGAAATCGAACCCAGGTCTCTCGCTTATGAAGCGAGTGCTCTAACCACTGAGCTACAGGACAGAAGCTACTTTATGCACAGAAGTTCCCATAAACAGCCATGAAGTGAATGATCAAATTACATGGAGGATTGTTGACCAGGCCGCTGAGAGAAGCTTCCGTCTTTTTTCACATAGTGTCATGGAAGCTATAAAGTCCAACTGAACAAGTAAGCAGAAGCTTGGTTTACCTCTGGAACTCACTGCCTAAATCCTTCTGCTTTGCCCCCTCTTTGCCTATCTTCATATGGCACCTGAAGATGTTCTTCTTTGACTGTGCCTACGGCCACCTTGTCTCTCTCCTTGGCATTAAATCACACAATTATTAAGTGTCTAAGAATCTAATCCACATAAAGGGCACTACATAACTGCAAGTTGTTGTTGTCAATGTCTCACCTCTGACAATCCAATGCTCTCCCAGCACTGCAGTTGAGCATCAGCCAAAATTCAAAGTCTCAAACTTAGGGTTTGAACCCACAACCATCTGTCTCAGAAGCCAGAGTCCTCCAGAACGCTCCCCCACATGAAGGGCGCTATATAAATGCAAGTTATTGTTGAGTGCTACTAACTAACCCAAGCTAACATATAATAATGTATTAGTATTTATCAGAACTATTTTTACTCTGTAGTCTGATTGATGAATAGTATGTTTATTGTGGTCCTAAATATTCCCATGTTTCTGAAAATATGTTAACAGTTAATTAAAACAACATTGGAAGATACCTGCAAAACTTTAACAGAGGTGAATAGTGCTTAATGCATACCAGCAAATGTCCACCATGGAAAGCATGGAGCAGGATAACCCCCAGAAATTCTTTAAGAGCACAACAGTCTGTGCTGAAAATGAGCAACATTAAAGATTGAAATTGTTTGCAGTAAATGATTGGTTGCTGACATGGGTCTTGAACAAGATTCTGACTCAGAGGCGCGAGTGCTAACAACTGAGCTAGGCTCATACACAAACTAATATTAAAACTCAAGATAATCATATATAATTTCATTGGTAACATAGTCAGTGGGCTTCATTTCATCAGTAACAATGTATTCCCCTTGTTATGTAACATGAATACATTTATTCAAAAATAATTTACCATTACACAATCATAATTCAAGGAAATGCAACTTGAAATGGAAAAGCTTAATTCCTAGATTATCAGATACATACCAAATCTGCCATTCCCAAAGAAACAAAGAATTCTGTACAAACATAACATACAGTTTCTGTTTGTCTGGTATGAAGCGTACATTGCACAAATAGCGTAGACCCCTATGTGCAATGCCCAAGTTCTACTGTACTTGGCAGTGCAATAATCTGTTCATGTTTTTCAATGATGTACTGACAGGACAGCAATTTTACCTCACTCATATTATGATGTACTTATGATGCCTCAATCTCCAAATGCTTCTTCTTACTGATGTACTGACAACACCGCAATGTGCTAATGCTTCTCTTCAATCATGCACTGACAACTGAGCAATTTCATAATTCTTTTCTCCAAAGACGTGCTCTTATGAAGGCAAATCGACAACTATTGAAAATACTGCTTGTTTATTATTCTTCAAACTATTTATTCTAGAGTTTTTTGGGGGAAAGAAGATAGTTTATTATTTTTTGCATATTAGAGAGTGCAGTGCTATCTGGTCAGGTCCTGGATAGGTTAGACAGTGTTTAAAACTTCTTTAAATTGTTCCTGGAATGTGCCCAAACTCCAATACTAGAACTACTGTGTCACAATGACCTGCGTTTCGAGATCTCAGAAAAACGTTCTCACATCAGCAGGTACATTTTTCAGTCAGCTGTCCATTGTTTGAGTGTTATAGAACAGCACCAACTTGCATGTATATCGCGCTCTTCACACAGAATAGCATCCCAGAGCGCTTTATAATTTATATATAAGTGTAAATATTTGTTCCCTGAGACTGTTTTTGCTTGCTTAACCTTCTAATGCCTCAGCAAATCCTCCAATGCTATATAAATACAACTTGTTGTTGTTTTCTTAGTGTGGTTCAGTTATTATCGCTCTTGCCTTTGGTTCAGACATTTATAGCTGCAAGTCCCAAGCTAGGAAATGAGCTTGAATTTTATGGGGAAGACTTGTCAGAAGTGCTGACTTTTCCATGAGACATTAAGCAAACCCCTGTGTTTCTCAAAAATTCATTAAAGATCCCATGGCACTGTTTGAAAAGAGGAGGAAGTTTTTTCTAGCGTCCTGGCCAACAATACTCTTTAGTCATTCACTTTATATCTGTCTGGATCCTTGATGATGCTTTTGCCTACAAAAACAGTCAATATACTTGACAGTAATTATATTTTGAAGTGCTTTGAGAGACGCTGATGCAATTAGATGCTATAAAAATGCAAGCTCTTTCTCTCTCACCATGTTTCCCACACAGACCAGCTTGATTATATCTGAGATGAAACTTTACAATAGAAGAATTTTAACACATTGCAAAGCTATTGCTCAGTACTGGTGATTGTATCCTGAATCCTCACTGCTGTAGGAGCAGAGAAGTTATATATCCCTCTCTTATTCCTCCCCCGCCCCACCAACGAAGAGAATGTTTCTAGAACACCGCAATATTCATCAAGTAATTACATAGTATTAGATATAACGCTACAGCACGGAAACAGGGCATTTGGCCCGACTAGTCTGCCGTATTTCTACTTCACATTAACCCCTACTTCTCCTAACCCCCTTTCCTGGATCCCTCTGTTCCCTTCTCCCTCATATATGCATTTAGTTTCCTCTTAAAGTTCCTCCTATTTTAGCATTAGATTACCATTTTAGATCTTTCATGGCTATCTTATATTTATACCCAAAAAGGCAAAATACTGCAGATGCTGGATATTTGAAACAAAAACAGAAGTTGCTGGGAACACTCAGCAGGTCAGGCAGCACCTATGAAAAGAGAAAGGTGGAGAGGGGAAAGTGGGTTATTAATACAGAGAAATGTGAAGTGAGTTCTGACAAAAGGTCATCAACCTAACCCATTTACCTCTCTCCATAAATATTCAAAAAAGAGAAAGGCGTTTCTCTCAATGTTCCATCCAACAACCCCTCAAATAAATACCCCAGTTTGTAGGATGTTTCTGTGCACAAATTGGTTGCCACATATGATACAGAATGCACAGTCACAACACTTTCTAGTGTATCCTGTGAGGTGCCTTGATGTGAAAGGTGCTACATCAAATAAAATGATTAATACCAACCCCCTCAATTTGCTGCCATCTGCAAATTTTGCTACCACACCTCATATATATAAGTCCAAATCATTTATTTACGTGGCAAACAGTAAGAGTCCTAATACGGATCCCTGCAGAACACCAGTTCCTATTTCTCACTAGTCTGACAAATTGCCCTTTACTCCTATGCTTTGTTTTTTTTTCAGCCACCTTTCAATCCATTCATCTACCCTCCCATGACTTCACATACCCTGATTTTAGCCATGCATCTCTTATGCAGCACCTTATCAAATTCCTTCAGAAAGTCTATTTACACCGCATGTCCTGCATTTCTGTTATCTACCTTATCTGCTACTTCTTTGATTTTGATAAAGTTGGTCAGGCATGAATTTCCTTTCATAATTCCATGTTGGTTGCTATTAACTATACTCTCCTTCTTGAGACTCTTGGTTATTTCATCCTTTATTATAGACTTCGGTACCTTACCCACTACTGTGATATTTATAATCATCTGGACTCAAGAAGTTTAATAGATTCCTAATTATTTTAGCCAACAATTGGCTTTGTACATTGTTTGATGTACTTGTTTGATATACAGTTATTGAGGGCTGGAATCCTTCTCACTCAATTCCTGTTATCTCTGCAAGCCCAGACCCCTAAGGCTAAAGTGGTCATTATTGAACAAGCAGTGGGAAACTTGCAAAACAGTGCTTTCAATGACAAGGTTTGCAATTTTTGGTGGTTAGAGTTCAAAGTACAAGTCCAACCACAGGGTGGGGTCACTACGCCTTGGCCCTTGCCAACTTGCGCAGAATTAGGTAAGCAGGGTGCATTCTTTCAGGGAGAGTAAATATTTCATTCCATACACAAGAAATGTGAAACTCAGTCTGATTTTCGATGCTCTTAAGCACGTTGATGGGTTTCCACATTTATCTGTCCAAAAACACCCAATTGGAATTCTGACGAAAGGATGCAGAATTTTTGTGTGTGTGCAGTCTTAAGACGATATTATTGGGATAGAGTGGAATGCTGAGCTTTTGACCCTATTTTCCCTATTTTACTTTCAAGCACGTTAATGGATTTGCGTATGTGTCAGACACCAAACTGACTAAAGAAAAACAAATTAATAAACTACTTAGTGGATATTAGGTTCATATTAAATGAATCTTGTTTATTCTTTTATGCCATGCTTCCTTTTGAAATCAAGATGCAGATCTCTTCACATGGATCATTTCATCCTTTATTATAGACTTCAGTACCTTGCCCATTCTTGTGATATCAAACAATGTACAATGCCAACTGTTGGCCAAAATAGTTAGGAATCTATTAAACTGATCACACGTTCCTCTTTGAGATGATACAGGGCTGGCACAGGAAAACCACTTCTTGTGGGTTTCTCCTGATACTTGTCTTTGAAGGTCCATTTGCATTCCCCAACTATCTGTATGGACACGATCTACAAGCTCAACTTATCACCCCCCTGAATATTAGTTGCTTAGTGAAGGAACTCTTTGATGGGTTTGAACAAGAGACGTGCTGGGATCGGACGCAACGTTTACAGGAAGCCATAATTGCCAGGTTTTGATTTATTCAAGACAGATACTCCGCCGTAGCCTTTAATTTTCCGATGGAGAACAAGCCGCAGTATATCCATGTCACAGGCACCGTGTTTCTCCAGTTGCCATATTCCAAACGCAAGCTGACTTCTGGCCAGCAGAGGCGAAGCAGCAACTTTACCATTTCCAGCAACCAGACCATGTTCGGGGAAGAGAAGATTGGCCTTAACTGGGTCTACAACACCATGCTGATCAAAACCTGGCAATCAAGCACGACAGAGGATGAAAAACTTGCCGATTGTCTGCTGAAAGACTTAATGGACTTTTGCACCAACAGAGACAATCGTCTGGTGGCTTTCTAGGAGAGCTGTCTGGAGAGAATGCATTCCAGCGCCACCTGAGGGTAACACAACCCAATAGATGTAAACAGTGGAAAGGAAAGGGCGTTCATACCAGTAACAATGGTCATTTCACTGGGCATGCCATTCATCTCACCTTAACCATGTGAGGTCTGACTGCTGTGCACTGCGGTCATGGGCTAAGAAGGCAATGTCATGTGGTAGCAGTCTGTGTGAAGGAATGTATGTACTAACTCACTGACAACTGATATCCTGCCCTGTCGTACTTTACAGTAGCTGGGTTCCATTTCTGGGTGGTGCCAGCCTGAGCAACGTTACGAAATTATTAGTTATGCTAATAATACAATTATTTATACTGTCTCAATTTCAGTAAATCGGTGTGGAATTATACAGATCAGCAGGGTAATCACTTGCTGGGCTTCTGCTTGTTAAACATTGAAGCCTTATAAGACCTCTGTTTACCTAGCAGTAAGTAGAAACCCGGTTGTTAGTCAACTGGCGGATCACTTTTCCGGGATAATAATATCTTAAAAAAATAATAAGTTGGTCACTCAATCCATAACTGTTTGTGGGACACTGCTGTGCGCAATTGGCTGCCGCGTTTCACCCACACGATGCACAGTTAATTCACTTTACAGGATATTCTGTGAAGCGCTTTGAGACGTCTAGAAGACATGATAAAGCGTTATATCAAATGCAAGGATTATTATTATCATTATTATTATGGTCTCCCAGCTCAAGGAGGTAGGAAGATCCTTAATTTATAATGTGTTCTTTGGATGAAAGTGGCAGCAACCCAAGTTAAGTGTGCATTTTCTAACTCGGCTTCCTCTACAGGGACGATCCCCTGGGGCATTTCAAACTAGCTATGTCTATGTGCAACTTTGTCTGTGTAAGCTTTCTGCTACGTTAAATCTGATTCGGATTGGATTGAATCCATGCTTACAGGTGCAGATTTCAAATTTCCTAAGACGTGTGGAGGGGAAACAAGTGTAGAAATGAGTTCATTTCCATCTTCCCTATGTCATAACAAGCAACTGCAATATCATTAAATACAGCTCTGACAGACAAGGTCTAATACTTTCAGGGTTGGTAATAAAATAGCTGATTAGGGTCACTTATTATAATTCAACATTATTATAAGCGTCTGTCACTTGCAATAAATCAGGTCAGCTGTGAAAAAGCAGTGACTGTGTTGTTGCTTAGCGCCTGGCCATGAGCACTCCACTTTCTCAGGTTAGAATAGGCTGATAAGCTTTATGGCTTTATCAGTCTCATTTTTGAACAGTGCTTATCAGGAAGACGTGTAATAATATGTGTGCATTGTACCTGGATTACTTACAGTCCGCATTGTGTTACACAGCAAAAACACATTCAGGGTTTGAGATGGCATCATAAGCCATAAAAGAAAAGCTCAAGTTGTTTATCAAGGTTATCTTAACCTTGAAATGCGTTACCTCTTTGGAATGCACTGCAGAGCATGCTAATGCTTCTAAAAAAATACAATATGAGAAGTTCGTATTTTCTTTCTCTTTGCTGCATTCTGCAGGCATGTAGCATAATGGCAGACAAAAAGACGACAGGAAAAGCAGACAAGTTTGGATTTATGTAACTCAATATTGCAGAAGCTTGGCATAGTTTTTGTTCATTAGACAAATAGACTGTAGGCACTTCTCCACTTGTCAAGTGAAAACCTTTCAGCACAAACCACAAAGACATCACCGATTGCCAACAAGGAGAACTAAAGATGTAAACACCACTTTAAAATGTTTGAGGGTTAAAAATGTCATGAAGTCAGGTCAACAGTATTGTAAGTCTCCATCTCATTACATCCAAAAATTTTGAACACTCCCCCACCCATACAGATTTCTCCTATCATATATAATAATAATATATGATCAGTTGGTTGATCAAGAAAAGCAAATATACAAATTGCAAAGTGCAGTACAACAATGAACAAAGGAAAACCACTTTGAACACAATTAATAATTAACTATTATTGCAAATTTCAGTCTGAAGGGGTCAAAAGGCTGAAGATGTGCACACAGAATGATTTTTGCTCCAAATAAATGAAGATATTCTTAATAGTGGGCAATCCTCAATCCATAATTGTTTGTGGGACACTGCTGTGCGCAATTGGCTGCCGCGTTTCGCCCACACAATACATAGTCAATTCACTTTACAGTATATTCTGTATATTTTTGTTCCAAATAAATGAAGATATTCTTTCATATCTTTCACATATTGGAATTAATGGAACAACATTTCCTGGAGGATTGTCTGATCTGTTTGGCAATTTCTGATACCTGCAATACAGCAAACAAAAGCACTCATATACCTTCCACATAGATTAACAACAACAATTTTACATTGATATAGTGCCTTTCCTATTCCTCTCGGAGCCCAAGCTGGGATAGAGATAGCTGAGTAAGGTAGGTAGGGGAATAAGTAACCAAAATTGTGGTTAAAAAGAAAGTTCATTAGGTGGGCTTTAAAGGTGGGGAGGGAGGGGGCGAGGCAAAGATCTCTAGGAAGGATAGACTCATGGAGCCTGGTGTGGAAGCAGATACAAGCTGCAGAGACCTGGATGATCTGCAGCTTGTGTGTAAGGAGTTGTGGGAGTCTGGCAAACAGATGGGTTGAATAGGTTGGACTTGATGATTGAGTGCTTAAAAGTGTTGTGTGGATACACCAATGTGGCAAAGTAAAAATTAGTAATAATAATAGTCTAAACAAAAGGCAAATTACTGCAGATGGTGGAAATCTGATAACAAACACAGAAGTTGCTGGGAACACGCAGCAGGTCAGTCACATTTCTATGGAGAGAGGAAAAAGAATTAATGTTTCAGGTCAATGAGCTTTCAGCAGAACTTTCTGACAAAGGGTCGTTGACATGAAACATTAACTCATTTATTCTCTTCATAGATGCTGCCTGACCTGCTGCATTTCCAGCAACTTCTGTGTTTATAACAATAATAGTTGTGTCTGATAATAGTGTCTTTCACGTCAGGAGAGCATCTCAAAGTGCTTCACAGGATTTACTGTAAAGTATAGTGACTGTGTGTTTTAGGCAAATTGCAGGAGGCAGGAAAGTAGGAGGGAGGTGATGAAAGACATGGTCAAAGAGGTAGGCTTTGAGAAAAGTTTTGAAAATAGGGAAGGAGTAAAGCAGAGTTACTTCTGGAAGAAGATCTAGAGAATGGCTGAAAGCAAGACTGCCAAAGAGACTGCTCTTTGTTCTAAACAATCATTTTAATAGCAGCTGATCCAGAGTGCCGATCCCTAGCAAAAAAACTATGCCAGCTGATATTGTACATTACTGGGTAGGGCAGCTTTATATCACCTTTCAGGCCAGATCAAAGCTTCCCACTGCCCCTCCCTCCCTATAATTAATGAAGCTGCTCCAGGGTATGGGATGCTTCTCCCTCTACCAATGAGTCAGTGTAGCAGCCAAATGCAGGATGAGAAGATAACGGGTACACAACTATTTACATTTATATAGCATATTTTACATTGGAAGGAGATCCCAAAGCACCCCACACAGCTGACTGGGCACCCACTATACAATAAAATCCTGTGAAACGAATTGAGATGTCCTTCTGACATGAAAGGCGTTACATAAAATGCAAGGATTATTATTGCTATTACAATAAGCCTGCACATTCTTCACAAATGATAGTCAATTATATGGATGAAAATGAAGTATTTCAAAGGGAAAGACACTCTGGATTCTATATTAAAATAATTCCCAAATTACAAGAGCCGGGCTATGGATTTCAGTTTGGCTTTGGCAGAGAATATTCAGTAACATTTGGATACCATCAGTAAAAAAATGTAATCTGTTATATAAAAAAATTACATTTTATAAAAATGCTTTTAAAATTAATTAGAAGTGCAGTACGATTTTCATGTGTAAATACACTCGAGCAGTACATTCCCTATGCCTGTGGCTGCAGCTGTCACAGAGACATCACCTGATAGATTAAAAGATTAAGTATCAAATTAGTTCAATATATTGTATACCCTTAGATTGTGTTTGAGTTTCAAGATTCAAAAATCAATGAATTATGGCAGCCATGTTACTGTGTAATGACATGTTTTATTTCCTCAGGACAGGAACCATACTTCTCCCTATTTATCTTCAAGTCCTGTCAGCCTGGGTCAGTTGGTAACATTCTTGCCTCTGAGTCAGAATGTTATACAACGCAATACAGATTACATTTGTATAGCGCCTCTCGCTTCGGCAGGATGTCCCAAGGCACTGGACAGTCAGGGATTTGGACCCAAGCCGGGGGTCGGGCTCAGGGAAGGTGGAGAATAGGGAGGATGGCCAAAAGCTTGGTCGAAGAGGAGGGTTTTGAGATACGCCTTGAAAGAGGCAAGGAAGGGAACGAGGCCAAGGGAATGTGGGATGGAGTTCCATAGGGTAGGGGCAAAAAGGCTGAAGCCCCGACTGCCGATGGTGTAGCAGGCCAGAGCCTGCTGAGCATAGGGAACGGAAGGGTTGGTATGGGGTCAGCAGGTCGTAGAGGTTAGGAGGGGGCAAGGCTGTAGAGGAACTTGAAGGCAAGGAGTGAGGATTTAGAACTCTATCCTCTGGGAGATAGGTAGCCAGTGCAGCCAGGCGGGGGTCGGGTTATTGGAGTCATGGAGCTTGGTTTGGGAGAGGACATGAGCTGCAGAATTCTGGATGATCTGCAGCTTGTGGAGGGAAGAGTTGGAAAGGCCAACAAGTAGCGAGTAGGCATAGTCGAGCCTAGATGTGATGAATACGTGGATGAGGATTTTGGCAGCCTGAGGGGTGAGGCAGTGGTGGAGCCAAGTGATGTTGTGGAGGTGAGGGAATGCAGAGCGGGACATGGTACGGATGTGTGGTAGAAAGGACAGTTGAGGGTCAAACAAGACGCCAAGGTTCTGGATTGGCTTAGTAAGGTGGAGTGTGCGTCCTTGGATGGTGGTGCTGTCAGTGCCTGAGGTGTGGAGGCACTTCCTGGAGCCAATCAGGAGAGCCTCAATCTTGTTGACGTTTATAATAATAATAATCCTTGCATTTGATATAGCGCTTTTCACATCTTCTAGACGTCTCAAAGCACTTCACAGAATATGCTGTAAAGTGAATTGACTATATCTGTGGGCGAATCGCAGCAGCCAATTGCGCACAGCAATGTCCCACAAACAGTTGTGGATTGAAAATGACCAATTTATTATTGTTTTGTTTTGGAGGGATTATTATTAGGCGTGTGGAGTAAGGAAACTTGCCCAAGGTTTCACCCTGCCTGGAATTTAACCCAGGTGTCTCGCTTGCAAGGCGAGTGCTCTAACCACTGAGCTACAAGACTCCACGTTTAACTGTAGAAAGTTAGCTCTCATCCAGGACTTGATGTCTGACAGACATTCTGTCAGGACAGCAGTGGTCTTGGAGTCGAGGGTGGAGGCAGAGAGATAAGAGTTGGATGTCATCCGCATACATGTGGATGTTGACCCCGTGTCTGCGAGTGATATCACCAAGAGGGAGCATATATTGAAGAGGGGGGGACCAAGGACAGAGCCCTGAGGAACTCCGCACGCAGTTTGTGGAAGTGAAGTGGAGACGGTGTGAGAGGTAGGATTCAAGTTATAATCATTCAAGTTATGAGTTCTCCTGCATCCAGCCCGGGGGATGATTTCATCTAGTATGGAGCCAAGCTTGGTCTGACCCGGTGGGACAAATACCAGAAAAATACCAGCGTAAGACACTGGTTAGCACCAGAACCTGTCAATTACTTTCACAGACAGAGAGAGATAGAGAGCGAGAGATACAGAGACGCACACAGAGCTACAAAGACACAAACACACACACAGAGGGATACAGAGTCACAAAGAGAGCGAGAGAGAAAGAGTGTGTGAGATACAGAGACACACACAGACAGAGATATAGAAAAAAAAAGGATTTCTATATGATCATCACAGCTTTATGTTTCTGGAAGGGAAACACCCAAAATATTGGCCAAATATTTCTCAAATCCAGGATCTGGCCTTTAGCAGCCAAAAGGTTGGATATCCTGGTCTAGACTGACTCTCCAGTGCAGTGCATTGTTGGAGGTGCCGTATTTCAAATGAGACATTAAACTGAGATCCCGTCTGCCTGTTCAGGTGGAAGTTAAAGATTGCATAGCACTATTTGAAAAGAGTCATTCACTTCTTGGCTTTTTGTGGGACATTGCTGGGCTGCCGTGTTTGCCTACAAATATAAAATCACTATCTTTTACAGCATTTCCTGCGAAGTGCTTCGAGATGCCTTCCTGATGTGAAAGTCGCATTACCAAATATAAAGATCATTATTATTATTAATCCTACCTGGATTTCACCATATCCATGGTCACCTGCTTCCTCCCTCTCCTCTCGCCCCATGCTTGGTGTCCGCCCGACCATTATAAAGCACGCCGAGACATTAAAACATAAAAGAACAAAAAAGACTTGCATTTATATTGTGCCCTTCACGTGAATATAAATGCAAGTCTTTTTGTTCTTCATGTTTTAATATTTTTATAAAATGCAATAGAACAGCTCAGTTATTATAATAATCCTTACATTTAATACCAGAACAAGTTATTGTAAAATGTTGTGGCTATACATTTTGTAGACAAATTTTGTGAGAACTGCTGTGTACTAATTTACGCACAGGAATGTCCTACAAACAGCCATCACGTGAATCATCAATTTGTGTTGAGGATTGTTGGTGAACACACCAGGAAACTCTCGTTTCTTCATCTGAACAGATCAACGGGATCTTAGCTTAGCACCTCACCCAAGGATGAGACTGCCGGCAAAGCAGGGCTCCCCAGCACTGCACTAAAATGTCGGCCTATGTTATGAGCTCAAAGTTGCAATGTGGGACTTTGAGTATGATCGTAGTAGTACTAACCGAGCCAAGCTTTTCATTGAAAAATTATACATTCCAATAACTTAGTCAAATACAACCTTATCCAATTTTTTAATTTAGTATTATTGTCATTAAGAACTCTGGCATAAAGCATGTAATCCTATATTTTTGTCACAACCAATACAAAATTATTTATTAGCCAAAATACAATTGGAACTTAAATACTTATAATACTGGAATCAAAAAATTTCTTCCCCAGAACTCACTGGATTGAGAAGTAATGGTAGCCATTTCACCCTAGAATTTTGAAATAAAACCTTCTGCCAAGTGTTTTGATTCTTCTTGACTCCAGATAGTTGAAAACACTTGGTAAATAACTACTTGTGAGCAAACTATTGACATGTACCATTAGAAAAGGGCACACACAACAGAGAACCCTTATTGAAGTATTCCATGCAGTGCAGACGAATTGTAGTTAACCAAACACAATAAAACCTGAACCTCTGAACTCATTCAAATGTATAAGAAAAGAAAATAATTTGACATCAAAATCACATCAATGGGAAGAGAAGCAGTTAAAAGTAGTCACAAAAGCTCAGGCTAAAGCAGTCAGGATATTTAAAAAGAGGACTAACAAGAGGTTAATCTGAGACATATTAAATGACTCTTCTTGGAGGTGGCAGACCAGGAGGATATTGAAATAAAATGCCATTTAGCACATGTTATGTGAGTCCAGTGCTTTGACATTAACAAAACTGAGGTTTTAGATGGGCTCAAGGGGCTGAAACTAATAAATCCTCCAGGACTATTTTGCGCAATAGCTTAGTCCTCAGTAAGTTGCCAATTTTTACTTTTTTTTTGGTCAGCCAAGTGTCTGACAGATGCGGGAACCCATCACCATTCTTTAGAATATCCAAACCAAACTGAGATTTCCATGCATCCAACCTACGCATGAAAATCCCAGAGACAGATTGTTAGAATGGAATGTGCTCTCTCCCTGGAGAGATGCATTTTACTTACCTAATTCTGGAAAGTATTGGATGCAGGTTGGCAAGAGCCAAGGCTTGGGGACCCCACAGTGTGAGTTGGGGTACTATTGGAGTCTAAGAAGCTAAAACCAGATAGCTTGCCATTAATAGCACTGTCTTGCAAGCTTTCCCACTGCTTGTCCAGTTGGGAACACTCTACCCGTTGGGGCCTTTGCTTGCAGGGTTAACAGGACCTGAGTGGGAGGAGTCCCTGCTTTAGTTTTGACTGCCCTTAGTTCTGACTTTAAAAATGAGGTATGTCAATAATTTAGTCATAATATCTACCAGGTCTGAACTGTACCACAGAGTAACAGAAAGTCTCCAGCCTCATTCATTTTGCATTTGGCAGGAATGTGCATCTCAAATTGTGGCACTGCCCTACACTCCCATGATGACCCTGTGAGTAAGGCACATAGGGAGTAATGCTACATATGTCAGTGATTCATGAACTGTGCAGTGGAGAATGGAGTGGAGGAACCAGCGAGAGGTTTGAGTGCCTTTCTATCTACCACCATTATCTACAGCAAGTGCCACCTAACTCCCAAACCCTTTCAACCTTCTGAATCTAATCCCTCCATCTTCCCATGAATAAAAAAATATAGAATAATCGTTACATTTGGTATAGCACCTTTCATATCAGCAGGACATATCAAAATGTCTGTCAGGATATATTGTGAAGTGCATTGATTGTATTTTGTAGGTGAACCTGGCAGACAATTCGCACACAGCAATGTCCCACAAACAGCTGTGAAGTGAATGACCAATTTTATTTTGGGGGAATGTTGGATAGAAGACCAGAAGAAACTTCTTCCCTTTTTGAAGGGAAAATAACAAAAATATAATTCTTGCATTTGAGATGGTGCCTTTCTTGTCAGGAGAATGTTTTAAAGTGCTTTGCAGAATATACCGTAAAGTGAAGTGACTGCATTTGGCAGGTGAATGCCTACATAACCCTGGCTTTGCCAACTGTTTGCATTCAGTGGTAGCAAATTGCCCAGAACTACATGTGGAGTCCTGTAGCTCAGTGGTTAGAGCACTCGCTTTGCAAGCGAGAGACCTGAGTTCAATTCCAGGCAGAGGGCGAAACCTTGGGCAAGTTTCCTTACTCCACACGCCTAATAATAATCCCTCCAAAACCAAAAACAATAATAAATTGGTCATTTTCAATCTACGACTATTTGTGGGACACTGCTGTGCGCAATTGGCTGCCGCGTTTGCCCACAAATATAGTGTCAATTCACTTTACAGTGTGTTCTGTGAAACGCTTTGAGACCTCCTCCCGACATGAAAAGCGCTATACCAAATGCAAGGATTATTATTATTATTATTATTATGGTATCTCCAGTGTATGGAGAGTACCTCTAGGTACAGTATCATGTAACATGGTCTGCACTATGATTTGTGAAGATGTCTGGTTGTTCTGAATACAAATGAAGGAAATTGATAGAGATGTTGGAAAAAAGAGTTCAAAAGAAAGTGACAGGAATAATTTCAAGCCTGAGGTCTAAGAATCTATGAACAAAGATTCATAGAAGCTGAATTTTATTTTAATTGGAGAAAAGTAATTCGCAGTGGAGGATGGCTACAATTCAGACAGTTAAAGGCAAAGTAGCTGTACGAAAGATGTTTAATTTTGTCGGTATGGGCTTGACTAGAAGACACAAGTCCAATTTGGGGGGGTGGCGAGAGACAGCTGAGGAGGGGAGGGAAAAGGGGACTGAAAGCATAGTTAAATTGGTCTCAAGGCAGGTTTGAAGGCAGAGGGGGAAGTTGCAAGGTCTTTGGGATGGAGTTCCAGAGAGTTAGGACAAAGAGCTGCCCAACTCTTCAGAAAGTGCAGAGGAAATAAACAGTCTGAAAAACTACCAGGAGCAACTGGGTTAGACAAGCTTCTTCAGGTCTGAAAAGATATTGTATAGATAGCTGAGACAAAATCCATTCAAGAGGCAATTAGACAGATACCTTAGAAAGAGTCAGCTACAGGTATATGGGGAAAGGGCAGGTGAATGGGACTGACAGGATTGCTTGTGAGGAAGCTGGCACATAAATGATGGGCCAAATGGCTTTCTTCTGTGTCGTAAGTTTCTATGGTCCTATGGATCTACAGACTGATGCTAAAAAGAAAACCCAGAGCAATATTTTCAGTTATAGCAAGACAAGAGGGCATCTGTTCAGGGTTTTGAAGGACAATTTCAGGACAGACATTGGGAAACACAAGCAGGGTAATTAACAACTGGAATAGGTTAGCAGGAAGAGTGATAAGAGACCCAAATGCTGGACTCATTTAAGTTTAAGGCCGTAATGGAAAGTTCGTAAGATGGATATTCTGGAAGGATGAGATCAAAAGGACCTTCTTCATCTGAACCTCTCTTGTGATCTTATCCTTCTATAAAAGGGGCATAAAACTCTGACCTATTTGATGTATGTCACTTTTAAAAAATAAACAAAGCTCTGAATGTTTGAATAAATTTGTAATCTGTGGCACTTGGTGATCATAAATGCCAATCATCATTTCCCCAATGATCAGACCTTTGCAGTTTAGAGGTTTATGTGGATATCCACGACTTGATGTCAGACAGGCATTCCCCGAGGAATGGTAGCAGTGGCACAGTGTAATAAAAGGTCACAGATATGGGTAGGGCAAGTTTGTGGAGGGATTTGAAAGCAAGATTAAGGATCTTGAACTCAATTCGCTGGGGAACAGGGAGCTAGTGGAGGAGGGCAAGGTTGGGGATGGCGGTGCGTGAGAGGCCATTGGCGGCAGAGTTCTGGATCATTGCAGCTTGTGTAGGGAAGAGCTAGGGAGTCCAGCAAGCTGAGTCAACCCACAAGCTTCTGACTCCAAAGTGGGAGCGCTATCAATTAACCCAGGCTGCTACCTATTGACTACATAACTGTGTATTTAACTATATAACATAATTAGTAAAGCTGATTCCATACTGTGTAATGACTGACAGTTCAGAGAGAATTTCTAGAATGACATAATATTTTTTAGGAACTGAATTAGTGTAGATGTACACACGTGGAGTGCTGTAGCTTAGTGGTTACTCACCTCGCAAGGGAGAGGACTTGGATTCGATTCCCGGGCAAGTTGAAACATTGGACAAGTTTCCTTACTCTACACACTTCTGTTTACCTCACGTTAAGTAGGAACCTGGTTGTTTTTCTGGGGATAATAATTACTTAAAAACAATAATAATTTGGTCACTCAATCCACGACCATTTGTGGGACACTACTGTGTGCAATTGGCTGCTGTGTTTCGCCCACAAAATAGTCAATTCACTTTACAGTATATTCTGTGAAGTGCTTAGATGTTTAGATGTGATAATACGTCATATCAAATGCAAGGATTATTATTCTATTGTTTGTTATTAGTGTATTAAATATTATTTAATAAATATAAATATATTAAATAAATATACATATTATTTAATGAATATAAATATTATTTAATTTAGGTATTATTTAATACACATATTATTATATTGGTCTTTATTAGCTTTATGGCAAGATCAGTAGGAATAGATTAGAGAGTACAGAGAGAAACACCAGCGCAGGCCCCAAACAGCCATCCCGCACAACACTTGGAAGGCCTGGAAATCTACCAAACACCAGCCAGTGTTCTCACTGCAGGGACCCAGAAGATCACAAGCACGCAAGACCCAACACCGCACACAGAGAGAGGCAGATACATACACAGAGACACACTCACAGACACAGAGCCAATCACAGAAAGAGAAACATGACCACACAGACACACTCACGGCCACAGAGACACGCAAACACCCACACACTGATACAAAGAGAGATACACTCAGACACATGCACACACACACACAGAGTCACAGACACACAGAGAAACACACATATGCAGAGAGACATAGACTCAGACACACGGACACACACAGAGAGAGACACACACTCATAGAGAGACACGCACACTCAGACAGTTAACGAGTTCTCAAGATAACTACAGCACTCTGAGACATTTTCCTGTGTGAAGGGTGCTAAATAAATGCAAATTGTTGTTCTAGAAATGGAACATTGACATACTCAAGACCAAATGAGCACTTCAAACAAGGAAATAGGTACAGTGGCTGGTTGCGTCCTTGATATACATCAGTCAGACAGAATGAAGTTGAAGACCAGACATGAATATGAAACACAAGAGATCTGCTGATGTTTGCTAAGTCCAGTAAAGGCTTTATATGCACATGTTTATAAACACATAATTTAAATATTGAAATAAGAACATGAATAGAATTCATCACAATAAAATATTAAAATAAACTTGAAAAACAGGTTTCATAATTAACTTTAGCCAAACGTCATACATGTTATCCTAGTTCAACCATTGTTTTGAAATAGAAATGCATTTTTGATTGATCTAAAATCAATAATGACCATTTCACCACAAAGCTGTGTTGTCACGTAAATACCTTTTCTAGTGGAGTGTGTTAACTCGAGAACAAACTGTGTGCTCATACTCTGTATGTGTGGAGTTCCTTCCATATAAAAAAAACACCCCTTTCAGACAGTTGATTTTATCAGTAAATCTATAGAACTATTCTGATAAATATTTGGGAGGAAAATTTGTGTGGGAGAAAGGAAATACAAAGTGAATGCAGGAAATGTTAGTGAGTTAGTTAGTTAGTGCAGTTCATTCACAAACATGTCACAAGTTATGAATTGTAAAGAGGGGTATGGATGATGTAGTTGCAGCCAGATTACTATCTAAAGGGCTATAGTACAGCACAAGCAGGCCTGTATCCCTGCCCCACCCCACACACACGTCATTTCACAAGACTCGATAAAAGACAGTCAATACTGACTCAATGAACTCCTTAAAATAAGGGGAGATAAATACTCAGTTAGGAATGAAATTAAATGTTACCAAGAATAAACATTGATGGTTAAACACCACATAAAAATGAAATTTCCTAAAGCATGGCCAATACAGTGGAATGCAATTGGTCAGATTTGAACACTATGAGGTGGGATCAAAAATCTTAAGTTTCATCCCATTATGCAGACAACATGGAGATTTTGCAAGGCTCTTAATGTTGGTGCAAGTCTTTCTCTCGACAAATGGAAAATGTAATTCGAATTCAAGTGAAATGTATGAATTCCAAGAGAGGGTAATTTCATAAAATCTTACAGCACAAAAGAATTGTGCCTGTGCTGGCTCTTTGAAAGAGCAATCCAACTCTTCCTACTCCCCGCCTCTTATCCCAATTTGTACATAGTCTGTGAAAGAGACATAAAACTTCACACTGCTAGGATACCCTATGGAACAATGAACCTGGTGGGATCTTGTACTTGGATTTTCCCAAGTTCTGGAGTTAAAGAGTTCACCTAGCTTTTGAGCGATGCTTGACCTACTGTGCATTTCCACATTGTCATTTAAAAATTTCAGCAGTTCTTCTTTTTCACTTCTTCAGCATTTGAAGCTCCAACAGCAAAAAAAACTATTCTGTTGGGACAGCTTGAAGTAAACAACACTAAACATGCCTCCTAACTCCCCAGTACAAGTACAATTTTGCCTGGTGCATGTTACACAAATGACATTTATACATTGCATTTATACAGTGTCCTTGGCATAGAGTAAAACCACTCCAAGCGCTTTACAGAGATGGTGCCAGACAACGAGCCTGAGGAAAGGGAAGGCGGGAGATAATTAAGCACAATCTAAGAGCTAGGCTTTTAATCATCTTTGCAGATTGAGAGGAATTAGGGGACACGCAACAGGACTGAGTTTGCCAAGTGGAGGGATAGCTCATCTAGCACTTGATGGCAGAGAGGCAGCCAGTCACTCCAGCACTGGGCTTAGAATCAACTGTATGAGTAAAAGTAGATTGGAGTGTTCTCTGCGTGCGTGTGGAAACTATCCCCTTGTTTGTGGATAATATCACCCAAATGAAAAAAAGCAAGAGAGCCCTGAGATACACCACAGGAGTATAATCAGCATGACAATCAGGATGAATAGGTACATAACGTGCACTTTAAAGTATTAAAATTTCAACTTTATTCCAGACAGGACAGCAATAAGAAGCAACAGAGACATCAGGGATGAGGCAAGATCAACTGACTGTTTTTATTGGCAGGGATTTGTTGACCGAAACAGCCTTGTGGTGACACAAATCCCTGAGGTGGGACTCATTAACCTAGAGTCAATACTGAAAAAGAGTTCAGCAATTTTTATGCAATAGAAATGTCAAGGATTTGGGTACAAATCATATCCCTTATTCCCTCACTAAAACAAGGTATAACTGAGCATCATAACTATATATCAGAGAATAACAGTACAGCTCAGTAGGGAATACTCAGTGCTGAGTGCAGTATCAACATCTGACTGTAGCACATGACATGCCAGCTATTATAATTAAACCTTTATATTTTGTGTCATGAATCTTCGAACAACATCTTCTAAAAGGTGGTAGAATTTTGCATCTCTCTGCTATGTTTCGAGAGCATTTATTTTTTTCAGAAAGTGATGAAGGAAAGAGCTTAGCACTAGAGATTGCTCTCACCCCCAGAGAACAGCTGACAAGACCAGATTCTCTCAACAGTTTGACTTGAAACAACAACTTGCTTATATATAGCATATTTTATAAAGGGTAGCGTCTTGGAGCACTTCATAGGGATGGGACTGGACACTCAACAATGGAAATGGGGAGGGGGGGGGGGGGAGAGATGGTCAGAGGTACCTTCAAAGGATGCAAAGACAAAAAGGGAAATTGAGTGGTGGGAGAGGGAGTTCCATCTTGGAAAGTATTTTGGAACATCTGGAACACATGGATCTGGGATTGAAAGCGCTCCAGGAGTGGCTGTCACAGTTGGGATGGGTTTGATTGTTTCTCAGGCTTGCCTCTGGAGAACCAAGCAATAACAGACATTTTACCCTGAGGTAGTGGTAACCAACATTTTGTTCTCAACTTCATGCTTCAACTTGGAGCAAAATGCATAAAACTCGTTGGCCTGACTTAGTGTGACAAGCAGACAGCAATTAAGAACAGAAACTCCATTTGTTATTTTTAGCTGCTTGTGTATCAAAGATGATAGCCTTCTGTATGGTACTTGAATTATTGAGATTTAAAAAAAAATCTCAGCAAAAAATCTCAGCACCACAAATACAGAAACTGAATATTAGAACATTAAGTAAACAAAATACAGTATTTAAAATTTACCCCCAAATTACCTGCAAAGGATGGTGCAATTCAAATCTCTCAAGTGTTTGGGAGAATGCATAAGCATCTGACCAAAAATACATATTTTATACTGCAGATACAATAACAATCATCCTTGCATTTGATTATAGTGTCTGGAACACTGCACAGGAAGTGTAGTGATTGTATATGTAGGCAATTATTTGTAGAATGCTACGAACTGAACCAGACTGATACACAACACGACAAAAAGCAAAGGTTTATTCTATTTATTTACAACAAAGCAGTTGAAGTCAGCTCTGACATGGTGGGAATTGTCTGTGTAATAGTGTGCCATGCGTAACATTTCTTTCTCTTATGTGGAAATAGAAAGTGGGACACTAGATAGAAATAAATATTCCGCAAAGCACACTCAAAACAAAAGATTTGAATCTCAATACATGAAATGGGTACAATTATATAAGAAATACAGATTTTTCCAGCTAGTCCTGTTAATAATCCAAGTTACAAAGCGTCTCTATGGAGCACTATACTCTTATCTTTTAAAAAGGCTGACAATCTGGGATATTACCATATTATTCCATGTATACTGTGCATGCTCTCTCTTTGGAAACATGGTCCAAATTATACACCCAGGCTGAAAAATTAGCCCAATAATAGTTATAAAGTTTGTATTCGTGTGAGGAGGGTCTCACGAAAGTCTAGCCATGCAGTATACACCTGCTGAAGTTAGGCTAGACTTTCAATCCCTCAGTGTTTCCTGCATGTGAGCCATAGATGCAGTGCGAGCAAGTCATTAATACAGAAAGTTTTAGACTGCACCATACATCACAGGTAACATGGGACAAATGGCTTTACAAATAATTTGAACAATAGTCTTGCCAAAAAACGGCACCAGCTTAAATTCAACTCCTATAATTTAGTGATAGGGAATATTAGACAGAGCAATATAGTACACGTTAACACTTAGAACTGCATCTGTGTATCAAGGAGGTGAATCAATTGTACCGTTAACAAATAATGCAGCTATTTCTTTTAGCAAAATGAAATGGATGCTGAATTTTGGGTTGTGTTTTTGGAGGGAAGAAAGGTCACAAAAGCCCTGGTTGACCAATGGGCTGTGATAGCAGTTTATTGCAAAAACAAATCTTTTTATGGGTTGAGGGTTTGAATTCAGTTCAGGGAGGAAGGAAGAAGAATGTCAGCCTGTGAGAGGGCAATTGAAATGAGTTACAGTAGCCTTACGCCAGTTTCTTCTAGATGGGGGACCACAAATTGTACTCAATTCTGTTATAATTAGCTATATTCTAGCAGGGTTATTCAACGGAAATTGAAAGGAGATTTAGGTGCATTTCTACAGCAAAGTGCAGAAGGAACTGAGTTCAGTGATACATCTATCATAGGATTATTTGATATCATTGAGTTTAAATTGGGGGGAACATTCTGTGACATTACAGCATTATCCTTCACTTTGCTGAACATAAATACATACAAAGAAATAAATAAACTGAAAACTACTAACATTGTTAATATAAAAGGCAATAATGAACTTGACTTTAAAAGATATTTCTAAATAATATATTTGTTCCTAATTGAGCAAGGCAAACCACAATGATTTTCTTATCAACTGTATGGTACAAATAACTTGAAAAACAAAAAGGGTATTTACCCTTTATACATATATGGGTACACAGGCCATCTCTTACATCACAGAGTTATTCAACACAGATAGCTGTGTAACATAAAGACTTACCCAAGGACAGTAGAAGGTTAAAGGTTATGGTCAAACGGGAGAGAATTGGTATTTTCAATACAATTTAGTTTCCAAAATAGAAACTTCCTTTATCAGACTTTGATAGTTTCCAGCACTTTGTAACTCAAAGGTTTGTAAACATACTTTTGTACATTCTGTTATTTTTAACCAAGTACCATTAAAATGCTGAATTACATTGTATCAATATCAGAGTATTGGTGCATCCTACTTATACAATATTGCTTACATCAAACTGTGTCAAATAGGTTTGCCCGAGTGTCTCAGCGAGTTTATTCAATGAACAGCTGGGAGGCCCTGATGGGGAGTGTCCCAAGTTCATTCTCTAGTCTGGGGAGTTAGTGGATCTTAGCCTGGTGTTGCTAAGGGCACTATAATTGACCTCAGGGCTTTGGGTTGGAGGGGTGGATTGGGGTGGCAAAAGCTTCAGATCCCACACTTATTATTGGAGGTGCATATGTATTGATGGCAAGTAGGAAGCTGTGATTTCCCCTCAATCAAATAGCCCACTGACACTCCCTCTTCAAGGCTCATGAGAGTAATAGCCTCTTGGGTGAGGCTATTGCCAATGGAACTCTACCCAATAGAAGGAAAAAGGAGTCAAGCTTCTTCTTGAGGAAAAAAAACTAAGGGGATGAGATTGCAGCTTGTGATGTGACAATTATCACTTTTTGATAAAAAGCAGCTCCACTCCTAAGGCTGGGCCCAAAGCAGCCCCTCGATAGCCATTGGATTTGCTAACTTGCCATGTCTATTAGAGGAACACCAGTTTAACTCAGCTTTTTTGTTCAGTTCAGACAGTACTCCACAAACCAGTGATAATACATCACAACTTCTGTGTCTCCATCAAACAGATTAAATGGAATATATAAACCAATTTGTAATGAAGGATTTGAGGCCATTCACATTCACCCACAGAACACTGTCACTGATCCTTACAGTAAATTTGCACTATTCTAGTGCACAGTATCATTTGATTATTTAATCCAATACATTTAGCTTCAATCAGCTTCTTGCTTTAAAAGCCTAGGTGTCGAGGGGAAAGGTAGGAAGTTCAGGTTCACCCACCCCTACATTCTACTGGTTATGTTGAATCGGCTCTGCCGAGACAACCCTTAGGTGGATTTTCTTTTTAAAAATAATAAAAATTGGAAATGGTGCTGAGTAAATCCATATGCATTACTGGTAAATTTACACTTCCAATTACTTACATTGTGTTAATCATTTTTACCAGATGCAAAGGACTAAACTATCCCAAACTGTCACCCAGTTCAACCAAACTCAATTGCACCGTAGTACTGCGTAAACTATCCATTTTGCAACAGTAAAAAAAAATTGCACTCTGTTACACGGTGTGAGCACAATTTCCTGCTACCAGAATATATAATTGTATTACTTTAAACATTTCATCATTATTCTGTCTTAATTCATCCTTAGAAATGTGAATGTTTAAGACGACATAAGATACATACTGTGCTATAGGCACTATTGTGATTTTATACATTTTTTCTGAAGTTTTATATTTCATACAGATTGCGACATACAAACACTAATAATTATTAAATACACTACAAATAACTGAACTATTTGACAATATACATTTCAAACTAGCAATGTTACAAATGAATGATAGATTCAGAAAAAAAATCACATTGAGAAACCAATACACCAGTGTATTGGAAAAAATAAGGTTAGGGCAAATAAAAGTGCGATCAGTGCCCAAAGCTGGCACATTTCCTGTACTCCTGCTGCTTTCACTTCTAATGCAGGGCAGGTTTTTATTTCAAAAATTGCTACAAAATAAAATCTCAAGGATAACGCTTTCTTAAAAATCCTTTCAATTTCAAAATATCAAATGCAAAAATAAAAGAATTTTTTTCAAGATTTTTTTAGCAGATGGAAGGTGAACATATATTCTGTGTATATACAGGTAAATATATATTACACTAACACAGAGAAATATTGCATGAAGAGTGAAATAAGTGTAGGCTTCTTGCACACAATAGTTGATGAATAAGGACTAAAGAACATATGCTGGGACCACTACAATAATGTACAGCTAAGAGAAGATTAAATCTTTTTACAAACAGCCCAATTATCCTGAATCTTAATACAAAAGAATTATATTTATAATGCGTCTTATATCAGTAGGATGTCTCAAAGCTCTGTATTACAGGTAGCTGGGCACGCGAGCCGGGGGATAAGGTGTGTGTGGACAACTGAAAATGCAGTCAAACGGTAAGGTAGGCTATGTTGGATGGGTCACTAGGATTGTAAGAGGTGGCAGAGGAAGGGCAAGATGAAACCATGGAGGAATTTAAATGCAACAACGAGGATCTTAGTTTTGATCCGCAAAGGAGATGGGGGAACAAGAGGCTTGCAGAGCCTTGTGCAGGAGAGGAAGTGGGCTGTAAAGTCCCTGGAGGTTCTGCAGTCTATATAGTGAAAAGCTGGGGGGGGGGGGGGGTCTGGCAAGCAGGAAACCCAGATACATTTGACGTTGGAGGCAAGGATGGGGGGGGCATGGAAAGGTGGGTAAAGGAGCCAGTCAGAGGTAGAGAAAAGGATTTTAGCATTGTCTTTAGCCTTCAGGATGATACTGGAATAGAAAGACGATTTGACTGAGGCAAGGGTGAAGCCAGAGACTTTGGTATGGCCAAGCAAATTTAGCGGATGCTATGGGGCTGGATTTGGCACCACAGGCCTGGTATTTAAAGGAGTGGAGGTGGAGGTTGCACCAAGGGGATGTGTGGTAGTGGTAAGTGAGTTGAGAATAAGGTTGATAAAGGAGGTAAGGCCAAGGTGGGCAAGGAATCAGAGGGCCAGGAAGAACTCAAAGCCAGTTGAAAGGAAATGAACAATTATTTTTTATTTGTTGTTTGAAACTCTGAATTACTCCTTGGTTTTGGTGAGTTTACTTGCTCATAAGTGTTTGGGCATCATAAAGTATTAACCAAAGCAAGTTACATTTGAAATCAATCTCCCAAAATGCAAATGTAATTTAGATCTTCTTGTTATGTTGCTAAAGTAGATAGATTTCAATGATACTGGGGACTCATTCGGATAAAACCATCCCATTAAGTTCAAGAAAAGTAATGTCTTAACAGACAATGGCTTGATTTGTTCCAGAAACAAAAGCAGTCACCAGCATCCATACCTCCCTGCTGACGCCTGAAGCTTAGATGCATGTGGAATTCCAAAGTAACTAACTTTAAACCTAATTTGGGAAGTTTTAGGCTGGAGAAGCAAAAATAACTTAAGTGAAAATCATCTGCAGCCCCGCCCTCCCCATTGCCAAATAGATTCAACTCATAGACTCAACTTGATAAGAGAATTTGTATTGCAGCCCTGACCATATGTACAAGTTCCTGTATTCACTCTCCATAAGTAGCACACTTTTCAATAAACAGCAAACTAAAATCAATAATAAAAATAAAGCTTTGATGACTGTTCAAATATAAACTGTGCCAACCATTTAGCATTGTAACAAGAGCCTAGCAATACAAACATTATGTAAAACATAGGCATCCTGACTGAATTCAGACACTAGCTTTTCTCATCACGTTGTTGCAAAACCTTTCATGATTATGGCTATGCCTAAATAAGGACAGTTAAACAAAGGGCTTATGATAGAAACACTATTTTGTAGACCAAATTAGTTTAATCCATACGTCAAGGGAGGCACATATTCCACAGGCGTCACACTCAGAAAGCAATCAAGACCCTTTTGAGCAGCTGAGATGCCTTTTGCTGCATTGAAATACAGTAAAGCATTCTCAGTATGAAGCGTTCTCTTTTCATGGATACCATGGAGATTTTCTGCTTGTGCCAGCAGTTATCAAAGGAAAGCAACATAATTTGCAGGGATCAGTCCCGTTTTGCCTTCATACGTTCCCTGTAGCCAACCTGGTTCCACCGATGTGTGCACTAGAGTAAACAGAATGAAAATGCTTCAAAAATCATATGTTTTAGAATTTAAACATTTATTACTGTTAAATCTATGGGGGAGGAATGCATTTGAAGCATTTAGAATGTTTGCAAGAAACCTTTTTTGCACAACCTTGACTTTTTTTTTCCCCATACAAAATAATGTGAGAATATTATAGGGTACAGGGAATTAAGCAAAAACATCTTGATTACACAGAATGGAAATCTTGTACGCTATTTGCAGACATTATGCATTACATGTTTGACTGTTCTGAGAGTTAAATGGAATCAGGCTCAGATCCAGCACTGAATGAATTAAAAACATCTGTATCACACCAAATGGTGCTGAGAACCATTTCAGGAGTACAGCCATCCATCCTGACATCTACCACTCAAACACCTTCTCATTTTCACTGGATTTCGATCCATTGAACACTACGGTAATGTAGACTTATTTTAAATTTAGAACATTTACACTTTTTTAATAACTAACATTATAAAGATACAGACACCAGTATATTAAATGGTTTAATCCTGCGCATGTAGCAAAGCAAGTAAAAGTCTGTTCATAATGTAATATCAGTGGTGGAACAAATGCAACAGCAATAATATAGGGTATAATGGGACTTTGCCTCAAAAAAGGGAATAAAATTGACAATATGCAGCAAGCATGAAACACAGCCCAGAGACAACTATTGCATCCCTTTGATCTCTGAAAGAGATGTTCTTAGACTGCAGGAACTATTTACAGGAGCAAATGTTTACGATCTTGCAATTTTATTTAGTATATGAGGTTAGGCGGCACAAGAGAAATACAGAAAGTCATCAGTGAACCTATAAAGGCTGAAAAATACTTTAGACAATTTTATGAGAACGTTTGGCGGTTTGGAATGCAACAAATCTTTGACTCAAAATAAAATAAATTAAAAATATGTGGATTGAAGTCAGGACTGTCTTGCCTCTGGGTTGGATAATATATGCCAGAAAAATATAGGAAGATTTAACTTGAAGTAGGAAAATCAATAGTTAGCACAATTTTGCCTATTTAATTGACAAGTGTCTACTATTAGAGCGATTTTGTAATAAAAGGCTTAAGGAATAAACATTTATATTTCATTGCTGTTCTCAGATTTTTCTTAAATTACTTATTTTTGTTTATATTTTTGATTAGTTACTCAGCATTTTTCTGGCCCCAACTTGTCTTTCTAATCATATCTCAGTTTTAGTTATTCTTCCTTTCTTTCCCCTTCTGCGTTCCTTTCTATTTTTTTTACTGCTTCTGTTTCCTCAGTTCCTTCCCTGATCACTTTTGCCTATATTCTATTTTCACCTTGCATTTCCTTTGTTTCTTATTTAGATCTTTAGATCTAAACAAATAGGGCTTTAGATCCATTTCGAATGATTAGTTTTCTGTCTTGATTTTCAAACTTTCAATCTATCTTGTTTTTCATAAGCAAAAACAGGCCTCAAGGGGAGATGTTGTATCAGTAACATAAAGCCAAGACAAGCAAGGAACTAACACACAACCTTAGACTTAGAAATAACATCAAGTTGTTAGGAATTTTACCAGGACTAATAAAACATGTATTAAAACCACTAATAAACAAACAAGAGGCTACATTACTCAGGCTGTATTAATATTAGGTTCCTGATATTATTGAATGATTTGCCAGGGGTTAGAGCAAAGTCGATTGGGGCATTTAAAAATAACTGGACACGTATATGCAGAGAAATGGAAAAAGAGGATAAAGAGCAGAGAATTGGGATTAAAGTTGGATGGCTTCTTGGAGGAGCAAAAAGTGGCACAAAGTAACAGGCCAAATGGCTTCCCCCTGCGAGTGCATTTCTAAATTTCTGTAAAAGGTGTTGGAAATATCAGAAAACCTTAAGTGTGCAATAATGAAATGCAACATTTACATATTCACAAACCTAAAAAAGACACATTTGCATTTGAATAAAATCAAGTGCAAGATTTAATGTCTCAGTGGGTTCTCAGGCCAATTTATGTTTTAAATTCAACAGCAATAATAACATTTGAATAAACATTTAATGACTACAAGCTCAGCAATATAAACTACTGAATTAAATCTACCCTCGTCCATGCCTTCGTCACACCCCAACTGGACTATTCCAATGCCCTCCTTGCCGGTCTCCCCAGCTCCATCAAACACTAAATCCAATTAATTCAAACCTCAGCTGCCCAGATATTCACCCGCACAAAACTCTGTACCCCCCATCACACCAATCATTGCCAGACTCCACTGGTGCCCAATTACCGAATGGATCGATTTCAAGATCTTCTCACTCATTTTCAAATCCTTCAAACCCTCGCACCTCCCTACCTATCTGACCTGCTTATCCCACCCTCCACCACCCACTGCCTACTCTCGGCTGGCCTGCCTCGCGTGAAGGGCGCTATGTAAATGCACGTTTTTGTTGTTATGGTCTCATCATAACGAGTAATCATTTTACATTTACACTAAATGTAAATTATTTACAGATTTTGTCAGTTTGTTCATTTTCTCAAAGACAGGAATAAGCAAACTATTTTCCCAAAGTCCGCAGTGTGAAGTGTAAAAAATATACAAAGTGACTTCAACGCCAAATCCACGTGCATTCCAATTGTTATTGTAATTTTTCAGCTTAGTTGGTAGCACTTGTTCTTCTGAGTCAGAAGGTTGTGGGTTCAAGTCCAATTTCAGAACTTTGAACTCACAGTCTAGGTTACAATTATAGTTCTTGCAATTTCTATAACTCCTTCTCATGTCGTTGAGACGTCTCAAAGCACTTCACAGGGTATACTGTAAAGTGGATTGTCTATGTATTTTGTGGGCAAAACGTGGCAACAAGTTGCGTACAGCAATATCCCACAACCATGGAGTGAGTGACCAGTTTTTTTTATTTGGGGAATTGTTGGCCAAGACACCGGGTGAACCTCCCTTCTCTTTTCGAACTGTGTCATGGGATCCTTAACATCCACCTGAACAGGCAGATGAGATCTCAATTTAACATCTCACCCAAAGGATGGCACCTCCAACAATGCACACACCCCCAAGACTGCATTGGAGTATCAGCTCAGACTATGTCATTCTAAGATTCGATGTAAGGCTTGAGTCCACAACCTTCTGATTCAGAGGCTACCACTGTGCCAAGCTGACACATGGAGGTTGAGTTTCCACTTCATTGTCAGAGTTGTCTATTCTGAAAATATGTTAAATAAGGTCCCATCCATCTGGGCACGTGGACATTAAAGATAATACTGTTTTAGTTTCTTGGCCAACAATCCTACAGATCAATAATTGATCATTCACTTCATGGTTAAATGTAGAACATAATGATAATAATCTTTGCATTTGATATAGCACCTTATCATGTCATTGAGATGTCTCAAAGATCTTTATAGAATATACCGTAAAGTGAATTGAACGTATATTTTATGGGCGAAGCAAGGCAGCCAATTGAAAACAGCAGTGTCCCACAAACAGTTGTGAATTGAGTGACCAAACTATTATTATTTGGGATTATTGCTCCTGGAATGTGATCTGCAAATTGACTAACAATCGGGTTCCAACTTACTGCCAGGTAAACAGAGCGTGTGGAATAAGGAAACTTGCGCCCTGTCTGGGAATGGAACCCGGGTCCTCTCAATTGCGAGGCAAGTGCTCTAACCAATACACTGTAGGGATGCCATGCAATTTTAGCACATTGCTGTGCACAAATTGGCTGCTGCATTCACCTACAAATACATAATTACGATACTTTACAGAATTGAGATGATTCACTGTGATAAGTCACTATATCAAATGCAAGTATTATTACTATAAGTAGCGTCTAATATATGTATCACATTTAAGCAATCAATGATAGCTAATTAATACTGCACCACAGGAAATATATATTAAAAATAATCGCAGTACTCACCATTAGTAAATATTGCCCCCTGTGGGAAAGAAAGCTCATGGCTGTGCTCTGCTTTACAAGCATACATAGCTTTTGCTTGGCTGTTCAAAAAAGATATAATGTAACACAAAACACACAGACAAATTAACGATAAGCATACAATTTATTTAGAACCACAGAACTATTTGTATTATATTCCATTTTTTAATGCAATAAACAATCAAAATTGTACCGTAACCACTTCTGAAAATGACCTTTCTCACCTCCCTGATTACCAGTCTTGTGTTTGTTGATATACCAACTCTAGTTACAAGTTATTTTTTGTACAAAATTGCCTTACGTTATAGGCCAGTTTACATGTCTAGCAAAATATACTTCTGTGAGTGGTAGCCAGCTTTGTAATAGCATTACACATGGGATTGGATGCTTCCAATTGTTTTTCTGCTTCTTCTGAATTTACTTTGTCTTTTTTAACCAAGCTAATTTTTTGATCTAGCTGATTACAATCATTTTTAATGTCTCTCAGTCACTCAGAGATTAAACTCTCAAACTAATTGCACTCATCTTAAACTCTCCTTACTTTGGTGTTTTTGAGATTCTCTCCGGAATGTCGCCAGACTACGGCACTACCTCACCCCTCACGCTGCTGAAACTCTGGTCCACGCCTTTATCACCTCAAGGCTGGACTACGGGAACTCTCTCCTCGCCGGCACCAGGCTTCGCGACCACATCACTCCCACCCTCGCTCACCTCCACTGGCTCCCCATCCCCCAGAGGATTGATTTCAAGATCCTCATCCTCACCTACAAGGCCATTTACGGCCTTGCTCCCTCCTACCTCTCCGACCTACTATCCCCCTACCTACCTGCCCGTACCCTCCGTTCCTCTGGCTCCGGTCTGCTCCACATCCCCTGCCCCAACCGCCCTACCATCGGTGGCCGGGCCTTCAGCCTCTCAGCCCCGAGGCTCTGGAACTCTATCCCCCAGTGCCTTCGCCGCCTCCTCCCTTTCCTCCTTCAAGGCCGGTCTCAAGACCTTTCTCTTTGACCGTGCCTTCAGCTCCCCTCTCGACTCTCTACCCCCTCCTCGCTCCCTCCCTTCCCTCCCCTTACCCTGACCATTTCCCCCCTGCTCGGGTCCTGACCCAACTCTACAGCGCCTTGGGACGTCCTCCCGACGTGAAAGGCGCTCTATAAATGGAATCTTGTTGTTGTTGTTGTAGCAGATGGCTGATGACATCAGAAATGGAGGCAGAACCCCATCTGCCTACCAACTTCCTGAACTACTTGTTTAACATCTATATCTCACTGATGATAATTTAGGTCCTTTTGATTATGTTATAACAGGACACTATCGTTGTCACCGTGACATTAATGATCATATGACCTCGATGATAATAAGCTCATGCACTTAGGAGGCCAGGCAGTGTAGAAAGTTTGCCACGGTTCCATAGGGAGTACACATTATAAACAAACCTGCAATATAACAAATCATGCCATCTAATACAGTCCTACTGTATTATGGAGCAGAATAATTAAAAGGACTAAATTATCATCCTTAAAGATACAGATCTTAAACAGGGCAGTTCAGGAATCTCAACGATTCAACATGGGACTTCTCACCCAGCCTAGACACGGAATTGATAGCTTTCCCTCCTTTGTGGGTAGCCATTCTTAGTTTGTGGAGTGATTTTAATTGTGATAATGAATGAAACTTCTACAAGCTAAATAGTGACGAGACCTTCGAGTGGTCTGTGTCCAACTTCTTGGAGGAACATACGGTGTTCAGCCACACAAGGTTGAGTAATTATATATCTGTAATGCCCTTAGACATGCAGCGTGCATCTACCACTTGGCTACAGGTGTGGGTAACCTGCTGCACTATTATGTTTATTACTCAGCTTCCTCACACAGTTGCTCAGTGTGACTGAGATTGGGAACTCAGTGAAAGGAGGAAAATTGAACCCGCACCTCACCATTCGCTACTGGGGAATTCTTTGCTCCTATTGTGTTTGGCATTGCTCAGTCTACTTTGAGGTAAATAAAAGAGAACTGAAGAAAACTAGAAAAAACAAATTGCTTTCATTTTCTCCAAAAATGCAGCAAAGGAAGACCCATAACTGTTTATCAAACCTTTTTTTATGTAATCACGAATTCCTTCAAGGATATGCAATTTTTGAATGTATTTCTGCAATATACAACAGCTTTGGACAGCTCAAATCAACAACAGCAAGAGGAACTTTTCCTTTCCAAATAACCCACTGGAATTGCTCTGTAAGGCTACCCCGCATGATGGGTACATGATGGGTACATCATGGGGGGTAGATTATTGCTGGTGTAGATCACGTTTTCCCCACAAAATATACAGTCAAGTCACTTAACAGTATATCTGTAAAGCGTTTTGAGGCGTCTCGAAGACGTGATAAGGTGCTATATCAAATGCAAGAATGATTATTATTATATTATTATCAGAATAACACTATATTGGTTTGTTATTTTGTGGTTTGTCAGCCGGTTTGGGGACCTGTGAGGTCCAACATTTCTCAAGCCTTAAAACAATTGTCATATTATATTAGATGGAGCAGATTTCATGAGTCATTCTTAATAGGTTTTTGAAAAAAATCACCTATTGTTACATTTTACGATATTGGTCTTAAATCTAAGATCATGAGAAGTTTCGGGGCTGTTGTTCTGTGGCACCTGGTTTGTCATATTTCTAGCTTGTGCATTTTTACATAACAAAAAAAGATTCCAGCCATGTGTCTACAATCACCAGGAGAGATTTTGCTCATAAATACACCACCAATAATAGTAATAATAATCCTTGCATTTGATATAGAGCCTTATCATATCTTCAAGACGCCTCAAAGCATTTTACAGAATATACTGCAAAGTGAATTGACTGTACATTTTGTGGGTGATTTAAGGTAACAACAAAAAACAATCTATTAGTGCTTACCATATGATCTTTCTTTTCTAATTCATTTTTCTGTTTTCTTAAAAGCCTTTTTCATTTTAAGACTTTTAAAATTATTTTCTACCTGCTGTATTTTATTAAACTATTTTCTTTTAAAACATGGATTTGTGAGAGATTTTTGCTGCTTTAAACATTTCTGGCAATTGGAAATGATCCCTAAGTACTGTACTTTAATTGCAGAATTAGAACATGTAAACGGAAACAATATGAATTAAAATCTTACCGTCCTAAGGAATTGTGTTTAGGAAGGCCAAAATTTTCAAACAACTGAGTTCTAGATGCAACCCTAGAAACAAAGAAACATTTCTATTAATTGATCTATTCAAGGTCAGAATTGAATTAAAATTTGACTTTTTCTGTACAGTTAATGCCTAAAATTCTTATTAATCTGCTGGTGCAGAGTTCCCCTTCTTCAAACAGTGTGTACTGCTCATTGTTATTAAAAGGATATACTTGCAGCAATAAAGCAGAGTCTGGGAGTTAATCTCGTTTGAGCTTTTATCAATTTGTCTTCCCACTTTTAATGATACATATGTTAATCCTTTATACTTGTACACTTCTTTCAAATTTAATGTATATTTCCTCTCATTCTTTATTCCAAAATTTATCATCTCACACTTTTCTGCATTAAATTTCATCTGCAATTACTTGGCCAATCCACCCATCTGCTTGTTCTCCTGAAGTCACTTACAATTCTCTTCACAGCTCCTCTCTCCATATTTATGTACTGTCTGTAAACATTGATATTGTGTGTTCTTAATCCATATCATGTATTTATATTAAGAAGACAATGATCACTGATCGCTATCACTGGGTGACACGATGGTTTACATCTCGTCAATCTGGAAAACACATTTACACCTTCTCTACATTTCTGTCCTTGAGTTAATGTTCTATCTATGCTGCACATTTCCTTTAATATGGTGCAACTTAATTTTTTCAACAAGTCTCCTATGTGGCACTTATCAGGCACCTTGTGAATCATCCGCCACATTATTTTTTATCAAAATACTCACTTTTGAGTGAGTAATCGGGTTCCCGAAAAGGAAAACTTAACCTAAAATTAGTAAACATTCCAAGTCTGGGTCATTTTGAGATTGGATATTGTTTAGTTCTAAACCTTACCACATTTCTAGATTATTGCTAATAAATAGCCACTCATTAAAAAGGGAAAATTAAAAGCATTTGTTGTTTACAGAACAATTCTGGGATATAGATGAATGGTACTTAATTGATACTCTGCTGGTTAATGTAGTTACAATGGGCCACCATTATAATGCTTGCTAAACTTTTGATGTCTAAGCTTAAAACTGGAATTTAGCTCAACATCAACTTCAATAGTACTCAAAAATAATGGTGCAAAGCCATTCCACTCTTCCAGGCATCATACCTCAGAGGAAACATCAAATTAAATCAGCAGTTTTTAACTGCACGTTTGGCATTAGCACTTAAATATCACAGGACATCAATGCCAACCAGGTATTTCCTGGGGACATGAGGTATGTATGGGTATAAGTGGTGTTCTTTAGACTTACACACTTTACTGTACAAATTAAGCTGCCACCACAAAGGGTTATTCACAATACTTGTACTTACACAGACCCTGGTTTCTGATAACCATTGCTTGCTGACGAATCTAATCTTCTTCTAGTAGCCATTTTGGGAGGAATTGCTGGGTTGGATGCAGTCTTAGGCATGTCTTTCAACTCCACCGAGGAAAGATTCTGAACAGAACTGCTAAACACTCTAGTACTGGTACCTGGAAAATAAATCAGACAAAATCCGTCCCTAATTTTATTTCTACTTTGCAATCATTCAATTCAATCATTACAAAAATACTCATTAACTTACCATCTGTTGTAGGAAGAGAATTTAGAGAGGTAGTTATTGATCTTTTAAGTCCAGACAATTTATGAGGACCTTCACTGCACAAGCTTAAGGGCTGAGATGCATTTGTTGTATTAGTAACAGATGACACACTCTGAGAATCTGACTGGCCATCTGTTTTAACTGTATCTTCACTGGAGCTCAATTCTGGGCTCGTAGTCCAGATCAATGCGCCTTTCTGTCCAGGTGATGAGGCAGATCCCGAGGTCCATTGTAATCCACTAACTCCCATCTCTCTTTGTGAATGGTGCTGAGAAGAGCTAGTTTTGGAGGAAGTATTTAGTTCTGATGAATGAGAGGACAAGGACTCTATGCTTCCCATTGGTGTACTGTCAGGGCTGCTGCTGAAAGTGTCACCTGAAGAGAATGAATAAGAACTGTGTTAGTCTGCACAGTACTGAGCTTTGTCGTTGAATGCATGACAAATACTAAAAGCAAGGCATGTAAATTTGCAAATTTATGCTCTATGAGTACTTTGAGATATAGAAAAACATGCAAATCTCCTCCAAGTCTTCTAATAAAAACTTTTCAAGCTCATACAGAGAAACTTTAAACATTTCCTACTTTTGTTTATAATTAACAAGGTTCACTTGACAGTAACAAGTTACATGAATCAGCTAGAAGTTGGTTAATATCTTTTCCAAACTAGTTTCTTGACAGTAACAAGTTACACGAATCAGCTAGAAGTTGGTTAATATCATTTCCAAACTAGTTTCACCAGCGAATTAATTTTTGCAATTAAAATGCAAATAGCTTTCATAATAATCATCTTTGCATCTAGTGCCTTTCACATTATGAGGACATCTCAACCTACTACACAGGATTTATTGTAAAGTGTAATGACTGTAAATCAAATACGTATGTAAAAGGAAGAAAGATCTCAATCGTTTGGTTTGGAGAATCTTGAGAATGGTGAAGGGTTTCCGCTGACCAAAAGAAATGACAAACTTACTATGTTTAAAACAAGGAATGTAAAGAAGGAAAGGAAATAACTGATCCTACTCAGGTAGAAATGTCTGATGAATTATTGAGTCATCAATGAATTATTGATGAATTATTATAATTATAAATTATTATAATTTTATTGAGTCCCGACTCCTCCAGTCCATGAAACCTTCACTGGTGCTGCCTTTCAAGAAACCCTCTGTACTTACTCCCTAAAAACACCTGTGAAATGTCTGTCTTAATGCCAGCCATTAAACAATATGATAGGCAGATCTTTTCATCACTGTATTAGATCTAACCTTTGAGTTTGGAAAATTGAAATTTAAAATTCAATTCATCCTTGAGCATTGAAGCTCATCTGGTTTATCACACCAACCAAGACGTGTCAGAATACATTTTGTGCATCTTCGCTTTGCCATTGTCAAGTGCCAATATAGAATGTTTTTTCACAGAGATGAAAATTTCACTGGTTGGAAAGAGAGAGAGCAAGAATATCCAAGGACGCACAGAATGTACAATATGATTTACTTCAACAAATTTGATTAATGAAAAATGAAAGGACACTCTTACATTCTATGACAAGACTTTACAATTTGGTCGTACTGACCAGGAAGAGCTTTGTAATGCGTTTAATGCAGTACTGAGTTTGTAGCTTTTAATGTTTTTTCCTAAAATGAAGTTCATATTATTAATTATTAATACAGTAAAACTCACACAAGTCGTATCATTCAGGAACATAACGTACACAAAGTACGAGTTATAGGCAAATTTGTGCAAGTCGTATAAAAAAATATATATTCTTGAGCAACTGGATTCCCTTTTACTAATGGGAGCCTCATTGGGAAACATCCAAATAAAATCTCTTCTGCTCATTTCTAACGTGAAGATTTATTGTCAGTCCTCTTTCTACATGGCTGAAGTTTATTTTCCCTTTTGACATATATTGGATCCTTAGCTGGCTCAACCTCTTGCAAAAGTTAAGGGAGAATTTAAGAAGTTTTCCATAATTCTGCGCAATCATATTTCAATACAATGGTCTAAGTCTTAGACCGGATTAATTTTTGGGGCCTCTGGTGACATGGTACACAATAGGAGACAAAAAGATCAAGCCTTCCCCTTGATCTGACATCTTTAAAAGATCTTCACCCTGTTCTCCAAATTTACATATGCTTCTTTTGAATCTATGAAATCCTATAACCTTAATTAGTGTTATGCTGTTCTTAGTTTCCACTGGTCAAGTCAATTTATCAATGTAGAACCACTTGTTTTAACTGACACTTGGATCAGGTTATTCTTAGACCTAAAATAATGTTTTTACATAAACAAAAGCTCTCTCCATTCCACATTACTCAAAATATTACAACCATTAAGTTGCTTCTGCTACTGTATTGCTCAGAAATCAAATACAGATTTTTCTGCATGTGTGCGTCTTCAGACCTCTTCAAGCCAACTGCAGTAAATTTTTATGTTCCTCTTCTAAACCATAATGGTGGTAATAAAACATTAAACTCCATCACCAAGTGGTGTATTGATAAAGCTTCTGTTGAATGTTTATTACCCTAGAAACTGGCAGGTTGTCAAGTAGCAGTTATAACGTTTATTCCATTTGAGCTGAAACCAACATCCCGAGAGGGTCACTTCACTTTTGCTTATGAAGTTGCTTCATAAAACAGATATAATGTCTTTACTAAAACCACTGATTAGACTTACCTTCCAGACACTATTTCCAGTGCATCTGTCATTGTAGCATACCTTAACATTAGATGAAACAGCCAAATCCTATTTTTTTTGCAATTTTAAGGTAAGGAAGATACATTAATAATTATATGAATAATATTCATACAAAAATGGCAAAGGGAAAGAGAAGCAAATAAGCTTGTGCAAAATTCTGAACCTCATCAATAGGATCAATAAACCTACAGAACAAGAGTTAGCCATTCTTGATTTTTTATACAACTGCTGAAGACATAACCTCAGGATATTATGCATTATTCACTTGACATTTATTTATTTTCGCACAAATGAAAAGACACGTGAAACAATGCCAAACTAGTGTAACTCAAAGCAGATACGCTGGTCTAGCATTTTCAAAACGCATATCAAATTCAATATGTGAATCAGACCACTTGTATGCACGAATGGATTCCCAGAGCACAAAAACAATGCTACTAGCAATTCTGGCTTGGTCTAGGTTTGTGGTTCACAATAAAACTCAAAAGGAGCAAGATAAGCAGGAAAATCCAAATAACTCTCAATTTACTTACTGTCTGCATCAGCCAGACATAATGTTGGAGTGTAGATCCTTCTTGGACCTGTGGAGAGGCAAGTGGCTTTGCTTCGCCTCGTTCCAGATCTCTGCTCAGGTTGGGGAAGAGGAACATTTGGATCTGGTGGAGTATTGAATATCTGTGGGTCCGAGAACATAAACGTTAATTGATATATAATATAAATACTTTAAGCAGAAAATGGGATTGATACAGTAAACTGTGTTCCACAACAGATTATTTATCTAATATTTTGGGAAACCTGTACAAAATTAAATTGGAATTTCATGCTTTGAAGACCTGGACATTCTATTCCCAATACCTGTAAACAGTATTTAGCATGATTAAATGGGACAAAAATGGATCTGATCATCTAAGTCAATGAAAAAATATGTAACTCGTACAGTACCTTTTCATAATTCTCAATCAGAATCTCAACCACAATGTTCTGAAATTTAATGTTCATCATTGCTGCTACAGTCTCCTCTTGGGATCTCATCAGGGTGGGTCCAAAAATGACACCCAGGTTGGATACAGTCATAAGGTTTTTCTGACTGTGGGTGGATACTCTGAAATGACAGGTTATGGAAAGGTTCACTTATTTTAATCCCAGATTGTTTTTATGTTTGGCAAACCAGGGTGAAAGGTGCGATGAAAACCTGTGACATGTTAATATTAGTGGTAATAATCACATCATTGATGAATACTGCATAAATACCTACCAACTTTTTACACGTCCTAAGTGGTCATGGGGCTGTGAGTACCAGCAAAAAAAAAGGCCCTGCGTGTGTTCATGCATGCTATACCCACAATATATAGTGCCTTTCATGTCAGAAGGATATCTCAAAACACTTCACGCAGCTAACTGGGCATCCGAGGGGAGGGGGCAAAGTAAAGGTGACCAAAGCACAGTTGAAGGCAGGTATTAAAAGTGGAGAGGGAGGGGTGAGGCAGAGGGACTCCAGGGTGGAATCAAATGGCACAGAATGGATCTTTTAGCCACTGCTCTGAAACTCCTTGGGGCTCCCTATCAATCCAATGATGGAGTGTCGGCAATTCATTGTTAACAATACGTCACACCGCTTGGCAAACTTCCTTTGCTCGTCTTCTCTTTTTGTTAGAGAGCATTTTAGCATTTATTGTATCTATATTGTTGAGGTTGTTAAAAGTGGCATATTATCCTATCGTGCACTTCGTTTTTTTTTCCTTGAACTGTATGGAAAATCATGAAAAACGTCAGCAAATCTAAAGATAGACTCACACTCAAACAGATGGGCAATTGAGTACATATAACCCCAAATGTCTGAAAACATGAAAAGGTCGGCATTCAATGTTAATATGTTCTTATAAAAAATGATCAACGAATGATTTAAACAAATTTTAATTCCATTACATAGTATTTTCTGAGGAATTATGAGCCGACTCTAGTGTCTTTTATATATAGTTACTAAAATATCAGACTATGAAACACAATGTACATTTTTTGGTTGAGTGGATCGTTTTTGTAGTGCCCTCTCCTGATGATGAGAAATTGAGAGCAACCCCAACAGAATTTATCTGTCTAGAAAAGAATAGCTGGACCATAAGGATTTGCCCTCTTCAGCAGCTCCCAAATCTCCCCCAGAGACCACCGACTCACAAGCTAACTTGAGCTATATGTCGATGGACAGCAGCTTGTCCTCAACTGCATGACTACACCTCCTAAAACTGCTGATCCAAGTCAAAAAGTATTTTATGAAGTTGATGATTTTTGATACACAAGACAGACCTATATAACAGAAACAGAAGTCGCTGGAAACACTCAGCAAGTCTGGCAGCATCTACGGAGAAAGGAAAGTGAGTCAACATTTCGGATCCATGACCCTTCGGCAGTTCTGATGAAGGGTCTTGGACCTGAAACGTTGACTTACTTTCCTTTCTCCATAGATGCTGCCTGACTTGGTGAGTGTTCCCAGCAACTTGTTTTTGTTTTCAGATTTCCAACATCTGCAGTATTTTGTGTCTTTTTTTAAACAGACCTATATAATATGCTTTCTGCACTTCAGTCATCATTTGAGAACTAAGACACTTCATTTCTTTCTTCTAAGCTCTTCTTGCCTCCACATGAACCACTAAAATATTCAGGTTTCAGGTAGGAGGCTACCGGTCTATGTGTTAATCTCATCCAACTTCACAAAAAATGTCTTTAATGACACATCCATCTCATCTTACATCCCTGATTCCTTCTAATTTCCAGGAACTTCTCTGGATCCTTTTTTAAAAGATGCAAAACATAGACTTTCCAGCACTTGGAATGTCCTCTCGACATGAGTCACTATAAAAAATTAATTTTGTATTAAGTTGCAAATCCTTTATATACCTCTTCCACCACTTGTCCTCCCGATGTGAAAGGCGCTATACAAATGTAATTTGTATTGTATTGTTCTGGTCATTTGTTCCAGGTGCCTACTGCCCTTTTCGAAAAAAAATTCCCACACTTTCTATTATTCACTTTTGCTTTCATTATCTTACAAAGAAGGCCACTTGTTTTAATCCTGCATGAAGCAGAAACACTTACCAGCATTCAAATATTCTAAGCCTTTTATAGTTTTAAACAGGCTCTATCAAGTCTCCCGGTCTTCTCTTTTCTAGGCAGAAACATCCTAGGCTGGTCAATTTTTCTTCATAGCTGGAACTAATCTTCTACCCTATCACCACAATGCTCTATTAACAGAATATCACGATTGATGTGGGGGAGCAAATTGAACACAGCTCTCTCCAAGCCAGATACAATTTTAACCTCTTTCATCTTGTACATTATTTCCACAACTACTCATCCCGATATTATAAAGAAGTGTGTTATAATAGGGCTGTACTGTATTGCTCTAAAAGCAGATGGTCATTCTTTGCACAAGACTTTTAAATGGCTAACGAGGATGAATATTTCAACTCACTTCACCAGGTGTTTCAGGAGAAGGTCCAGCATCTCTCGATTCTTTTCCGGTAATTTATAAACTAGGGCATGAACAGCACGAACTCGATAATTCTGGTCATCTGACTCTAAAGAAAAATAATTACATTCTTTTAACACAACATTTAACTTTTCATGTTAAACTTAAAACTTAAATTTTGTTTCTTAAAGAGATGTTCTCAACAATACGTAACTTTGTTATGTACAATTTGTTCCTCTCCCCAATAAATTTACTTTAAATTCTTTATATGCCAAAAAAGCCAATCTCACTTCACATGAAGTCAACTACAATGACAGACACTATGCACCGTCTAATGCTCCATTACCTCATTACACACAGTCTGGGAAATTCAGCTAAACTATAGCATCAGGAATGTGAAAATGATTATCTATCCCGAGTCCTGTGAACTGACAGTTATGGTGTGATTACAAGAGAGTTGCACCATTGCCTGTGCTTTGTTTAATTAGACTTTATTTAGCACAATCAAGTAGAGAAATCTTTCAATAATTCCAAATGAATGTAACACAATATCAGAACCCTTTTTTAAAAAAAATTCCACTGCATCAGTCTCTTTCAAATGAAGGCATTAACTCCACCTGTATTTAGATTTACGCTTATTTATGTAGCATGTCAGAGCATCCAAAATTAATCGAGTAGTTAAACACAATCTTGAAAGTTGAAGCCAGTTTTCTTTTAACTACAGAAAATGGACTTCAAAGTTAAAACATTTTGAAGTCTGAAATTTTACATTAATAGAGTAAATATAGACCCAAATGGAATTTCTAACCAAACATTGGATAATATTTTTGCATTTTCATAGAATGAACTTTTATGTAGATTGCACCCATTGACACACTTAACAAATACAATAGCAAATGGAAAGAAAAAGAAGAGCATTAGGAAAGATGTTGATGCAAGTACCATCATGCTTATAAATGAATGTATTAGTTATTGTATTACAGCCGTGACGCAGTTGTTGGGGACCATAAAAAACAGAACCTACGTGATAATGGGACACAACTCACACCAAAAATTCATCACAAAGTTCCCAATTCTCATTAGATATTTCTCTTGGACAATCTGTACACGCGCACGCACGCACAGAATGTCTGAACTGACCTGTGGACACGAACGTATATGTATATATATACACGGAAAATGTCTGTATTGACCTCTGCCTGCACACATTTGTTTTTGGTCAGCCGGGTGTCCGAAACATGTGGAAATCCATCAGCATGCAATTTCATCTCCATCACTCCCAGATGGCACTCTTGCGCATGATCAAAACGACAAGAGGAAGGAGCAAGAGACCTGTGTTGCCATTAGAGTCCAACTGAAAACAAAGCCAGATGCAGAAAGTATTTCGTGCATCTCAAAATGAAAATATGAACTTCAATGTTTAAACTCCAGTAAATATCGTTCCTAGGACCATCCTACCCATTAGGGCTTTGGCTTGTAGGGCTAACAGGAACTGAGTGGGAAGAATCCCTGCCCAGTGAATGGTCTACCCTTGGTGATGAGCCAGGCTGTGTAGTCTGACATCAACAGTGCCCTGGAATACTGCAGACCCACGTGGCTCAGGAACCGGACGACCGAGATTGCCACAGAGGGTTGGTTCGATTCTGAAATTCCATTGCCAAAGCATGTCATGTTGGAGTCAGTTCAGCTCAGGAAGGTAAACTGAATTTTACATATAAAGTTAATGTATTGCTATTAACTCTAGCTCTAAATAGCAGTTTACACAACCATAACTACTGTAGTTATATGTTTCGTTGTGATTAAGGTTTTTGCATGTCTTTCACTTCAATGCAACATATGGGAGTTTATACAGAGGTTATAGGTTGAATCCATAAATGTTCCAAACTATATCATGACACGTGCTTGAATAACTACACATATGCAGCTATTAAAAACAGCTGGAATAACCACACATTTTATTCTTATCCAAAGTATCTGCTCAGAAAATCACTTATTGTTAAAAACAGCACTAAATCCAACAAAATTTACCACTGACATGTTGCCAGGAAACACTTCTGGCAGCAATAGCAATGTTATTGTCCTCACTTTGCAGAACTGAGCGATCCCCTAATGAACAAAACAGCACTTGCTGAGGGAGCTCTACTTCAGTAGCATTCTCTACCCCTCTCTCCGCAGTTAGCAGGGAAGCTGCTGTTGTTTTTATATTTTGTCTACCACAAGGCGGAATTGTGAGAAACAGGAAGGTGAACCTATTAACGAGCCAATTAATGAACCACTCTCAAAAGTCTACATTTACAGAATACAGAGAGAACTCTCGCTCTTACTTTTTCCCAAATTGCATTGAGCATTAATAAAGGTTGCATAAACTATGTTTGTTTATGCAATCTTTATTAACCACAGTACTTTGTACCCTAATGATGAGGCCTTTAAAATTACAATATAAAGGCTGTATCCACAATACTTTGCCCTGTAGAGGTGTCAGCCTGGCTCAGTGGTAGCATTCTCACCTCTGAATCAGAAGATTGTGGTTTCAAGCCTCACATAGGGACTTGGACCTATATAGTCTAGACTGGCATTCCAGTGTAGTGCTGGGGGAAGCTCTGGGTCAACTGAGATGCTTCATGTGAGACACTAAACAAAACTCCCAGCCTGTGCAGGTGGATGTTAAAGATCCTGGTGCTATTTGAAAGGAGAATCGAGTTTCTCTCTCCAGGTTTTCTGGCCAACAAACCCCTGAATGGCCAACAAGCCACCTCAGGCACTGGCAGAATCAGCATCCATGGATGCACACGTCACCTCACCAAGCTAGTTAGGAACCTAAACGTCTTGTTCCACCCTCAACTGTCTTTTCTCCCCCATATTCATGCCATGACTCGCTCTGCCTTCCCCCACCCTGGCAACATTGCCCAACTCTGCCACTAACTCAACCGAGAGCCCGTCGAAACCCTCATACATGCATTCGTCAACTCAAGGCCTCCTCAACTTTTCCCTCCACAAGTTGCAGATCATCCAGAACTCTGCAGCTCATGTCTCTCCTGCACCAGGCTCCGTGACCCCACCGCCCCCACCCTCACCTGGCTCCCCATTCCTCAAAGGATAGAATTCAAAATCGTTATCCTCACTTTCAAGGCCCTCCACGGCCTTGCCCCCTCCTACATCTCTGACCTGCTGACCCCCTATCAACCTGTCCGCTCCCTCTGCTCAGCAGGCTCCAGCCTGCTCCATGATTCCCGCCCAACCTGTCCTACCATCGGCAGCCGGGCTTTGAGCCTCCCTTCCCCTACTCTTTGGAACTCTATCCATAATCCCTCCGCCTTGCTCCCTCCCTTGCCTCCTTCAAGGCCCGACTCAAGACCCTCCTCTTTGACCATGCCTTCAGCCACCCTCCTACCCTCCATCCTCCCTAATACCAACCCACCCCAGATTATACAGTACAATTTGAGAAACACAGCCTCTTTTAAATGCTGAATTTTGACAATACTAAAGGCTTTTGAAATTCCACTTGACGTAGTGTCATGTCATAGATTTTATGCCAGTAAAAGTCATAGCTTTGGAACGAATATCATCAAAAATATACAAAACATCATTATTTTCAGATTAGTGTGATATTAATGGCATTTCAAAGCTGCAAATGATGATTGTCAGGGAAACATGGTCCAATTTGATCTTGGAGGTATTGGAGGATTGAGTGACCATTTTTTTCTTTTTTTAAAAGGAATTATTACCCCTGGGAAAATGTTATAACATTGAAAATATTTTGATTGCTATGATATATTATTGGGAAGCAATAACTGCTTCCTCTGAACTCCAACACTGTCTATTTAAGCATCAGAATATAATGAACAACAAACAACTTGCATTTATATAGCGTCCTTCATGCAGGGTAGAGTTCCAGAGTGCGGAGTGCTTGGCAGTGGCGGAGCACTGAGCCGGGGGAGGGGGAGATGACCGTAGGTACGGTCGAAAAGGAAGGTCCAGGCACGACCTAAAAATGGGGAAGGAAATAGCAAGGCAGAGTAATAGCGGGAGAGTGTTCCAGAATTTCGGGAAGTAGTGGCTGAAAGCATGGCTACCGATAGTGGAATGGAGGATATGAAGGACAAGCAGGAGGCCAGAACCAGTCGAGCGGAGGCAGCAGGTAGTAGATTGGGTTGGTGAGTAAGCAGATCAGAGAGGTAAGGAGGTGTTCGGCATGAAGGGATTGAAGACAAGCGAGATCAACCATTGGCTAGAAAATGGTTCGTCATTTTCTAAATATTCTCGACAGGCTTCTTTACAATAAATATAAAGAAAAGACCTGGGAAACTTCCACCAGGGTCGAGCATTTTGAAACAATATATTAACATAACTGGTAAAGACTCTAATTGATCCAGCCTGCAGTATTTTATTCGGCACTGTTTTCCCAACTTTCGTCCCTTTTATTGTTTTCTTCCCCCATCTTTCTCTCCCCCTCACCTGCTCTCTACAGTTATACATTTATCTCAATTTCTCTTTCTGTCTCTCTAGCTTCTCCCCCATTCACAGTATTTAAAGAACAGGAATGGAAAAGACAAATAGACTAAAAAAAAGGTTGTACTCGCATCCTAATTAATAATAATAATCCTTGCATTTGATATAGCGCTTTTCACGTCGGGAGGACGTCCCAAAGCGCTTCACAGAACATACTGTAAAGTGAATTGACTGTATATTTGTGGGCGAACGCGGCAGCCAATTACGCACAGCAATGTCCCACAAACAGTCGTAGATTGAAAATGACCAATTTATTATTTTTTTTTTAGTTTTGGAGGGATTATTATTAGGCGTGTGGAGTAAGGAAACTTGCCCAAGGTTTCGCCCTGCCTGGAATTGAACTCAGGTCTCTCGCTTGCAAAGCGAGTGCTCTAACCATTGAGCTACAGGACTCCACAATTGCTAACAAAAGTGGCCTACTTGCATTGAAGATTGTAAAATGCCCAAAGTCTTTACTGTTCCCAGATTGAACACTAAATCGATAAGGAAGTTTAGTGTTCAAACTTGGTAATAACAATGGGGAAAATGATGGGAGTGGACCATAGTGGGGTTTGAAACAGATACCAGGTATGAGGAATGTCTGAGGTGAAGAATAATGGTTCTATTTGCATAACATGAAAAATTGTTGGCAACACAAAAGATTTTGACATGTATTAAAAATAGATGCACAAGACAGTAGCTCATCACAGAGCTTCCTAAATATTGATAATCTTGCCATAACCTTTCCTAGTCCTATTTGTAGGTGTATTCATGTTTATAAATTGAGTGCATGTTTGTTGGGAAAAGTAAAATTTGTGTCAATCTGGATCGCTGGCTTAAAGCTTTATAATTAAAATGTTTTCAACATATGGGCTGGATCTCCAACTACTACCTATCTGTGAAACAAAATGGATTCCCAGCAGCTTTGAGGATAACAATAATTATTTTTTACAATTGAAGATAATCTCAGAAAAGCATAGTGTCTATCTATCATTAATATTTGCTCTTTGAACAATCTCAGAATAAGCAGAGAGGAAGAAAAGCAGGGATCAGTGATACAAGTACAACGTGGACGGATAGTCACAATTTACAGTGCTGTGATAGAACAGATCTAACCCTGTATCCCTGAGGGCGCCAATGCTATCTTACCAAACCCGAGACTGCTGTAATTGTATTGCTTAATTTGCTAGGCATTTTTTTTATTAAAAACAAATCACAACTTGCCAACAATTTGGAATTTTTCAGTTCCAAATGTCATAAGATACAATCTATATTGAAAAAAACAGCTAATGCCAGCATCTAATGATGTGTTTACACTCAACTTGTGTGGTGAAATGCCATGATTATCAAGCATAGTTTAAATCATGTCTGAATCCCAAAACAAAAGGCACAGTAGACCTGCTGTGGAGACCACCCCAAGGTGCTGGTTTCAGCAGCATGTTTTTTGCACCCCAGAATGTATATCATCACCAAAATTGATTCAGCTTCCAGGTATTGGGCAGTCTTATCAAATCTGTAACAAACAATCCACTATTAGCGTTCAGCTGGGACTGTGCAGAACTCTCATCATCCCACAGTGTGACTGGGCCAGGAGAGAGACAGAGAGAGAGAAAGTATTAATCGGGCTTCCAACTCCATTACTGCACTGCTAGAAGTAATAAGTCTTCCACGATTCCAGGATAGCAAGCACAAGTTCAATAAATCAGACAGCAATTATTATGTTCCCTAAGGTCATAGCATACCATTACCAGACAATTCCATGTATATCCAGACAAGAAATTACAGGTTTTGATCCTCATATGATTTTGTCTTAACAATCATAAAACATACAGGAGTTACTAACAGGCTCCTCTTTGGGTGCTGAGAACATCAAAGGATATCACATAAGAGAGAAGTATCGATTTTGTCTGACATCCTACTTCAGCTACCAATTGGGATATGAAACCACTTTACATCAACAAATCTGGTCACCTAGTTTCTTACAATGCTGATTAGCATTTAATTCTATTTTATTTATATTAGTTGGCATAATATTGTGGTGCGTGGTAAGAAGAAAATCACAAAGTTAAATCTGCTAGTTATTAAAAGCAAATAAAGACCTGAATAATTTTGTGCCGAGGTAATGTGGAGCAAGCCCAGAGCCAATGAGGTCCTAAAATCCTTGGTTTAGCATCTGATGATCAACATTTCATTTGAATTTCTGTTTATTAATGCTATTGAATGTTTTGTTCCACACTTATAATGGGATTACAATGGGAAGGAACAAGGTGTGCAGGTAGGAGATGCAGTCTGCAAAGGTGTGTCACTAGTAATTCATACACACCTATAAACCCATTTCAGCTGCAGCAGGAGCACAACTTAAGTTCCTGACATTAAAAATAATGGTTGATCTTAAGAGCTACTAACTTTTAACAAATTGCTTGGGTAGTTTACCTTGAAGAGGACTGACAGCTCATGCACATCTTCCAATAGACAATCAAACCCATTTCTATGTCACAGAATGAAATTTCACATCCCATCAAGAAAAAATAAATAATATCGCCTTTGAAATGTTCATTTAAATACTGCCAGTGTTTTTGAACATTCCCACCAAAATATAGGGAAACATACTTCTGTTAAAACTAAATAAAAACCTGCATAAAGTGTGGTAAGATACTGGAAGAAAATGGCAATGCGGATTTAGATCTTTCGGTATTATAGATGCTATAAAAATTAAAGTTTTCTTATTGTTCAGCTGTGTTCACAGCATTTCTGTCTCTCAACACCTGCAAAATCTTTGAAAAAAGCCTATTGGAACTGATGAGAAATTAGTGAGATACAGAACCAAACTTGCTACCCATCTATGTCCCCTGAAGTGAAAAAACAGTTCCTCTTCAGTTGCTAATCAAAGTGCTTTGTGACGTCCTCCCGATGTAAAAGCCACTATGTAAATGTAACTTCTATGGATCTTGCGACCTTCCTACCAGCGTAAGAAGATGCTACACTGCCACCTAATTTATCCCTTCACGCATAACCATTACTGTGGGGTGTGGCTTATCCTCCCCCAACAAAGTGTTCTGTCTCTCATAAACCATGTTTGCAGAGTCTCCTCAGAGAATGGCTTTACATGGACTCCTTCTCCACTTCTAATTCCAGATTGTTCGATGTTTCAAAATGTTTTGCGGTCAAGTGGCTTATGAAATTCTCAGAAGCGGGTTAGATCATAACTCAGGGGCATCACAATTGGTCGCTACTTTATGAAACAAATCACTGATTCCAAATTTGCCTTTCTCACAGTTAGCACTTGGAAGTGTCTGCCAACATTTAAACAAAGGTGTGTCTCTTCACTCAACACTCTGAGTAATGACAGCACCTAGTATTTTAACACTATGCACAAAAGAATATTTCAGTTTCAGTTATAGTTAATTCTACTTACTGACGGCTCCAATGAAATCCTTATGTAGCTTGTAAGTCATCAGTGGTTCTACAAGGCACCTAGGAATTTATTTTGGAAAGAAAAAAAGAACTATTTAAGTTAGTAGGGCTGAAACAAACAACATGAACAGTTCTTAAACTGACGCATTGCAATTTATGGATTAACAAATTTCAAGACAAGGATTTGGTATTTTAACTATGATTTTAATTGTCTTAATCTCTGCTAGTCAAAGCACCAAAAGAAGTTTGGGATTTCTTTCTTTCATCCTCTTTCCTATCAACCAAGCGGCTTCTTTTACCTTATCAGCAGCTTGCCAACTGCTCCCCAAATGTTAGCACTCAAAGGAAACCTGTGATAGCATGATGGATTGGTTAGACATGTTATAATATTAATCTTTTCATTGGATTTAGAGCCTTTCACATTGGGAGGACTTCTTAAAGTACTTCACAGGATTCACTGCAAAGTGTATTGATTGTGTTTTGCTAGGCAAATGCAGCAGCCAATGTGCAATCAGCAATATCCCACAAACAGCCATGAAGTGAATGACCAATTTTTGTTTGGAGGATTATTGGTTAGTGCATTGGGAGAAGCCCCATTTACGTTTCAAACAGTGAGGGGCGCCGTCCGTGAAGGGAGTGGTGGGAGAGGAAGGACTGAAGCTGGGAAGCAACGATTCGTTCCAGGACCTTGGAAAGGATGGCTTTTCTTTTAAGGATAGGAGTGATGATGGCCATTTTTAATGGGGTGGGAACAGTACCAGTGGACAGGGAGAGGTTTATGATGTTTGTGAGTGGAGGGATAAGGAGGTGGAGCTGGGAGGTAAGGAGAGGGATAGGGATGGGGTCAAGGGAGCAGGTGGTCGGTTTCATGCGAGTTATAGTGGTGATGAGAGAAGAGGGGGAGACAGGTATGAAGGTGTGGAGGGAGGGATGTGTAAGGGCCAGGTTGTGAGGGGGAGGTTGGGAGGGGGTAGTGGTCAGAAGGCCAGAGGCAGCTGAGTGGATTTGGTTTCGAGGAAGTCCAGGATCACATCGCAGCTGGCGTTGGAGGAGAGGACGGGCAAGGTGTGAGTGGGTGGGTGGAGGAGCCAGTTTGTAATGGAGAAGAGGAGCCTGGGGTTGTCCTTGGCCTCCAAGATTGTCTTGGGAGTAAAAGGACGATTTAGCGCAGGCGAGGGCGGAGCAGTAAGTTTTGATAAGGTCCAGCCTGATCTGCTGATGGATTATTAAGTTAGATTTGAGCCAGGTGCGTTCGGCAGCACGCACCTGTCCCTTGAGGGAGCAGAGATGGTTGGATGGCTGTGGGGAGAGGGATTGAGGAGTTAAGGAAGATGAAATAATGGTCCCAGATGGTTTTATCTGTGATAGTGAGGTCGGAAGTGCTGAGGCCCTGGGTAATCACCAGGTCAAACAGGTGGCCATGGACGTGGGTGGCGGAGTGGATGTGAAGGGACAGGGTGTTGAGAGAGGAGAGAGAAGTCAGCAGAGATAGAGCAGGAGGAGGTGACGTGCAGGTTGAAGTTGCCTATGATAAGGAGACGTTCGGAGTAGACGGAAAGGGAAGATAGGAGGGTGGAAATGTCCGAGAGAAAGGTGGAGGAAGGTTTGTGGAGACAATAAACAAGAAGGATTTTGAAGGAAAGGTTGGAGAGATGGCAGAGGGTAAGGTGCTCAAAGGAGGGGCAGGTTCCGAAGGAGTAAAGGGATAGGCCGAGTGGGGACCGGGAGATGAGAGCCACACCACCACCACAGTGGTTAAGTCGTGGGGTATGGTGGAAGGTGTAGCCGGGTGCTGTGGCTTTGGTCAGGGGAAGGTGTTGTCTGGGGTGACCCAGGTTTCGGTGAGGATGTCGATGTTTTCGTCGACAATGGGGTCTTGGATTGTGGTTTGAATGATAACACTTACAGTCAAGAGAAACTGTTCCAAAAATTTAATTATCGACTGCTGTCACTCCCCACTGATCAGCAATAATATTCAGCTGTGCAGATAACAGCCTCACTGCAGAAGTGATACTTTGAATTTGATCAACCACAGAAGCTCACTACTGTTGTGGAGTGCATCATTACCAAAGCAATTAGGATGTGCCAGCCAGAGAGAGAGGTCTGAGAGTTCAGAGCAGTGTTTTAGGTTGGTATTGTGTTTAAAGAAAAATTTAGGAAAATGCTTCTGGGCACAAACAAAAGTTCAGGATAAAGGTTGGAGGAAAATTTCTATGTTATGCCTCAGCACCTTGACACTGTATAGCTCTCCAACACATTATCCAATGTGAAGGGCACTATATAAATGCTAACAGACAGGGTGCTCATAGCTGGACAAGCAGCAGGAAGCTTTCTGGTGTCCACAATGGCAAGCTGCAAAGTTTTCGTTTAACTCGAGCGGTTTTAGATTAACCCAAATTTCACCATCATTTAATTCATGTTCTCACAATTTTTTAAGCATTCATAACTTAAGACATTTGAAAAAAAAGTAGATGAGGATTTCAATGATTTGATTCAATTCCATCTCAGCTGAGTTTGCTGTTGGCTGAATCAACAACAACTTGCATTTACCAACTTGTCCTTCACGCGGGGCAGTGCCTCGGAGGACTGAAATAGAATATCCAAACCATTTGAATATACTCATTGAGAACATGTTGGGCTTAGTTTCAACATCACAAAGTATGGTCTGTAAATAGGAACTGTAAAGAACTGTACATACCTGAGGTAGTTTTTAAGACCACTTGTGATTGTTTTCATGTCCCATAATTCAGTGTCAAGGTCCATGTCAGGAGCTGCCTTAGGAGCTGATGAAGTAAAATATTTTAGATTTACCTATTTGATACATTAACATTATTAGAGGCAATTTTTGTTGGTTCAGCCAGGTGTCTGACACATATGGAAACCCATCCCCATGCTTAAGAATATTCAAACCAAGCTGAGATTTCCATGCATCCCACCTACACATGGAAATCCCAGAGACAGATTGTTGGAATGGAATGTGCAGGGATAACAGGAGTTGAATGGGATGACTCCCTCCTGCCAGTAACTGGTCTGCCCTTCCAGGTCCTGCCGATGAGCCAGGCTCTCTGTGCTGTCATCAGGCTTGCCCTGGAATACTGCGGACTCGCCTGGCTCAGGAACCGGACTTTGCCACATATGGCTGGCTCGATTCTGACATTCCACTGCCAGGCATTTCACCTTGGAACCAGTTTAGCTTCAAGGAGACCCCAGCTTACCTCCTCCACCCACTGCCCACCCAAGGATAGTCACTAGTTGGTCGTTCAACATCTGACAAGTGTGAGTTTGAGCCTTCACTAGGTGGGTCCCCTTCAGCTCCCCTCTCGACTCCCTACCCCCTCCTCGCTCCGTCCCTTCCCTCCCCTCACCCTTCCCCCCCTGCTCGGGTCCTGACCCAACTGTCCAGCGCCTTGGGTCGTCCTCCCGACGTGAAAGGCGCTCTATAAATGAAATCTTGTTGTTGTTGTTGTGGGTGGTAGGTACAAAGAACTCCCTGCAACCTTAACCTCCTCGACCTATCGGCGGCATTCGATACGGTCGACCACTCTATCCTCCTCCACCGCTTGTCCTCCCACCTCAACCTTCAAGGCCCTGTCCTTGAGTGGTTTAGGTCCTACCTCTCCCACCGTCTTCAGTTTGTTTCTACAAACAGCTTTTCCTCCAGCCCCCGCACTGTCTCGTGCGGCGTCCCTCAGGGCTCTGACCTCGGTCCCCTCCTCTTCACCCTCTATATGCTCCCCCTTGGTGACATCATCCGCAGAAATGGAGTTAACTTCCACATGTATGCGGATGACACCCAACTCTACCTTTCCTCCTCTACCCTCAACTCCACAACCACCGATGTCCTGACAGCCTACCTGTCTGGCATTGAGTCTTGGGCGAGAGACAACTTTCTTCAGCTCAACATGCACCAAACTGAGGCCCTCGATTGGCTCGCGTCAGCGCCTCCGCACCTCAGGCGCTGACAGCCTCAGCTTCCAAGGCTGCACTCTCCACCTCTCAAAGCCAATCAGGAACCTCGGTGTTCTGTTCGAACCTGAGCTGTCCTTTCTTCCCCACATCCGCACCACAACTGGCACCGCCTTCCACCACCTCCGGAACATCGCCAGACTACGGCACTACCTCACCCCTCACGCTGATGAAACACTGGTCCACTCCTATATCACCTCAAGGCTGGACTACTGCAACTCTCTCCTCGCCGGCCTTCCCTGCACCTCCCTCCACAAGCTGCAGGTCATTCAGAACTCTTCAGCTCGTGTACTGTCCCGCACCAGGCTTCGCAACCACATCACTCCCACCCTCGCTCACCTCCACTGGCTCCCCATCCCCCAGAGGATCGAATTCAAGATCCTTATCCTCACCTACAAGGCCATTCACGGCCTTGCTCCCTCCTACCTCTCCGACCTACTATCCCCCGACTTAACCTGCCCATACCCTCCGTTCCTCTGGCTCCGGTCTGCTCCACACCCCCCGCCCCAACCACCCTACCATCGGTGGCCGAGCCTTCAGCCTCTCAGCCACTAGGCTCTGGAACTCCATCCCTCAGTGCCTTCGCCTTGCCTCCTCCCTTTCCTCCTTCAAGGCCGGTCTCAAGACTTTTCTCTTCAACCGTGCCTTCAGCTCCCCTGACTCTGTACCCTCTCCTCGCTCCCTCCCTTCAACCTGACCATTTCCCCCCTGCTCGGGTCCCAACCCAACTGTCCAGCGCCTTGAGACGTCCTCCCGACGTGAAAGGCGCTCAAAAAAATGAAATCTTGTTGTTGTTGCAAGCTTCCCGGTGGTCAACGCATTTCAGCACGAAATGGGTGAGAGCATGGCCATCATCTTCCTGTCCGCAGCTTGGGCACACATCCCTTCCTATTGAGCGATGGTTCCACCAATTGGAGGTGCAGAGTTTCAGTAGCTGCTTGCCTCTCCGCCGGCCAACCAAGGGGAATTCCAGGTGCTGAACGCACGAACGTATGTTCACAAACTCAGACTTCAGGTAACACCTTCCAGCAGCTGTCGCTCCAAGCCTCAGAGTTTCCTCATCAGCTTTCTGGCGGGCATCTGCCTTCAACGTGGTAGGAGGACCTTTACAAGACAGCTTGTGATGTGCCGGCCACCTTGATGTTCTTGAGGTCCAAGTCTAATGCCACGTAACAGGCTTACCAGAGCTGCTAGCTCCATCCAGGTGCTCATAGTAAGTCTGGTAACTACGAAAGGTCCTCATGCAAGAGGCATTGGCACATAAACATGCCCGCTGAGAAGCCTCCTCCACCTCCAGGGGTGCTTAGCAACTTGTGGAGTCCTGTAGCTCAGTGGTTAGAGCACTCGCTTTGCAAGCGAGAGACCCGAGTTCAATTCTAGGCAGAGGGCGAAACCTTGGGCAAGTTTCCTTACTCCACACGCCTAATAATAATCCCTCCAAAACCAAAAACAATAATAAATTGGTCATATTCAATCCACGACTGTTTGTGGGACATTGCTGTGCGTAATTGGCTGCCGCGTTCGGCCACAAATATACAGTCAATTCACTTTACAGTGTGTTCTGTGAAGCGCTTTGGGACGTCCTCCTGACGTGAAAAGCGCTATATCAAATGCAAGGATTACTATTATTATTATTACTTTCTGCGTGCCAGTAGAGAGCAATTAACGATTTCCCTGCTCGCTACTATCTGTGGTTGTGCATAAACCTTCCACATTAACAAAGTGGGGAAAAACACAACAAAGAGCAACTGTTGCATTTTTTTCATTTAAAAAAACATAACATTTCTGAAGCTCAGTGAAGTAAAAACATTAAAATCGTGAAACAAGTTCACCATCAGACTTCTTACTGTTATGCAATACTGTGCTATCTTGTCAAAAATTGACCGTTCAATCCACAATAGAGGTAAATTCAGTCTTCATTTGGAAGCCAAATTTCCACAGGACCCAAAAATTACAGTGGAAAAATTGGAAATATCCCAAATTCTGCATGATCTACATTTTGAGACAATGGTATTAAGGTAAATAATGTGAAAACTGTAGATTCTCATATCATTTTGTTTCTGCTGGAATGTTTCGTTTCTCACTGAAACATTCTCCATCAGGTAAATCCAAGCTATTGCAGCAATTGACATACTGGCAGAATTCACTGCTGTACAGTAAGGAGATGCTCTGAAGATTTGTTTCCCTGGGTCCATTCAGCTGAGCTGTGCCTGTTTTTCATTTGATGGATTCATCGCTTGCTCGCTGCATTATTGCTAACATTTGTTTGTCAGTACAACAACAACAACTTGCATTTAAATAGTGCTCTTCGCACGGGTACCATCTCAGAGTGCTTAACAGTGGCTGAGCCTGACTCCGAGGCAGGGGGATGGTGAGGGGGAGGTGGCCATAAGCACGGTCGAAGAGGAGAGTCTGCAGGTGGGACTTGAAAAGGGGGGGAGAGGGGGCAAGTCAGAGGGATTGAGGGAGAGTGTTCCAGAGTTTTGGGGTATTGTGGTTGAAATGGTGAAACCGCTGATAGTGGGGCGGAGCATGCGAGGGACGAGCAGGAGGCCGGTGCCAGTTGAGCGGTGGATTGGGAAGTGAGAACAACAACAACAAGATTGCATTTATAGAGCGCCTTTCACGTTGGGAGGATGTCCCAAGGCGCTGGACAGTTGGGTCGGGACCCGAGCAGGGGGTAAATGGTCAGGGTGAGGGGAGGGAAGGGAGATAGCGAGGATGGGACAGAGAGTCGAGAGGGGAGCTGAAGGCACGGTTGAAGAAAGGTCTTGAGACCGGCCTTGAAGGAGGAAAGGGAGGAAGCAAGGCGAAGGCATTGGGGGATGGAGTTCCATAGCCTAGGGGCTGAGAGACTGAAAGCCCGGCCACCGATGGTAGGACGGTTAGGGCGGGGGATGTGGAGCAGATCGGAGCCAGAGGAAAGGTCTGAGAGGCCAGAGAGTGAAGGGATTTGAACACGAGGGTGAGGATCTTGAAGTTGATCTGTTCGGTGATGGAGAGCCAGTGGAGCCTGGCCAGAACTGGTGAGATGTGGGTACGGAGTTTGGTCCAGGTAAGTACACGGGCAGCAGAGTTCTGAATGAGCTGGATCTTTTGAATAGTGGAGCTGGGCAAAGTGACGAGGAGTGCGTTTCAGTAATCCAGGCAGGAGGTGACCAACGTGTGCACGAGAGTTTCAGCTGCATCTGGGGTAAGGTATGGTCAGAGGAGGCGGGCAATGAGGCAGAGAGGGAAGAAAGCGGTCCTGGTCAGGGACCTGATGTGGGGGAGGAAGGACAGTTGGGGATCGAACTGGACACCTAGATGGCTCACTGGTTCGGAGAGTCTGGAAAGAGGCCAGGGAGGTTGAGTTTAGATCCGCAGAAGTGAAGATGTTGACAGGAGCCAAGGAGTATGGCTTCTGTCTTCTCCACGTTCAGCTGCAGGAAGTTTGTACTCATCCAGGCCCTGATGTCTGCCAGACAAGCTGATAGAACATCGGTGGACCTGGAGTTGGTACTGGAGAAGGCAAAGTAGATTTGTGTGTCATCCACATACATGTGGAAGTTTACCCTGTGTCTGCGGATGACATATGCCCAGCATATAGATAAGGAAAAGAAGAGGGCCAAGGATGGAGCCCTGGGTACCCCACAGGTGACCGGGCAAGGGCGGGAGGAGAAACCATTTTCTGAGATGAAATGGAGGCGGTTGGTTAAGTACAGCACTTTAGCACACATCATTCACAAACTTAAGTAACTTTGCATGGTGTGTAAGTATATCGCTGATGTACATCACCATTTAATGCTTTAACTTGGTAGTTCTTTCAAGTGGTCCAGATTCTCGCAAAATTCCTGCAAGGGTCTCAAAGTTAGTGAGACACTATTCACACCATCACATCCTAGGATATTTCCCACCTTTTTTGCATGTGAGGAATTTTCCCCACCAAATATGTATGTAACTGTGGAAACTAACACTTGTGGGGTTCCTCTTAAAATAGTTTTTAGGAATTAAGTTTAACCACCTCGTTCTTCAGCAATAATTGGAGATATTAAAAACTTTACCACTCAACACAGGTGTCAGCTTGCCTCAGTTAATAACACTTCTGGGTCAGAAAGTTGGGAGTTCAAGCCCACGTCAAGATATAAACAAGGCATACACTCTAATGCAATCCTGAAACCCTGCATTGTTGGAGGTGCTCATCCATTGGATGAGACATTAAATGAAGGTCCCACCTGCCTTTTATAATAATAATAATCCTTGCATTTGATATAGCGCTTTTCACGTTGGGAGGACGTCCCAAAGCGCTTCACAGAACACACTGTAAAGTGAATTGACTGTATATTTGTGGGCGAACGCGGCAGCCAATTGCGCACAGCAATGTCCCACAAACAGTCGTGGATTAAAGTGACCAATTTATTATTGTTTTTGTTTTTTACACTTGAGAGTTATTTGCTCTGAGTTGTTGCACATAGTGTTTCATATGGCATAAAATGCAAGATCTTTCCTTCAGTTGGATTAAATTACATCACAAACATAATATTGCAGGTGCATCAACATTGACTTCCATGATTTTATTAATACTAAGAAAACTGAATTCCTCATACTTTGTATTTAGAAAATCCAGCTGCTCACATTTTTGATTTGTGTTCCTTCTTAATGTTTTCTTAAACTGGCTTTTTGTTCTGCATGTAATGAACACAGGAATTCCAGCACCAATAGAGTTATTTATTTATTATCTGACATAAACAGCAAGCCATTTAGTGATGACCAGTCAGGGTTTATTGATCGGACCTAGCTGTGATGCCTCAACAGTCAAAATAGCCTGTCAATTCTCACTGCCCAAGCTCATACATGAAGAATGGCCACTTAGCTGAGGCATTGGAGAGCTGCTGGAACTGTGGAACCAAACTAAACAGCAAGAGTTAGGGCCTTGGGAGTTGAGGAGATAAAATTAACCTATAACACCCTGAACTTTTTCTGGTACACAATACAGTTGTGTAGAATATCCTTTGACACTAGTTCATTGCTAATTCAAGGTAATTATAAAATCATCTATCCATTAACGATGCTATCAATGGGTTATACTAGAAGAAACTGAACTAGTACAAATGAAAGATTGGTACCTATTTTGCTCTGAAGTGGGCACTACCTCTAGGTCTGATCAAAAAACTCTGACTGGCCATCAGTAAACAGCATACTGTTTATGCCCAATAATAAATAACTAATTCTGTTGGTGCCGAAATTCCTGAAGCTGAGTTAGCTCCAAGGTGACATGATTGGCAACAAAATATTGTAATTCAAATCCCCTGTGGGGGTCCCAGAGGTCTGGTTCCTGAGCTAGGCATGTGTGGAATATGCCAGGGCACTGCTGATGACATTCAACCTAGCCTGGCTCATTGGCAGTACTTGGAGGGGAAGACTAGAAGTAGGGATTACTTTCAGCTCCTGATAACTCTGCAAGCTAAACCCGTAACCTTAATAAATAGGGTGGTCTTAGCTGAACAAGCAATGGAAGCTTTCCAGGCAGTGCTCCCAATGGCAAGCTATTCCGTTTTAGCTGGTTAAACTCCAGCAGACTCTGGGGTTCCCAAGCTTTGACTCTTGCCAATCTGTGCCTAATACTGTCATAAATTAGTTAAACGGGATGTGTCCCTCTGGGGAGAGTGTGCACATTCCATTCCAACAATTTCTCTCTGGAATCTCCATATGTAGGTGGAATACAAGGAAATCTCAGTTTGGTTTGGATACTCTTAAGCACGGTGATGGGATTCTGTGTGTATAAAACATCCGACTGACCAGAAAAAAAAATTAACATAGGAAAAATAAACCAACTTAAATTCAGCCTTCAGTGTTGTTTGCTCAGTGATCACCTTCTCCAGGTAGTAATTCTGCAAATTTAAAAGATATCTTACCAAATATTGTGTTCATTAGCTTCTGCACTTTGGAATTTACACCACTCATTCTGTACAATCCCATGGCATTAATGCCTAGGTAAGAGAAGATCACAGATTATTTTTGAACAAATAACATGCTGAAAATAAAACAAACCTTTTACATATTAAAAAGTTATACTTTGAATGGTGGAATCTGATCTAGTCAAATTGTTCACAGTAGCAAAGGCTAAAACTCGAATCAAACTGGAGGACCCAAATTGATCACAAGGTGCAAGTAATTATCAGTGAAAGGGGAATCCCAACAGATTAATTTAACAGAAATGGAAACAAGACAATAAACTACTAGAAAAAAAATTGCAAATAATAAAATAGTGTCCAAGAGACAACCAGATGCAATTCTGGAAAAAGAGGGATAGAGCAATTTGGAGAAAGGTTGGAAAGTGGTTAGAAATTGACCAAAAGGCAGACCTTTTTAGCAAAACCTTTTCTGTTCCTAAATATTGTTTCCCTAGTTCCTAAATGTTTGGTTTCCTATGTTGCTAATTCAAAATGCTGAATGAACAGATTACCTAGAATTATTAATTGCAGTTTATAGATGATCGACTTATTTAAGATGAGAAATTCTTACTGTTATTAAGCATGCAGTCCTTGCTAACAGGCAAGTTGTTACACTTCGCAACCTGAGGAGTTTCACATTATATTTCCCTGTGTCCTATATTCTTGGGTCAAACTTTGTCATGTTACATTACATCAAAACATTAAGTAAAATAATGATTATTTTAGAGATTTTTTTTCTAATCACAAGTGCAAGATTGAAGACTTCACAAGTGTATGCAAAGTGCTGAGGATTCTCTTTTCAGTATAAAACACATTCGGTTTCCCAATGTTAGCATTTGTTCTAACTGAACAGTTGAAATCCATATTTCCATAGTTACGCACTGCTGCTCAAACAAATTAAGTCAACCTGGTTAACACTGCAGATATTCTTTTGCCAGTACACTGCAGTCTCAAACCCAGATGCTTGCTTTGCAGACTTATTGCCTTGAGAGACATTCAATCACTCCTGAGCCTAGGTGAGTGAGTACCACCAGTTCTTGCTAAGCCTGTAGAGGACAATTCTGAATCTCAAGGAGCAGTAAAAACTGAGCTGTTAAAGCCAATCCTTAGAGTGCTGAAACACTTTCCTGTTGGCCAGTTTTGGAGTAGTGCTGAGTGATCAAGTGTACTGTTCAAGCCATCACACGTGGCAGAAAGAGGAATCATGATAGTAATGAAATAATGTGTCCATTACGTGTGGAGGAAGGATCAATAATGTAAAAAACATTGAGAAATGATCTTGAGATTTCAGATGCCAACCAGAGTTAGCAGTTGGTGATTAAAACTCCAAGCAACATGTTCAAAGAGGCTCTTACCTCTTGCTTCCACGGCATCAATACACTTCCTGACAAAGTTGAAACCTGCTTCGTTAAGGTACACTGTGACATAAAATTAAGTTATGCACATTCACAAATAAAAAGAGTTCATTAAATTCAGCAAACAATGATAATTTTACTATCAATGCATCTTAAATTATCTTAAATCTTAAAATATCTCTAACTCAAGTGAATTCAATTTGAACTCACAGCCCAGAAATTACATACTATATAATTATATACTCAAGCCATGCTTTAAATTATCAATGTTGATCATTTTGTGGAATGTACTATGAGATAAACAGCAAACTTACTGTGATTTCTTTGTCAATTATTTTTTCTGGATGTTTTGAGTGGTGTGGCTTCAATTTTAATACAATTGAATCTTGAAATATTATTTGACACAATAGAATTTTATTGCACCGGTATTCTTTGAATTATGAACCAGCAGATTTAATAAGATATTAATACTATCTTAAGGAACATATATTAAAGAGTGAATCCTACCCTCAGTAACCAATTTAAGAGAATTAAAAGCTACACAAAATGATAGTGAATATTAATTTTGGTGTGTCCTTTCTTGTTAATTTTGAGAATTTTTGTTTAGACATGCAGTGGTAACTAAAGTATTTCTTACATTCTTCTTTCTTGCAAAGGATTGGCAGTGTGTAAATCTGAAAAAAAANTGTAACACTGTTAGCAAGTAAACAATTTATGATAAAATGCTAAGAACAAACAATTTAGCATGATGACTAATTTTTTTCATTTTACTAATTCAATTTCACATTAAAATCTGGACAGCAGGACATTTCTAATAATTGTATCCACATGTGTGGCTTTAATTAAATGAACACGTATAAAGAAGACGTGATAAGGCGCTATATCAAATGCAAAGATCATTATTATTGTAATTCCATGGGAGGACAATCTAAATTTGAAACCTAACAACCTAACCTAACTTGCATTTACTCAGGGTAGAGTCTCGGAGCACTCAAACCTAACACTTGATGCAGAATCTATGTTAGTGGAAAATGGATTTTCGCCCACAAAATATACTGTCAATTCACTTTATAGTATATTCTGTAAAGCACTTTGAGATGTCTCGAAGAAGTGATAAGGCGCTATATTAAATCCAAGGATGTTTAAAATTTGTATTGTACAGACACTTTCGCAGTCCAGTCTATAACAAGCATAAATAAATAAAATTTGCCTGTGAAGTTAGATCCCATTAGCGCAAAATTAAAATGACTTAAAGTATTGTGATTTACAATAAGCCTCTTACATGATAGATACACTCATTTCAGATGAGATACACTACTGTGCTGAAATAACTTGATTAGTCACTGCACTTTACAATAAATCCTGTGAAGCATGTTGAAACGTCCTCCCAATATGAAAGGATTGTTATTACATAAGAAGGTAAAATTGTGCTTGCGTGTTTATTATGGGCGAAATTTAGGCAATAAAGTAAAATAGAATATTAAATACAATCTCATATAATGGCCGGATTATAAAGAAGCACACAGTAAGCACATTTATGAATACGTCCAATATAAATTACAATGGCAGATAGGACTGACAATACTGAACACTTTATTAAAAAATCTTGTACCGGTTCCTTTCCATCCATAGCCTCCAACCAGAGTTTTCGGTTTGCTTCAGACTGAGCCTGGAGTGTGATAATGCCGTGTCTGAAACAGGAAAGCAAAGTGCAAAACACAATTAAAGTGCTGATTACATTGAAAGAGCAAAAAGATTTTGATAAGGCATTTAATTAACTTAAAATACACGATATATAATTTTGTTTGCACCAAATATTCACTGTTTAAATCTACAATCCAAATGATGCACTTTGACTCAAGTACAATATAGCTTAGAATAGATACATGTTACCACAAGAGGAAAAAATTGGAAAGGCCATTCAGTCCATTAAAACCACTCCTTCTCGCACTATGTAGAACCTACTTTATCATGGACCCTATTGGAACTACAATGTGGCCTGAGCTCATAGTCCAGTGTAGCACTGTGTAGGACATAACATCAGAGCAAATGATATATTAAGCTAGGTGAACATTAAAGGTCCCACAACAAGATTTAAAAACAAGAATTTCTCCTAATCAACAGTCCAGGAAAGATAACTTGGTTATTTACCTCATAGTTGCTTGTGGGACCTTAACATGTCATAATTCAATCAATAATTATTTGTAATTATTAATATTAATACCCTCCATTTAGCCATTTAAATTTAAAACTATGCCCTTCTGGTTAGCTCAAATGGTGTAGGTAAATATCTTGCTTCCACCTACATTAAATTGGTTTCACCGTTTTAAAACCTGGATCATCCCCTAGTCTTTACAAATGCTCAGGAAGTGGTTTTAGAATAACAATAAAAAATACATGTGTATAGTGCCTTTCAAGTTTACAGAGATAGTGCCTGCATGAACAACTGGGCAGTATAATTAATCATTGAATGCAATTTAATCCATCACCCCAATAAAAAAAAATATATATTGGCCTAAGGAAGTTAGTTCCACCAGTTTAAATGTGACTCACCTTTCCACCACTTCTATGTCAAAACAGAAGCGCTTGTCAATTGAATCAGTCTTCCTTCGAATGCAAAACTTCAGTTTGAACATTTCTGGACATGACACAAGGCCATTCTATTTAATGAAAGATTGACAAGTTAGGCAAGTCATTACCACAAGTTAAGACACTGATAGCCTATTTAACTACAGTAAATCAATTGACTTGAGGAAGATCTTTGCCTTTAACATTTGAGAACTGCATTTATTATGCATCACACAATCAATCTATGTGATGGTTTTCTCTACACTGCCAATGCTAATTATAATAATACTTGCATTTGATATTGTGCTTATTACATCATTGAGACGTCTCAAAGTGCTTCACAGGATACACTGTAAATTGTAGCGATTGTGTGTTTTGTGGGCGAAACGCAGCAGCCAATTGCACCACTCAAACAGTCGTGGATTGAGTGATCACATTATTATTATTTTTGAAGGTATTATTATCCCCAGAAAGCAATCTGCCAATCGACTAACAAGCGATTATCAAGAGACCAGTATCTCGTATGCTTATCTAGCTGTACCCATTTGCAACCAGTTTCATTTAATCAGCCTTCTCTCTTTTGTCTGGCATTTGTATTTGTCCTTGAAAGGCTTGATCTTCGCTTCTTATGCATCTTTATCCCTTAAGATTAAGAAAATGTGCTACTGAACTCGTAAGCATCCCTTGTTCACATATTTGCACACATATTGTTTTGGAAGGACTCCTGTTGGGAGAACTCAGTGGGAGGACTCCTAGTCCATACATGTGTGATGAGCTTGTTTAGGTCACAATCCCGAAAAAAATATGCCCATGATACTCTCACAAGCAAGACCTTTCCGATGAGATATAAATCATGTCTCTACGTCAATCAGTTATTCCGTTATTGACACACAGACTGACACTCAGACAGACATTTCGTCTTTATTAGAAAAAAATGCCCATGACACTCTCCCATGCAAGACTTTTGGTATAAATCATGTCTCTACGTCAATCAGTTATTGTGTTATTGGTAGACAGATACACAGACAGACATTTCATCATTTTATTAGTATAAATGTATCTCTCTAGAATGGTGTGTGATTTCCTCTGTCACTGCTTTGTTGCAGAATACCATGCATAGCTACACTTTGTTGCAGATAACCATGCATAGCTACACCTTGTTGGGGATACCATGCATACCTTTTTGGGAGCTTAATTAAAGCATTTTTTAATACAGCTCATCAACAATAGGAGATTCCCCCCTCATGTCTCTACGTCAAACAGTTATTGTGTTCTTGGTGGGCACACAGACAGACAGACATTTTGTCTTTATTATATTCTTAATTATTTTTATAATTATTAAAGATAAAATTTAGAATTTACCACTTTGCCCCCCGACTTAGGTTCACACAGGGTCATTGAGAATGTTTTTGTTGCTTTTTCATATGTGCAGTAGTGTTTTATCCAGGCAAACCCAAGGGGTCCTAGCAAGAAGAAAGAAGAAATCCAATCACATGGTTAACAATAACAATTTGCATTTACACAGCACTCTTAATAATCGTATAATAGTTATATAAGGTATAATCGTACATCCTTGCATTTGATATAGGGCCTTAACTCATCGTTGAGACATCTCAACGAGTTACACAAAGAGTTACAAAGTGAAATGACTGTATATTTTGTGGGCAAAATGTGGCAGCCAATTGCGCACATCAGTCTCCCACAAACAGTTGTGGATTGAGTGACCGAATAATTATTATTTATGTATTATTTGAAGGGATTATTACCTTCAGAAAGCAATCCGCCAATCAACTAATAATCGGGTTCCTACATACTGCTACATTTTGCTGTGGAGTTGAGAAACTTGCTAGAGGTTTCACCCTTTCCAGCAATCAAACCCAGGTCCTCTCGCTTGAGAGGCTAGTGCTCAAACCACTACGCTACAGGACTCTTCACATGGGACAATGTTTTGGGGCGATTTACAGTGATGCCGAGCAAGGGAAGAAGAGGTTAACTTGCAACATGTATAAATAAGGCCAGAAACAGCATATTGAACAAACAACTTTTGGTTCAGGCTCCCACAAAGAAAACAAAGATTGTGTTTGTCTTTGATGTACAACAATTGAAAATACTAAGTCACAGAGTAACAAACAAAACCTTCGCTGCCACATTGCATTTATAGTGGCATTGTGAACAGTTCCAGTGCTTGTTAGTGGGGAAATGAAACCACCTTAGTTATGCAAAAAGGTAGAAAAAGATGTTTGCAGCAACCAAAATGTTTGGCACCACAAGCTCGGCTTTCACCTCAGACAGTTTGTGGCAGCAGGCAAATGTCCTCAACATTGCTTTGCCTGACAGGTTTTTGAAACTCATCAAAGAAAAAGATGTATTTCATTTAACTATGTTTATAGTGGCAAAGGAGACCCATGCCAGATGTTCATTCGACTCATAATGAGCCATGACTTATTATCTATTATTATTTATTATACGATTTAACTGTTGGTGGGTATACGATAGTTGAGTTCAAACACGTTTTTTCTACTCTTCCCCAATAAAGTGTATTTAAGCCCAACATCACAATATTCACAATACATCAGAACAATTTTTCCCCCCATTTTTTATACCAGTGAATCTGGTGTCCCATCAAAGAGAGATTACTGATGCACAATGCAGGTTTATATTTACATAGCACTTGAAGATGGGAGGATGTCCCAAAGACAGCCCCATCTTGGCACCTGAGCTAGCGGTGGGAGCTGAGGGAGATGGGGAGAGGGTGCGATCAAAGAAATATGATCTTGAGAATGACCCGGAAACAGTTGAGGGAGGTGACAATCCGAGGGACTCTGGGATGGAGTTCCAGAGAGTGGGGTCAGCCTGACTGCTTATGGTGGGCTGAGTAGATAGGGGGACATGAAGTAGGCTGCTGACCGCTGAGCGAATAGATAATATAATCAAATTATAGCACTAATTGGAACGTAATCTTGTGCTGTAGTTTATGTGGCCCCAAAGACTGGGCTGAGTGTGAGTGGAATTCTTGCAGTCTGAAGAAGTGAGAGACATTTCATTACATAGGTGTAGGTTGCATTCAAATGCACTTCCCAGAAGTAAAATTAAAATCTCATCATTCAGCCAATTTTCTAAATAGACATTATATTACTCAATGGGAAATGGGAAACCTATTCCAATTAATATACAACAACAAATTTATAACAATAAATAGCATTTTTAGTGCCCTTCATGCAAGGGCAGAGTCTCGGAGCGCTTAACGGGGTGGAGGAGAGAGGAGAGTTGACCACAGGCATGGTCTTCAGGTGTAACCTTAGACAGGCAAGTAGGAGGCAAAGCAGAGGAATTGCGGCAGAGAGTTCCACAGTTTCTGATCGTAGTGGCTGAAAGCACGGGAGCGAAGGGCATGAGGAATGTGCAGGAGGCCGGAGCCAGCTGTGGGAAGGGGTGCGGATAAATGATTGGGGTTTAAACAGGTAGCAAAGGTAGGGAACATTTCAATCTCTTACGTTTTTCTTGTACATAGAGATATCCCTCCATTGTCCACTGGCCAGGGGGTTTGTAATCCTGGGGAGCTGATTTCATCCTCTGCATCAGCCTCTCCACCTCCTGCCTGGTACTTTCAAAATTATTTCTGGTCTTAAGAGATGGGGAAAAAAAATCAATTATATAATCATTAGGTTTTGTTACTTGTAATTTTCAGTTTAAAGTTAGTCAATATGAACATAAAGAACCCATGCATAACTGGGGTTTCACATGACAGTTACAACAACAACAACAAGATTCCATTTATAGAGCGCCTTTCACGTCGGGAGGACGTCCCAAGGCGCTGTACAGTTGGGTCAGGACCCGAACAGCGGGGAAATGGTCAGGGTGAGGGGAGGGAAGGGAAGGAGCGAGGAGGGGGTAGACAGTCGAGAGGGGAGCTGAAGGCACGGTCAAAATGCTGACTGCAGGCATCTCATCAGCATAGTTAAGAAGCCTAGGTACACAACTAAATTGTTTTCAAACATGAATTTAGAGTCAAAATCTCAGAAGATTGGTTTGGGGGAAGAAGGCCCTCCAACCCATTTGATCTCATCCTTCCTTCCACAATACCTATCCTATTGTCTTCCCATTGCTGCATCAAGCTATTTTTCTTTAAATGAGTTCAGCATCCTGGCTTCAACAACTTTTCCTGGCAACCTGTTCCTTGACAAGTTCTATCCCATCCATGGAGTACACATGTTTTCTATTCTTACTTCCTATAAATAGTACTTGCATTAATCTGCTTTAAATTTCATTTGCCATTATCAGTCCATTTGCATACCCTATCAAGCTCTCTTTGTAAGACCTTCCTGCCTCCTCTGCCTCCAGTTTCTCTCCCCCTCCCCAAATTGTACCATCTGCAAATGTAACTACTTTACATTGGGTCTGCAAATCCAGGTCATTAATATATACAAGAAATAGGTAGGGTCCTAGCTCACAGGTTATGAGGTCTGCAGTGCTGTTGCACTGTCTTTATTAATGCTCTAACAAACAAACAAAATGATATACCAAGAATTTTACAATGCCAACATACTCAAATGATCAACATTGTCTCTGCAGTGATCTGATAGTTTACAAGTATTTCTCACTTCAAAACAATAGTTTAACAGTCGTGATATAATCATCTTTGTGTAAACAAATTACACAGTTGTAAAATGGGAGAAAACTAAGAATTAATATTACTTTAAATCTATATGTTGCGTGACCCTTGCTTTTCATTAAAGTTAAAATCTTAATGTGTTTTAAAAAAAAGCCCAAAGAAAACTCTTGTTTGGAAATCTTTCAATTCTGGGCACTGTAATCCTTCAAAAAAATGATTTTCTACAAGTTAAGTAGACTAAGCATGCAGATTTTTGCCTTACATTTGAATAATACTGATAACATGATTAATTAATAGAATGCCCGATTACATAAGAAACTACATTTATAGTTATAATATTCAATTAAATAAATGTTGAAAATATGCAGTTATTCTAAAAGCTGTAAATAGATTTGTCCGATTCAATTTTCCCCTGGGCTGTAGCTCCTTTCGGACATAATGTACATATATATCACAATTCTTACATTTTGTAGATTGTACTGCAGCTGCTGTTTGTATGGAGCAAACTCCTGAGCCAGCTCATAACCTTCATGGTAGAATGTGAATAACCCTTGAAGAAATGCCAACAGCTGTGGAGAGAGGAGCATATTTTTAAGCACACATATTTAATAAAAAGAGACCACTAATTCAATACTGGAAACCTATCATGCAATCTTTTTATACAGCAAAAACTTTCCTGTTTTAGAGCAACTTGGTTTCAGCAATAGTAGTGCCTGAATCTGAGAGGAAGTTTAGAGTTTATCTGTCAGTTGCAGTATTCGTTCCATTAGATACAACCCCAGTATATGACCAGTTGAGAATGGGTGTTTCCAGAGTGCCTTTTCCTGTTCCAGTTTGTAGCCGCGATAGAACCCCATCTCACCCCAATAAGGCAAGATCCCCATCATCCAAACCATATGAATAAGCAATAATAAGTACAAAATAAGCTAGCTTCATCCGAGCAAATCTATGTTGCACCCTCTCTGCGCCTGTGATGTATTTTACGAGGTGCTTAAACATGGATGCAATATGCCTAGATGGAGTCTAACTAATGTTTTGCACAAAAAATATTATCTTTCTGTCTCGTAGTTAATCTCTCTCTATCATAAGCAGACAAGGCCATTATAAAACACTTGGAATTCTAGTTTTTCAAATATATATACATTTTTACATACATTTAATAAATATAAAAACCTAAAATTCCACACGTTTTATAATGGTCTTGTCTGAAATTGTCTTTCAGGTAACATGCTTTCTGGAGGAAGAATGCTTTTTTGTGGTGCATAAATGAGTTTGTGGTTTGTGTATACATTTGTGTATATATTATTTGAATATATAATTTTCTGTTTGTGTAGCATACAGATTAGTACATACATACACTTAAATATGCAAACATACAATCTACATATGTTGTGTGCATATATAGGAGTGTAGACACACAAGTTGCAAGGAAATGTTCAGTTGATTGAATGCTACTTGTTACTTATTCTAGTTATTAGAATAAAGTGTTTGTCTGGCTCAGTTGATAGCATTCTCCCCTCCGAATCAGAAGGTTGCGGATTCAAGCCCCATGTCAGGACTTTCCTGAGTATAGTTTAGCTGATATCATAAAGCAGTGCTATTTATTAGCTGAATAAATCACTGAATTATTAGACGTGTCATCCTTCAAATGAGACATTAAACTAAGGTTTCAACTGCCTATTCAGGTAGACATCATGGTACTATTCGGAATGACAAGGAAGTTTCTCCTGGCCAACAATCCTTCAGATCAAATTGATCGCTCACCTTATAGCTGTTTATGAGATACTGCTGCTTGTAAAATGACTGCAGCATTTGTAGGGTACAAATACACAGTCACTGCACTTTACAGAAAACTTTGCAATGTGTTTGAGGCATTCGATATGAAAAGGCACAACATCAAGTGCAAGGATTATTATTATAGTATAGAGACATGGCTATTCATATGTTTCATATTAACACAAAGTAAGCACAAACAGTAAAAATATCAGTATTTTGATTGGTTTTAGCTATTCTAGGTGTGGGGAAGCATGTAAATTTGAAGTGATCGCCATCTTCATTCATATAAAAGTTTGCACCATAGCAGAAGAAACAAGGCAGAAAAGCACTGCAATGCACAAAATACAAAACGGATCCTAAAACAGTTTTCTTTCCTCTATTGACTGTTTAAAGTCGATTGGAGCATTAAGGAAGTTATTTTTTTCTAGCAGAATATATATGTCGATTTGATCTTTTGCCTTTTCCTGTTGCACCCATCTCAGCTTTCCATATTTCAACTCAATTCAAGCAAAGGTATGGCTAAACAACCAATGCTCAGGGACAATGTAGACAGCTAATCAAGGGGAAATGATGAAAATCTATTAACCAATTTTTTTTAAAAAAAACTTCAGTTCATCACAGGATTGGTTGGAATGAAGAATGCAGAAGGCCATTACCATAAATGGTAATGGACTGGATTTTAATTTCAAATATGAAATTCTACACAAACAAACCTCAGGTAGTCCCTTCATATTAAAAAAACTAATAAATACTTCCATTGGCAAAACGACTGTTATAGATGCAGAAAATTGACTTAATTTGAGCCTTAATGCTTACTTGCACATTTTGAAACTAGGAACTAGGAACACAGAGTGACACAGGCTGCAAATTCCAGTCATTTACTGTGACTATGTTAGCAATGATATTACAAAGGACATTCACCATACATCAACCACAATTTGTATATGTAAATCATAATATATTGTTAAGTAAAAATGAACAACTCCATTGTGGCTTTTTTAAATCTAGGATATGTGCCACATTGCAGTTTAACACAAAAGGGCCAAGTGGCCTTCTACAGATGAGCAAAATGTCAGGAGCTCAATTAATGTTCAACTGCTCATGGCTCATAGGAAGGAAACAATAATGGAACCAAAAAGGAACCAATAATCTAGAAAGCAAAAGAGAAATAAAAAGTAGAATAGGTAAAAGAATGAGTAATCATTTGTTAGACAAATGAGAAATTACCAATATTTTTAACAATACAACACTAATAAAACAACAACTCGTGGAGTCCTGTAGCTCAGTGGTTAGAGCACTCGCTCTGCAAGTGAGAGACCCGAGTTCAATTCCAGGCAGGGCGAAACCTTGGGCAAGTTTCCTTACTCCACACGCCTAATAATAATCCCTCCAAAACCAAAACAATAATAAAATTGGTCATTTTCAATCTACGACTGTTTGTGGGACATTGCTGTGCGCAATTGGCTGCCGCGTTCGCCCACAAATATACAGTCAATTCACTTTACAGTGTGTTCTGTGAAGCGCTTTGGGATGTCCTCCCGACGTGAGAAGCGCTATATCAAATGCAAGGATTATTAATTATTATTATAACTTGCACTTATATAGCACCCTCCACACTGGGTAGCGTCTCAGTGTGCTAATTATAATGATATAGAATCTTTCATGTCAGGAGGATATCTCAAACACTAAGCAATGGTAGATGGGCATCCGAGCAGAGGATGGGAGTCAAGGGAGTCAGAATCATAGCAGAACAGTAGCAAAGGACGATAGAACAGTAGCAAAGAGTGACAATCAGAAGGCGAGTTACCCAAGTCAATCTTGCAAACCTCCTGAACATAAATGAGCAATTCTAAGAGAAGATTGCTTTGTTACCATCTATTAGGGAATGGGACAAATTGGGCTAACTGGAAAAATAGAAGAAAATATAAAGGAATGGACAAAAAGTCAATTAAGAAAAGGAATGCAAATAATGATGGTTTTCTCCATTTCTGTATTTTTCTCTATTCTCATCTAAAATAGTAATTGGCAGAAAGTTCATAAGTCTTTATTAGCCTGTGCAGATATTTAAAAATCTGATTAAATTTGTATAATAAATGAAACAAAATATTCAATTTTATAGTACCATAACCCACTGTAATCAAAAAATGGATACATTGAATTGGTCTGTATTCCTTAATTATAAGATATGAATTCACAGAACAGTCAAGACTAAAAATTAAATCCGTGCAAACCCACTGAAGATTTATTAACTTATCAAAGTGACTGAACACCAAAATGATGTGGAAAATATATTGCTGACTGCCACCTTCAGTTTCACCAGAGTAATCTCACTTTCAAAATCAATCTGGTGAGCAAGAGATTTTCATCTATGGAAGTCAAATTGTACAAAATGAAAGCAAATTTTTTATGGGAAAATCAAAATGACTTCAATGATCAAAATAAGAATAATTTGAGAATTTCATATAGACCATGTCCAACATCTCAAAGTACCTCATGGGTATTTTGTTGGCAAATGTGGCAATTTGCATTCAGCAGAACCCACACATGGCAAATTACCAATTTATGAGTCAGTTTGCTTGTTAAGACACTGGGAAAGAAAAATCCTTCTCTTTTTGATTAGTAGCACAGGACCTTTAACATTTAATGGGAGGACATTGCAAAGCCTTTCACAGTATATAATGTAAAGTGTAGTGACTATGTTTTGTCCTGTAGCTCAGTGGTTAGAGCACTTGCCTCGCAAGCGAGAGACCTGGGTTCGATTCCTGGCAGGGCGAAATACTGGGCAAGTTTCTTAACTCCACATGCCTAATAATAATCCCTCAAGAAGAAACAAACAATAATAATTTGGTCACTCAATCCACGACTGTTTGTGGGACACTGCTGTGCGCAATTGGCTGCCGTGTTTCGCCCACAAAATATACAGTCAATCCACTTTACAGTATATTCTGTGAAGCGCTTTGCGACTTCTAGAAAGCATGAAAAGCACAATATCAAATGCAAGGATTATTATTATATATTATATTATTATTTGTGGATGAAAAGTCTACAATTGAGTGAAATCTCAACTTTTTTTTCCAGTTAATGAAAATTAAGTTTATTTCATAGATCAAGTTGTGCAATGCTGTTCTTGGGTAATACTATGTCAAAATAAATAATAGTTAATAAACTATTAACTGCCAGGTGTATTGTAAGGGTTAATCAACTGGCATAACTTTCCACAGAAAACTACTGCCATAACATGATTTATTATTTTGGGGGTATAAGGTCAAATAATAATTGGACACAGTCAGAATGCAACAAGGACAGAAGTCTCACAAAATTGATCCTGGTTGGTTACTGAAAGAACAAATGCCTTACAGAAATGATAGAGGGGAAGAGATAAAACAATAATAATCTATATATTGGTTTTTGGTGCCTTCACATTGGGAGAGAATAAAAAAAAAACCTTTCCTGATCCATCCTGGTTCTCTAAGTACCATTCTATCTCAAACCTCTCTTTCCTTTCCAAGGCCCTGGAACAAGTCGTTGCTTCCCAGCTTTGCTCCTTCCTCTCCCGCCATTCCCTCTACGAATCACTCCAATCGTGTTTCCGTGCTGCCCACGGCACAGAAATATCCCTGGTCAAAGTGACAAATTACACTTTGTCTATCTGTGACCAGGGCTCCCTTTGTATCCTCATCCACCTTGACCTCTCTGCTGCACTGTTGACCATGGATGAACACTCCACCTCACTGAGCCAATCTGGAACCTTGGCGTCTTGTTTGACTCTCAACTGTCCTTTCTACTCCACATTCGCGCCATGACCTGCTTTGCCTTCCCCCACCTCTACATCAATGCCCGGCTCCACCACTGCCTCACCCCTCAGGCCGCCAAAACCCTCATTCAAGCAATTATTACGTCTCGGCTCAACTACTCCAACTCCCTGCTTGTTGGCCGTCCCAACTCTTTCCTCCACAAGCTGCAGATCATCCAGAACTCTACAGCTCATGTCCTCTTCCACACCAGGCTCTGTGACACCCCCACTCTCACCTGGCTCCACTGGCTCCCCATCTCTTAGAGGATTTCCAAAAATCCTTGTCCTCGCCTTCAAAGCCCTCCATGCCCTTGGTCCTTCCTACCTCTGTGACCTGCTAACCCTATATCAATCTGTCCGCTCCCTCCATTCAGGAGGCTACAGCCCGTTCCACATGCCTCTCCCGTCTCACCATTAGCAGACGGGCCTACAGCCTCTCTGCCCCCACCCTTTGGAACTCCATCCCACAGGCCCTTTGCTTTGCTCCCTCCCTTGCCTCCTTCAAGGTACGTTCAAGAAACTCCTCTTTGACTGTGCTTCGGTCACACTTCTACCCTCCCTGCCCTCCACCCCTCCTAATCCCAACCCCCTGCTTGGGTCCAAATCCCTGACTGTCCAGAGCCTTGTGATGTCCTCCCGATGTGAAAGGCTCTATACAAATGTAATTTGGTGTTGTTGCTGGCCTAGAAATTTCTCTTTTTGAATAGTGCCATGGGATTGTTAACGTCCAAATTGTTGAGGTTTCCCACTGATTAAAATCTTCTCAAGGATTGCTAGTTTAGCCCATTAACTGCATCTTTGAATATCCGAGTACAAAAGTTTGAGTTCCAAGTGGTGACAACATCTTGGAAGAGTGTTTTAAAGCCAACACAAGTGATGAAGTACATTCCACACAAGACTTTCAATGTTAAGGGGCAGCTGCAGAAGCTCTGTAGATCTTGGCATAAATATGGATGTCTATCTTAAAGTCTTCTGGTGCTGCTCTGGTCAAGGTCCCATGAAGGACAGCTTGGCCACATCACTCTCGATGATTTGAAGGTGGACCTTGGAATGGGGTAGTCCTTCATTATCTGATTTGCACAGCTTGAGACTGAACTGTACTCAAGAGCAAGAATGTTCTTTCTCTGCTGCTTGCCAAATAGAACTGCAATGTGTCTTCAACTGGTAAATATGGCTTGGTAGATAATAAGAATTTCAAATAGCACCAATCTGGGTTAAGATTTTGGCTCAGATTTCAGCTCTTCTACTAACTATTAACAGCCATCTCTACCAAATATTTTATGCTCTTGTTTAGCATTAAAAACTAAAGCATATTTTCAGGTTTTTGAAAGTAACAGGTGACCTTAGCATCTCAACCTCATGTTAACTTGTTAAAATGCACTTCTTTCAAAGCTACAGTAAAAATGACTGTTAAATAACAGTATAATAAAAGCTTTTTATTACTTGTAAAAGATCTCTATTAAAGTAGGCTTATGATAAAATATCATCAATAATACAATATGATCCTAATGACAATCTAAGAAATAGAGACTTACAGGTTCGACAAATTCAAATTTCTTCTTTTCTTGTACTTCTTGAACTTTGAACACATACTGCAACGAGGCTTCATAAAAATTCTGCCATTCTTTCTCAATCTGTGTGTCAGCCTGCAAATAGAAAGGAATTTTATTTTTAATTTGCACCAATTCTCATTGGAAACAGCCATTAGAAAGAACCATGAGAATTACCCACAGATGGCTCAAAATTTCAGTATAAAACAGGGTTGTCCAATAGGTTAGCCATAAGCCACATGTGGCAAAATAGCAATTCAGTTATGGTGAAATCAAACTTTTAAATAGTAAATAAGAGATGAGTAAAAGACACCGTCGTTGGGCATGTGATCTCAATAATAATAATTAATAATTTGATATAGTGCCTTATCACGTCTTCGAGATGTCTCAAAGCAATTCACAGAATATACTGTAAAGTGAATTGACTGCATATTTTGTGGGCAAATCATGGCAATCAATTGTATACAGCAGGGTCCCACAAACAGTCGTGGATTGAATGACCAATTTATTATTATTATTTTTTTATTACCCCCGGAAAAGCAATGCGGCAATTGACTAACAACATTGTTCCTACTTACTGCTAGGTAAACAGAGACGTGTGGAGTAAGGAAACTTGCCCAACATTCATAATCACACACAGTATGCATGTGTACTTTGACCTTTTTGTGTGTTTGTTGGTAAAATGGTAAACGAAAAGAAGCGAGTGCAAGTGTTTTTTGATCATTGTGTTTTACTTCCTTGGCTTTAAGACGTCTCAACAACATGATAAGGTGTTACATCAAATGCAAAGATTATTATTAAGGTGCAAATCCTCCTGATATTCCAACCTCCTGAGACCTTCACATGGTCATTAGTGTCATTTCCACATAATAATAATAAATAATGATCTTGCATTGGATATAGCGCTTTTCACGTCTTCTCGACATCTCAAAGCGCTTCACAGAATATACTGTAAAGTGAATTGACTGTATACTTGTGGGCGAAACGCGGCAGCCAATTGCACACAGCAGTGTCTCAAAAACAGTCGGTGATAGAAAATGATCAATTTATTATTGTTTTTGTTTTGGAGGGATTATTATTAGGCGTGTGGAGTAAGGAAACTTGCGTAAGATTTCGCCCTGCCAGGAATTGAACCCAGGTTTCTATGACTTCACTTCGAAACATCTGAGCTGAGCAGATCTGCTCGGTTTTGGGCCCAAATAAGTCCGTCACCTCCTCACATTTGGAATTGGATGCGAGGATGGAAGGAATATGGGAAAGAATATGGGAAGGAGATGGTTGGTGGTGGGGGAAATTAATACAGAATGGCTGAACCGAATTACCTGGTTTAAATAAGGATAGTGATAGTGGACAGAAGTAGTGCAAGTGGTGAAAACTCCGAAAGGTTTCAATTGTTTATCTGGATTAAATTGAATTTTAGGCTATAATTAACTAAACAAACATTTTGTTAGTAAAGGAATAAGGAACTTTAAAACAAAATTGTCTTAACATTTGTCCAGAACAGTTATTTACCCAAAGCAGTTATTTACATTACATTTTCTTACCTCTTGCAAATGGGCTTCCTTTTTCCTTGAGGACAAGTTCAAATGCTTGTCTAATACAGAATAATACTTTTCACTTTCTTTATCAAATTTTTTCTTTCCATCCTAAGGAGAAAAGCAAATGGAACATTTTAGACCAGTGGATGCTAATTGAATTGAAGTTGCTTGTTTGGTAAAATCCAATGAAAATATAGGGAAAAGAATATTTGATTCTTGTTTTCTACAAGCTCAACATAAAGCATAGCAAGTAGAAAATAGATTAATTAACGCTTATGTGTGCATCTACTTCAGTGGGTTTGCAAGCAAAACATTGCTAACCAACTCAGGGGCACTTTATCGAAGCACATCTTTTTCCCTTGAAAAGCTCCTTACCAATGAATGCACTGAAAATGTTTCTCATTTTTGATTAACCACAGCAATAGTCCATATTATTGTCGAATTCATTGCATTTTCATCAGGTGCTAGTTATTTGCGCAAAACTGAAACAAAAAAAAACAACAACTTGCACTTATATAGCGCGCTCCACGCAGGGAGTGTCTCAGAGTGCTTAACAGTGGCGGAGCCTGACTCCGAGCCGGGGGGAGGGGCTCGTAAGCACGGTCGAACAGGAAAGTCTTCAGACGGGACCTGAAAAAGGGGATAAAGGGGGCAAGGCAAAGGAATTGAGGGAGAGTGTGCCAGAGTTTTGGGGCATAGTGGTTGAAAGCATGACCTCCGATGGTGGGACAGAGGGTGCGAGGGATAAGCAGGAGGCCAGTTCCAGTCAAGCGGAGGCGCGGATTGGTGGACTGGGGAGTGAGGAGGTTGGAGAAGTAGGGAGATGCCAGAGAGTGAATGGATCTTGAAGTTGATCCGTTCGGTGAAGAGGAGTCAATGGAGCCTGACCAGAACTGGTGAAATGTGGTGATAAATCAGAAATATATTCCATCAAAATAAAATATTAGTGTAATATCTCCAAATACATTCTGCCTTCAAAGTACAAAAAACATTGATAGAATTACCGTTTCTCGGACAAATCCTAAATTGTCTATATGGAATCCCCCCACTCCAAGTTAAAAATTGTGAAGAATGAGAAAGGAGTGGCCCGATAGCCCTTAAAAACTTCCTGTGATGTTTAATGCCCCACTTACACCAAACCTAAAAGTGCAATTGAAGGGAATTGTGTTATTGAAGGGCATTGAAGGGCAAAGAGTTGAGATTAGACTTTTCAGCAATGTAATTGTTTGAATCCCATGAGTAGAAGATAGTGAATTTTAAATTTGATTCAGGCAGTAACAACCTGCAATGATGGAGAGAGTAGCTCTGCAATAAGATTGCTTGGGTAGCTCGCTTGTGGAGATTTCTACAGGTAGAAATCTGTCAGTATATAACTGCCATGAAGTTCTGCAGTCAAGATGAATGAAAACAAGGGCTAGTTGTAAACAGTTAGCAAAAGCAAAATGTGCACTTGGCCCTGCAGAGGGAAAAATGTTTGAAAATTGCAACCACAATCATACGTTTCAGTAAATTAGTACAAAGCTCCAGTGTCTTCATGCCCCTTCAATTTCAAGAAAAAAGTGAGGAAAAAGCCAAATTCTAGCTTATTTCTGAAGGAACAGTCTGCTTCGCTTTTACAAATATAGGTTTAATGTACCCTAAATCTCGCAAGAGTACTTTTGTTTCTTAAATTTTTTTTTTTGAAAACACAGCCAATCTTTTCTTCCTCCCATTGTTAGGTCAGATGGAGCGAATGTCACTGCTGTGAGCTTTTCACAGCCAAGAACAGGGGTCAGACTCCAGGTCGGTGGAGGGAGGTGCAGACCTCTCATGCCACCTACAGTAAAACAGAGTGGCAGAGCACCAGAAGAATTAACGGTTTTCAATTAAAATCAATCTATTTGGTTTGGAAGATGTTAATAAGAACAATAATATTATCAAATTCATTATCAAGCACCAAAGGACTTGTTTTTTTTATTATAAATGTGTAACAGAATTACTTTTGTTCTTTTTACTTAATCTTCTTGGCTTTCCCCTACTTATTTAACATCTTCTAATCTTTCTGCTGAATAGCATTACTCTGTTATAAATCACAACAATATGCTCAAGTCAACTATACCTGCTACACACTAGTAGCTCCGATTCCATTTAGATCGGTCGCTGATACTTTATATCAATAACATACAGCACTAGTCTCCTTTTGAAACACATTATTGAATTTGTTTTCAGGCGGGACTTGAAAAAGGGGAGAGAGGGGGCAAAGCGGAGGGATTGAGGGAGAGTATTCCAGGGTTTCGGGGCGTAGTGGCTAAATGCGCGACCTCCAATGGTGGAGCGGAGAATGCGAGGGACAAGCAGGAGGCCAATGTCAGTTGAGTGGATTGGGGAGTGAAGAGGTCAGAGATGAAAGGGAGGTGCAGAGAACACGAGTGTGAGGATCATGAAGTCAATCCATGAGGTGATGGGGAGCCAGTGAAGCCTGGCCAGAACTGGTGAGATGTGGATATGGAGTTTGGTCTGGTAAGTATGCGGGCGGCAGAATTCTGAATGCGCTGGATCTTTTGAATAGTGGAACTGGGAAGACCAGGGAGGAGTGTGTTTGAGTAATCCAGGCGGGAGGTGACAAACGCATCCACAAGGGTTTTGGCTACATCTGTCGTAAGGTATGGTCAGAGGCAGGCAATGTGGCGGAGGTGGAGGAAGTCAGTCCTGGTCAGGGACCGAATATGGGGGAGGAAAGACAGCTGGGGGTCAAACTGGACACCTGGACTGCACACTGGTTTGGTGAGTCTGAGGAAGAACCCACGGAGGTTGAGAGTTCAGATCTGCAGGAGTGAAAATGTTGAAGAGAGCCAAGGAGAATGTCTTCCGTCTTGAACACGTTCAGCTGCAGGAAGTTTACACTCATCGAGGCCATGATGTCTGCCAGACAAGCTGATAGAACATCGGCAGACCTGGCGTCGATACGGGAGGAGGCAAATTAGATTTGTGTGTCATGCACTTACACGTGGAAGTTTGGCCCATGTCTGCAGACGACATTGCCAAGAGGGAGAATGTGGAAGTTGTGTCAACTTCCACATGTATGCGGATGACATCCAACTGTACCTCTCTGCCTCCATCCTCAACCACAGGACACTGATGGCAGACTGCCTGTCAGACATCAAGTCCTGGATGAGAACCAACTTTCTACAGTTGAACGTCAGCAACACTGAGGCTCTTCTGATTGGCTCACGCTAGCGCCTCCGCCCCTCACCGGCACCTTCAGCGTCCAACCTCCACCTCACCAGGCCAGTCAGGAACCTAAGCATCTTGCACGACCCTCAACTGTTCTTTCTCCCCCACATCCATGCCATGACCCGCTCTGCCTTTCCCCACCTCCGCAACATCGCCCGACTCCACCACTGCCTCACCCCTCAGGTCTCCAAAACCCTTATACACGCATTCATAACATCCAGGCTTGACTATGTAAAGTGAATTGACTGTATATTTTGTGGGCTTCTGCTAACCCTGCAAGCCAAAGCCCCAACAAGTACAGTTGATCAACAAGCAGGAAATTAGAAGTTTGTCAGACAATGTTTGTAATGACAAGCTGGTCAAAGTCTAGTTGTACCTCAATGCAGACTCGAGTCACTAAGCCTAGACTCTTACCAACAAAGGACTTTGTTGCCAAAAAGGTCTTACAAACAGAGTAAGAGTAGGGTACGCACATGGGTTAATAACTGGCAAATGAAGTTTAGTACAGATAAATTAAAGGTACTACATATAGGAAGTAATAAAAATAATCTTTAGATTTTATATAGCCCCTTTCATGTCGGGAGGACGTACCAAAGACATATTGAAAAGTGCAAGGATTATGTCTTTTGTGGATAAAGAATAGGAAACTTTACAGATGGGACAGAACCTACCAAGGGGAAAGTTGAAAGATTTAGGGGCTGTTAGTTGATTCATCTCTCACTATGTCAAAACAGTGCATGGCAGCAACAAACAAGGTAAACAGGATGCTGAGCAATATCGCCAAATTATCTGAGTTTAGATCCCCAAGAATCCTGAGATTGAGGTCAGAACCCTGGGCTCATTTTTAAAAGTTGCTTGATGCTGTGATACGGAGATGAGATCAAAGCACCTTCTTTATCTGAACTAAATTTGGAACCTTGGGATACTTAAGCATGGTGATAGATATATTTTCGCATATATCAGACGTCTAACTAACCAAAAAAAACACTATTACTAAAAGAAGAAGTTGCAGCAGCCTGGCACTTTTAATTGGCTGATGAAGCCTTGTCCCTTCCCCCTCAATTTTATTGTATCTTCAAAGTTGTGAAAATGGAAAGGCAATTTCTAACTTGCAGTGTATTGGATTGGCAGGGGATGTGCTGAAGAAAAAAGGTGATCAGTTAGCCAATAATTTCTGAATTAAGTCTTCTTGATGGAGTCCTGTAGCTCAGTGGTTAGAGCACTCGCTTTGCAAGTGAGAGACCTGAGTTCAATTCCAGGCAGGGCGAAACCTTGGGCAAGTTTCCTTACTCCACACGCCTAATAATAATCCCTCCAAAAAAACAAAACAAAATAATAAATTGGTCATTTTCAATTCACGACCTGTTTGTGGGACATTGCTGTGCGCAATTGGCTGCCGCGTTCGCCCACAAATATACAGTCAATTCACTTTACAGTATATTCTGTGAAGCGCTTTGGGACGTCTAGAAGACGTGAAAAGCGCTATATCAAATGCAAGGATTATTATTATTATTATTATTAGCATTTTTAGAAGGATGTAAAAAGCCACAGTGGGTAGTTTAGAAGTATATTTTTTATTAACTACCATTAAGTAAAGTTCCAAAGGCTTAAAGATTAACTAAAGGTTAACCTCCGGGTTATCAGTAAAGAAACCTGTGGAGAATACAAATTGAATCCACCATCTGCATGGTGGGAAATGTCATAAGCTTTCATGCACAATTTGACATTCATCAATTATTATAAGTACAGAAGTAAAAGACAGCGAGAATACAATCTCCCCAGTATCATATTGAACTTCCAGGATTGTTTGTTGGTAATAACTATACAATTCACACAAGGTGGATCAATAATGTTTGTCTTTCAACAAGCGCAACTTGGCCTGAATATTTAGATACTGTAGATTGGTACTGTATGCCACTGCTATGCTGCTGTAGTACTTACTTTGTACCACTGGAGGACATCAATGAACCATGGAATTGTTCCGACTCCCTTAAGTGGAGGAAAATTTGTGCAGTAGATGGTCAAAATATACAGTCAATGAACTTTACAGTATATTCTGTGAAGCGCTTTGACACATCTCAAAGACGTGATAAGACGCTATATCAAATGAAGGGATTATTATTATTATTGTTCAACACGTTTATGGGTAAATTTCTTATAAAGTCAAACTTGTAACCTTCATGAACTATGTTAGATCTGGTTAGTCTTAAGTTTCTGGTTTGGATACTCTCAAGCATGATGATGGGTTTCTGGATCCAAATGACCAAAAAATAATTCTGAGTAACTTGATGAAAAAGGAGCAACATTTTAAAAAAATGCAACTCCAACTCTTGCAACTGCAGCACGTTATTTTCAGTGCAATATTGAACAATTCTGGAACTCTGCATTTTCTACACCCCTAACCTCTGGAGATCCTTCTCTTTACGACTCAGTCTCTGTCTTTTTCTTCATAAGAATACCTTCAACTATCCAGCACCTTGAGACAAACTCCCAATGTGAAAGGTGCTACGTATAAGTGCTATTTGGAATTGTTGTTGTTTGTAGAGTGTAATGTTGTGTATTTGTAAGCAAACGTAGCTGCCAAATTACACACAGCAATGTTCCATAAACTGCCATAAAGTGAATGACCAATCTTATCTGGAGGATTATTGGTTAGGATACCGGAAAAAATTGTGTAGCCTAGCTCATTTGGTAGCACTCTCGCTTCCAAGTCAGAAGATTTGGGTCCGTGTTGGGATTTTGAGCTCATAGTGCAGGCTGACATTCCAATACAGTTTTACTGCAAGTTTCTGATGTTAAAATTCACCTCCTTGAAGACTTAAATTGACAGAAAGAGAAAGAATGAGTCAAGAGGCAAGAAAGCCAGCCAGAGAAAGAGAGAATAGCAGAGGTAGAGAAGGGTTGGCACAATGCGTTCTATAGCGCCCACATAAAATTCCTGATGGAAGAAATTTCTAGTGCTGACCGATTTCACAGTACTTCCTTATCCACAATAAAGCCTGTTCTAATCAATGCAGATAATCAGCTCTCACCTCTAATGTAGACTTTATATGTTATGAGCATAATTTTACAGTTATGTATGAAATACTTTCATTTAGCACACTCTAGTTCAAATCCATTCACTCCCTGGCACCTCCCTACCTCTCTGACCTCCTCAGTCCACCACCCGGCGCCTCCGCTCGACTGGCACCGGCCTTCTGCTCGAACCTCACACCCTCCGCCCCACCATCGGAGGTTGTACTTTCAGCCACTAACCCCAAAACTCTGGAAGACTCTCCGTCAAACTCTCCGGCTTGCTTCCTTTCTCCTCTCTTTCAAGTCCCGCCTGAAAACCTTCCTGTTCGACTGTGCTTACGGCCACCTCCCCCTCCTACCCTGCGTGGAGGGTGCTATATAAGTGCAAGTAGTCGTATTTAAGAAAATATGTTGAGAGAGAAGTGGGAGGGCAGAATGTAGCTATAACAGAATGTTATTTCTGTTCAGCACTTTGGATTCATACTGAAGACATGGAGCGAGGATATAGTGGTCCCATGTCACAGTACTCTGAAAATCAGCAGTAAAATTACCATAATTACAGCTCAGCTCCCAGTAATCAGGACAAGTGGTGATGGAGGGAGGTGAATTTTAATTTCAGAAACTTGCAGTTATAGTAAAACTCACGTAGGTCGCATTAGTCTGGACCGTAACATTTAATATGATTTACACAAAGTCCGAATTGCAGGCAAACTTGCTCAAGTCGTATAAAATCCGACTTAATCAATAATCTACATTGCACATGCGTAATTCAATGCAGCCAATAAATGTGCTTGCAGCACTTTGTCACTGAAGCCACTTAGTGTGCATGGGATGATGAATCAAAACTACCTTTCCCATGATCTTGATCCGTCAAAGCATGCACACCTACTGGCAATCATTGGAATTGCATTGAATCGCGGGAAATGAAGTTTTTCTGCGCATTCAGCGATGAATCAAGACTACGTTTCCTGCAATTCAATGCAGTATCTCTACATGCGTCAACTGGTTAAGACGTAATGTCCCACCATTCAATGCAGCCATTAAGTGTCGGAGTAATAATAATCCTTCCCTTCTCACGTCTTCAAGATGCCTCAAAGCGCTTCACTGCGTATACTGTAAAGTGTAGTGACTGTGTATTTTGTGAGCAAAACGCAGCTGCCAATTGTGCACAAAATAATGGACGAAAGGGGAACAGTATTATGAGTTAGGAAATATAAAATGCGACTCATGCAAATAAATCTAAGTGGTTTGATAGGAAACTGAATGGCTCTCGGGTGCATGTACAACTTAAGCGATCACACGATTAATAAGGATAAGACTTTCACGCTTGGACGTCCTCCTGACGTGAAAGGCTCTATACAAATGTAATTTGTTGATGTTGTTATGCAAGTTTTACTGTATCAGGCATTAGCTCACACAACATCATGGATTCAAGCTCAGTGCTTAATCTAAAATTAATTGGTATGGTTCCTGTATGTAAAGTAAAATATATTCAATTCCCAGCACCGTAACTTCAATCCACACAAAATGGGAAAAAGATGCTTTGGCTTCCTGAGCTACACAGACATGCAGAACTGTCAACAACACTTAAGTGAATGCCTGAGAAACGAAAAGAAAATGTTAAAAAATCCCAAAGAACGTTTCTATTAGTAATTATCCATTATACTTGCAATTTGTTTGCCAAATAATTTTTTGCGTCATCTGTTGTACATTGGCTTTTAATTTTAATTAGGTAAATTATCCTTCAACAAAAAGTCTTCAACTTTCTTCAAAGGTACTTCATTCTCATAAAAATGTGCTGTCCAGAACGAGCAATGCGGTTTCTGCTATCAATCCCAGAGCCCGTGAGTTTAGCTCCTCTGAAATTGTATACCTTTCTGACAGGAACAAACCCGATTTGACTGGTCCTGAAGCAGTCGGTTGCTTTTGAATCAAATTAAACACAAGAGATGTTTGAAACAGGGACCCATGGTGATCTCTAACTGGATAGGACCAGTTAGGATTGACAGGATGGACTAAACTCCAAAGCCCAATGAAAGCATGAGCCAAAACCAAAACTTTTGAGACAAACAGAGCATTGTTCCAGAGAATAAAGTGCTCTGATGCTAGATACAGTCAGTATACAACATTGCATACCAGAACTCAATGTCAATTTAAAACACTACTAAAGACTACATAATAAGAAAAACTGAAGATAACATCGGCAGAAATGTCACTGAACTCAAATTGAGCTTTTTTTCCCATGAGAAGTGTACTGAAAGACGCAGCTTAATCCACTGGGATGTGGAAAACAAACAAATGAGGTCAAATCTCCCAAATTACAGAAAAGGAAAAGTTAACAGCATGGAACATGCTGGAAAGTTCTTAATTACAATTAAAGTACATAAAGCAATCATACAATAGTTTCATTGCATATATTCCAGGCAAGTGAACACATTTGTGTGGGAAAACCAGTTATTTTAGTGTTGCTGGACACGGTTTCTTTCTTTTCAGAGAATAAAGTAAACACAAATTCAGATCTGAATATCACTGCAAGTTCCAAGATGGCAAGAAGCAAACAATCCAATCGATGAACAAGATTCTGAACATCTGGAAAGACAAGGTTCAGTAAACAGAAATATCTTTTTCCTCCATGTTCAGAAAAGTATTTTTCCTTTGTACAGGATTTGTTCTTGTGTACATTTTTTATAAAATGCCAAACTTAAATTTGTCATTATTTACAATGGAATTCAACTTTAATGGCATTCCACAAAAACATTCAACACAAGCAGTCAAAAAAAACAGTCAAAACATTTCCAATGTGGACCTTATAAGTGATTTGTCATACAAATGTACAGCGCAAAGCTTTGATGTAATCAGAGGTTCAATAAAGTTCATCTGACATCGGAGTAAATTCTGCTTAAAGTCTTTGAAGAATTCAGTTAAGCGTGGACAATATATCTCACAATGATCTCCAAGAAGTCATCAGCCATAGGCCAAAAAAACCACAATACCAAAAAAGGAAAGCTACTTCATGCTTGAAATCCTTTCCCAGTTAAGTCATCAGCTCACTATTTACATTAGTCAGTAACTGCAGTGGCCATCTATCTAACTGGAACCCTGTAATTCATCAGGTTTCACAGCACTAATGATGCTGTGTCTGACAGTGAGAATTCCCAGTTATTTCATGCTTTCCTGTATGCACTGTGTGTTCATAAAAAACAATTACCAAGGAATTCCTGACATCCCAGAGCTGAAAAACCAATTCAGGCAAATGGAAAAATGCCAATATTTTGCAAAGTAAATATTTCAAAAGTATTTTTGTGATCACTCATTAGAGCAGGTAATAAGGAGTTGATATTCAGTTGTTGGCAGACTTTTATGTATGGGAATCACAAATTCCAGGCCTCACTCAACATGCACACATGAACTTTCCAACAGGAAGTTTACACCAGAGGTTTCCAGCAGATATCCATGGGTAGCAAGTAGGAGTGGAAATCCTGATAATTTTTTCCCCTCTTAACCCTGGATCGATGACCTACCTTTACTGACCACTCCCACAACCACTACTGACCCCACCCCAACCCCACAGCAGAAAACAGCCCCCACCACCAGCAAGGCAAATTAGCAAATTATACTTTTATAGTGCCTTTCACATCAGGATCTCTCAAAGTGCTTTAGACAGCTGACAGAGAGCCCAAACTGGGGCTGGGGGAAGGGGAAAGCTGAGTGGGAGGGGAGAAAAAGGCAGGCTTTAAAGGTGAGGATGGAAGGTGTGAGACAGATGGACTCCTGGCTAGAGTACCAGAGAATTGGGGCCAGAAAGGCTGAAAACGTGCTTACTGGTAGTGGAACACGTCAGGCAGAGGACATGGAGCAGGCAGAGCAGGTGGCCGGGGTGGTAGGGTTACAAGATGTTACAGAGGTAGCCATGGGGGAAACTGAATGTGAACATGATTTGAATGGCTATGGAATGTGGGGAGTCAGTACAGACGAGCAATGGGGTGTGGGATGATGTGTTTGCTGAGCATAATGTGAGGGAGGATACAGGCTAGAGTACTGGAATGGTCTGGTATTTGTGTAGGAAAGAGCTGGAGAATCCAGTAAGTAGAACATTGGAATAATTTAACCTGGAAGTGGAAAGGGTGTGGATGAGGATCTCAGCAGCATGAGGGGAGAGGTAATGGCAGAGACAGGCTGTTGAGAAGAGAAAGAAAACAGTTTGCAACACAGACGGTTCAAGCTAATCTTTTTGAATCTGTTTAGGCAAATGAGAACCCGAGCCAGGCAACAATAACAACAAAATTACATTTATAGAGCATCTTTCATGTCAGGAGGACATCCCAAAGCGCTGAATAGTCAGGTGTCGGGGACTGAGCATGGGGGAGGGGTTGTGTAGGGGTGAGAGAAGGCAGAGAGGTGGGAGGGAGACCAAAGGCACGGTCGAAAAGAAGGGTCTTGAAGCCGGACTTGAAGGAGGCAAGGGAGGAAGCGAGGCAGAGGGACCGAGGGATGGAGTTCCAGAGTGTGGGGGCAGAGAGGCTTGAAAGCCTGGCCACCGATGATAGGGAGGGTTGGGCGAGAGACATGGAGCAGGCCGGAGCCCGCTGAACGGAGGGAGGCGGGTAGGTTGGTAGGGAGTCAGCAGGTCAGAGAGGTAGGAGGGGGCAAGGACATAGATGGCCTTCAAGGTGAGGACGAGGATCTTGAACTCGATCCTCTGGGGGATGGGGAGCCAGTGGAGTCGAGCGAGAGTGATGGGGTTACGGAGCCTGGTGCATGAGAGTACACGAACTGCAGAGTTTTAGATGATCTACAGCTTGTTAAGGGAAGAGTTGGGAAGGCCGATGAGAAGGGAGTTCCCTTAATCGAGCCTTGATGTGACGAATGCGTGGGTGAGGGTTTTGGCAGCCTGAGGGGTGAGGCAGTGGCGGAGTCTGGCAATGTTGCGGAGATGGTGGTAGGCAGTGCTGATCATGGTACAGATGTGGGGAAGAAAGGACAGTTCAGGGTCAAACAAGACACCCAGGTTCCTGACTGGCTTAGTGAAGTTGAGTGTGCAGCTTGGAGGCGCTGGCATGAGCCAATCAGGAGGGACTCGGTCTTGCTAACGTTGAGTTGGAGAAAGTTGGCCCTCGTCCAGGACTTGATGTCGGACAGGCAGTCCAGTAGTGCTGGAGTTCAGGGTGGAGGCGGAGAGGTAGAGTTGGGTGTCATCCGCATACATGTGGAAATTTATCCCATGTCTGCGGATGATGTCACCAAGGGGTGACTCGCGCTGCGAGCAGCACGGAAACCCGATTGGAGGGAGTAAGAGGAGAGGAAAGTGAGAGGAAAGAGCGAAGGTGGGAGGCAACTGCTCTCTCAAGGAACTTGGATAGGAAGGGGAGATTTGAAATTGGCCAGTAGCTAGGTAGCTGTGATGAGTCAAGGGAAGGTTTCTTTAAGGTGGGGGTGATAATGGCTGTTTTGAGGGGGGACGGAACAGTGCCAGATGACAGGGAGAGGTTGATGATGTCGGCGAGTAGTGGGGCAAGGAGGTGGGGTTGGGATTTAAGGAGAGGGGTGGGGATGGGGTCCAGGGAGCAGGTGGTGGGCCTCATGGAGATTAAGGTGGTGAAGGCAGAGGAGGGAGTGACAGGTTCAAAGGTGTGGAAGGAGGGATGGGTAATTGTCGGATGGGTAATTGTGTGGAGTGGTGGTAGGGAGGAGGTGGAATTTGGGAGGGCAGTGGCAGCTGAGCGGATTCCCTCGGTTCTAGACTCGAGGAAGTCCAGCATTTTCTCACAGTGAGAGTCAGAGGAAAGAATCTGCGAGGCGTGTCGGGAGGCCGGAGAACAGGAGCACGGGGTTGCCCTTCACCGTCAGGATTAACCTGGAATAAAAGGATGATTTGGCTGAGGTGAGAGCGGAGTGGTAGGTCTTGATGAGGTCCAGCCAGATGTGCCGGTGGACCGTTAGGCCGGATTTGAGCCAAGTGCGTTCAGCAGCCCGCACCCCTGCCTTTGAGCGAGCGGAAGTGGCTGGTAAACCAGGGTGAGGATCGGGAATAGGAGGCAGTTCGGGAAGCAAGCGGGGCAAGGGCGTCGAGTCTGGTGAAGAGCGTGCTGTGGAGAAGAGTAAGCGCAGCGAGTGGGTTGGTGCGAGAGGTGGGCCAGAGGGAGAGGAGTTCAGAAGACTCCAGGGCAGCGGAGAGGGATTGGGTGGAGATCTTCTTCCACAGGTAGTAGAAGATGGTGGTAGGTTTGGAGGGAGTGGGGAGAGGGTTATGGGAGTGAAGGGAGATGAAATGGTGGTCAGAGATGGCCTTGTCAGTGATCTAAGTAGGGAAAATGTATTGTAAATAATATTCAGTTTGTCCAAAGGGCTAAGTAAACAAAAAAACCTACAAAATAACAGCACAGCGGGTGGCACTAATTTGCAATTGTACTTCAGACATTAAATACTTTTGCAAATCAGCTAGCTGCAGCTGTAGAGCACCATTGTTGGCCAGAAAATTATAACTGGAATTTAGTTATTGCTGCTATCTAGGGTGACCAGATGTTGAGCAGGTTGTTGGACAGAAAAACAGGCGGGCCACCCTGTAACAGCGCAGTCAGTTGGATTCAATATCTCAATCAATGTGACAAAATAATCAACTTCTAGGTCATGAAATTGCTGCTCACGTCACATTCTGAGGTTGTGCACATGTACACTTTGTGCAGGAAACACCACTGATGGCACTTCCTGTGCATTGCACATACACGATTTGTGCAAAAAGTGCTACTTACATCACGTCCTTTGTGAAGCAGCAGGGGCAGCGCTTCCTGTGCATGGGTGGCATGCAAGAAGCAATGTTAACAGAAGTCTGCCTTTTTGTAGCATGAGGAGTCAGCTAGTTAGAAGGCTGGTTACTACACACTTCCAGCTAGTGGGGCGCCACAGTTCACTATAATTGAAACTACATTATTCTGAAGATAGGGGCCTGGGGTTGCCCTTAAAATGAAAGGATTTTCCCCATACTGCAGAACATTCCATCAACCTGGACCTTCATGGTAACCCAACTCAGGACAACTGTGGAGCAGCCCATGAGATGAAAAGTCTTGTCTTTACAGCTGGAAGGAGGGGGAAGTGACAAAATAGACATTGAAATATTTCAAGTTTTTGAGTAACATCCACATCCTGATCAAGATATTCTCGTACTTTCCAACTAGCACTCAATTTACTGATTTTTTACTGCAAGCAGAATTCCGTGCTCAACATTACTGAATGAACAGGATCCTACAATGCTTTTGAAGTGCATTCACTAAATGCATTACATACGTATAATCCAGGTAGCTGAAAGCAGCTCTGATTAAAACTTGAGCAAAAAAAGGTCTGATAATTGAAACCCTTTAATTTTGGCGCAAAATAACATTTATTATTCAATTGGTTTTATACAGCTGACCTGCTTTCCACTTTGTCATTATTGTGCTTGGTAAACTACGAATGCCATTCTCTAAGAATGGCTTGTAAGGACATTGGACTCAAAAGAGGCAGCTTTTGGTCCCTCCTAGACATGGTTCTATGGGTGGCACAAAGTGAAACCTAAAGCTGTTTATAATAGCCAATATGGAATGCACTAAAAATACAAATATATGCCACCAGCAGAGCAGTTTTAAACACAGACAGGTCAAGCTAGTGTCTCTGGGTCTGTTTATGCAGCCTAGATCAAGGAGCTTGATATAGACAGAGGCATGCGCAGAAACAGGAATGTGGAGAGAGAGAGATCAGTCAGAGCAAGGGGCCAATACACAGACAGACAAAGGGAAAAATAAAGAGGCAGAAGGAGACAGCAAAAAGGGTACACAAACTTATATGGAGGGAGACAGGTTCAGACAGTAGCAGAAATTGAGAAACAGATGTAAATGCAGGGGGAAGATTTTGTTTTTTGAAAACAAAATCCTTTTGTTTAAGGCATTTTATTCATTTCTCCCTCCCTTTTGATTTTCTACCTCATTCACCAGTACTGCCTGAACGACAGACAGATAAAGAAACTATTTGCAGTTCCTGAGGACAAAAAACAGAGGACCCAGAGAAAAGGGTTTGCTTTAATAAGACAGAAAAAATGTGATTTCGGCTACATCAAGGCAACACGGTCCTTTTAAATAAATAGAGCAAATTTAAAAGCGTCTTCCTTTGCAACATAAAATAATTTTGAACATGTTTATGATGCATGGTGATGTGAACTCTTAAGCATTGTCAACACTGGACTATTAAAAACTCGATCCAATTAATCACAAATCCTAATTCAAAGGGTTCCAACACATCTGTGTTTATACAGTACTCGTTCAATAATCTGTAAACTATTATGCGTCAACTAATTTTCCTGGCATTTAACTAACTTTGGAGATAGTAATCTTGCTAAGCGGTCAGTGATGCCAAAATAAATAGGCATTATTTCTATTCTCATTCATGCCTATTCAGATTGTTCTTTTTTATTATTTAATAGAAACAATTTTAGTGAATCTGCAACAGAACTCCCACAATAAAACGTGAACAAGACTTGGGAAGTTTCAGGTTTCTTTTAAAAGATCAAGTTGCTTTTATTGTCCATCTCTGTCTTATTCGACAGCAGGTTATCATAATTATTATTGTAAGAGGTTTCGCCAAATCTCTCAACTAATGGGAACACAGTTATAGGAGTGAGTCATTCAGCTAATTCTATCATTTTATTAGATCATGACAAGCCCATTTCACTGCCGCTTCTCCATGTCTCTGGATATCTTACTTCTCAAGATGGTTGAGAAAAATAAGCCAACAGCCGCAATTATATTTTTTAAGAGCCACAGATGTAGACTGTGGAATGGTTATTTGTTTCATTCACAAGGTGGAACTTTGGAATTCTCTCCCTCAATCCCTCTGCTTTACCCCTCCTTCCCCTTTTTCAGACCACGCCTGAAGACCTTCCTCTTCACCTCCTTCCTCCCTCCCTCCCTCAGGATCTGCCACTGTTAAGCTCTGCAAGAAGCTATTCAGAGTGAAGGGCGCTACATAAATGCAAATTGTCATTGCTATTGGTGCCTTGGGTGGTCAATGCACTGGTACTGCACCCATCGTGGAGGCTCGTGGATTGATCAGGAAAGAACATGTTGGCTTCTGTTTTCATGAGGAACGTGTGGCAGATTGTGATGTGTAAAGACTGATGGGAAACCCCCCTACATTGCTTTCATAGTGAGAGCATCATGAGGCACTAGATCGAAACTGTTGGGGAATTCATTGCGGAATGGAAGCCATGGAAATACACAACAACAACAACAACAAAATTACATTTATAGAGTGCCTTTCGCATCGGGAGGACGTCCCAAAGCGCTGAACAGTCAGGTGTTGGGGCCTGAGCATGGGGGAAAGGTGATGTAAGGGTGAGGGAAGGCAGAGAGGTGGGAGGGCAACCAAAGGCATGATTGAAAAGAAGGGTCTTGAGACCGGCCTTGAAGGAGGCAAGGGAGGAAGCGAGGCGAAGGGACCGTGGGGTGGAGTTCCAGAGTGTGGAGGCAGAGAGGCTGAAAGCCCAACCACCGATGGTGGGGCAGGTCGGGCGGGAGACATGGAGCAGGCCGGAGTCCGCTGAACGGAGGGAGCGGGTAGGTTGGTCGTGAGTCAGCAGGTCAGAGAGGTAGGAGGGGGCAAGGCCATGGATGGCCTTGTAAGTGAGGACGAGGATCTTGAACTCGATCCTCTGGGGGATGGGGAGCCAGTGGAGTCGGGCGAGGGTGGGAGTGATGGGGTCGCGGAACCTAGTGCGCGAGTGTACATGAGCTGCAGAGTTCTGGATGATCTGCAGCTTGTGAAGAGTTGAGAAGGCCGATGAGGAGGGAGTTTCAATAATCGAGCCTTGATATGGCGAATACATGAATAAAGGTTTCGGCAGCCTGAGGGAACGAATCTTGAATTGTCTGCCATTGTCATCCATCCTGTTCAATGTATCCATCAATAACTTGTAGGATGGCATCGAGGAGTGTACATTTTTCAGGCCTTTCGGACAGGATTGCGGTGCTTCTGTTTGCAAAAATATTGCGCTGCTGGACACCTCTTTGCCCCCACCCTCAAATCACACCTGAAGACTTTCCTCTTCGAACGTGCCTCTGATCACCTTCCTTCCTCCGCTCCCCACCCCCTACAACTCATGTTAAGCCACACTGCTGTTAAGTGCTCCGAGACACTAACAGCATGAAGGGTGCTCTATAGATACACGTTGTTGTTTACCTTTATTTTTGTTGATCGTACAGTTTTTAAACCATCTTTTTACATAAATGGTGCTATATACGACAAAAACAACAACTTGCATTTATGTAGCACCCTTCACATGGACAGTGTTTTGGAGCGCTTAACAGTGTTGGAGCCTGACGCCCAGCCTTGGGAGAAAGAAGGTGACTGTAAGCACGGTCAAAGAGGAATGTCTTCAGTCATGTTCTAAGAGAAGGGAAGAAGGAAGCAAGGCAGAGGGATTGAGGGAGAGAGTTCCAAATCTTATACAATTGCAAGTATGTGTAGGCCCTAGGCCCTCCACTAGAGGAGGAGCTAACTGAGTAACTCCAAGCTGTACAATATTGGAGGGCGGGTTACTGTAATAATAATAATAATAATCCTTGCATTTTGATATAGCGCTTTTCACGTCGGGAGGACGTCCCAAAGCGCTTCACAGAACACACTGTAAAGTGAATTGACTATATTTGTGGGCGAACGCGGCAGCCAATTGCGCACAGCAATGTCCCACAAACAGTCGTAGATTGAAAATGACCAATTTTTTTTATTATTGTTTTTGGTTTTGGAGGGATTATTATTAGGCGTGTGGAGTAAGAAAACTTGCCCAAGGTTTTGCCCTGCCGGGAATTGAACTCAGATCTCTCGCTTGCAAAGCGAGTGCTCTAACCACTGAGCTACAGGACTCCACAATCCATAGATGAGTGAAGGGAATCCTCATCTCTTATACTTGAGGCATAGGTATCAGTCTCTACTAACAGAGAGCAATTTGAGTGAAATGGATGTTGATGAAAACAACCCAACCTATTACAGGTTTGCTTTAGGGCCAAGCCCTTATGGCTTCTTTGCTCATTCAACAACATGTCCTTGTTTAGTTTTCTCAGGGCGTGATTCAGCATGCTGATGCAACACTTTTCTGACTCAAGACACCACCAGTGGAACAAGGCCCTACTCCTGCATTACCAGTCTACACCTCATTATGTGCAATGTTAATCACAGCCTATTCCCAGTTTTCCTCTTTTCCAGAGCAGGCAGCAGTTAGTCCTGTAACAACCACTTTAGTGAAAAAGTTTGTGCAAATTTTACAATTTTTAAATAATTTTTTCAGTGACAAGACATTTATAACTTTTACCGTACCCGCTGGCAAAAAGTACCTGAGGGCATTTACACATCTAAAACACGTGCAGTGAGATATTTTACAAGCTTCATCATGATCTATACTACATGTGCCCAATTCCCTGGAGCAAAAGGTTGGGGGAAAATAAACCTTTAGAGTGTCTTCGACGATTGATAATCAGGCAAATAGTTAAATATCTTTCCCAAATATGTTCTACCACACGAGTTGTATAGAAATCCCCAAAATGACTTACTTTTGCTGCTCCAATTTGTTCTTTGCGAAACTTCTCCAGGGGTGCTATTAAAACATCGTTGGCATTCTGGATCTACAAGGAATGCAAAACATGATTTAACCAATGCTACTGCTACGCCTTATTGATCAAACGCAACACTTTTATTTAAACAACATATTGTGTAAAAAAGCAACAAATCTTAAATATTGAGACAGAATTAACTCTTAATGTTTCTGCAGGAACTGCCTAATGTAGAATACAGGTCAGACAGTTATAAACTGGTTCAAATTCTGTTCTGGGGCTGAGTTAGCTGACTTAGGGCAGGTCAAAAGTTGGTTCACTACAACTGGCCTTGGTGTCCCTTGGCTGGTGGAGGAGAAAGAGCAGGAATTAGGTTTGGTTCCTGCTCTCAATCACTCAAAAGGGACCTGCTGGAAAATGCATATGGGCAAATGTCAGGCTGTCAGATGGTAACAGGATCAGCCTCAGCTATAACATCTGCCATGATTGAAAAGTCCACTACTGCACCCAAAAGGAATGTACTATGGAACAAACATAAAACATCAAATATTAAATATGCATTCCAAACTGCTTTGTTCAATTTCACTTGCTTTCTCAGAACTACAACAAGACCTTTTATATAAACAGCATTTATATAGCGCCCTTCATGCAGAGCAGCATCTCAGAGCGCTTAGCAGTGACGGAGCCTGACCCAGAGCTGGAAGGAGGGGGAGGTGACGATGGGCACAGGAAGGTCTTCAGGTGTAATCTGAAAATGGGGAAGGAGGGGGCAAGGCAAAGGGATTCAGAGAGAGAGTACTACATCCTTAGATCTCTATAATGAACAATTTGATTTAAACATACAAAGATTTTTGAAGCCAAACATTCCTTGGTAGCCAGCTATTAATATTCCATTTACTTTCAATTATTGTACCAGACCAAGAGTCTGTTTAATAACTTTGATCCAGAAGATATAAAATCTACACAGAGGATAACTGTGGAATTGAGAATCGGACTCAAATCCTGGGATTCACTAACATTTGAATTTCCCCTGTATTCACGGGCTAAATTTGACAATGGAGATAAATTGTTAAGACGTCTTGAAGCCCTTTGTATTTGTTTCCATCCCCATAAGATAATTCCCTAGGAATAGTGCCAACAATGTGTAAGAATGAAGCCAAGAAGAGCTGAACGATTCACCTTCGTTCATCACTGGCCTTGTTACGCTCTGCTTCAAATAATTATACTGACTTATTCAGAATGAATGATTTGACAAGAATATCATACAGCTCTTCAAGTGTATCAGACTGTCGGGTCCAATGCACTCAATGTACCCAGTGACAACTCTACATACCTTTAAATGGAAAGTTAAGTAGCAAGGAGAAAATGAGCAAGAAAGAGAAAAATAGCCAAACATATGACGCCTGTTTGATGAAAACAGAGTGGCGAGTTTGCACATGTTGCATTGTATAATTAAGTAGCTGGTGCAAATCTGGACTTCTCTGAAGACATTGTTCAGTGCATCTCAGCTGCAAGAGACAAAGTATTTGATGAAACAAATAGCATGCTCTGCAGAATCTGGTACAGCAATACAATTTATATTTGTATAACACTTTTCACATCAGGAGAATGTCTCAAAGTGCTTGCAGGCACAGACCATGAGCACATTTTGCACTAACCTCTGTTTGGCCTAGGTTTTGGGGGAACAATGCGAATCAAGGTGAGCTGAACATATTTACCCATCAACACCTCATCCATCAACTGAAGGAGTCAGACTCGCCCAGTTAGGTCAGTGTAAATGGCTCACTTATGTAGATCAGAGCTCACATTACATTATAGGGCCTTTGTGTCATATTACACTTCATTGGCCCACACTGGATGCTTATCATAACTGAAGTCAGCTCAACCACAATTTACATTCCATTATGTTCTTGTTAAGTCTACACAAAATGATGAGGAGTTGAAACTCATCGCTCCCCTCAAGCTTTAAATAAGTGACGAACAAAAAGTACACTGATATTTTTGATTCTACACCAGAGCATGTCTGGTGCAAAATGCCCTTAACATTTCCTTAGCCCTTTTGATCACTTCAAAAAGATTTTAAAATAATTTTAATGCACACATATACTATTAATTATAAACAGAGATAATGTCAGAGATATTTTATGATATCCCTGTATGATGCAGATATTTGCAGGTAAAAGAAATCAGTCGAAAACAAAAGCTCACTTGAACAAATAGTGGATGCTTCATGTGTTTTTAGTAATACTTCACACAATCTTTCTTTAGCATTCTTGAATGAGAGCACAAATTATTAAACCACTTTATAAGAGGTAATAAATTGCAATGCCCACTACAACAAACAACAATAACTTTAATTTATATTGCACCCTTTACACAAGTAGCATCTCAGAGCACATAAACAAACTGGATTTTAAAAAAGGGTCATTAGAGTTTCCCCCCACCAGCTTCCTAGTTTAACACAGCATCACCTACAGCACACCGGGCTCCGAGTGCTGAAGGAAATGGTTTCTCAGTCTAAAATATGGTTGATATCAGGTTGCCACTGATGTCAATTCCTGTGTACGGAGTTTGTGCACAGTGCATTAGAAGCATCACTTACGTCAGTTTGCGACCCAACAACTCACAAGTCAGCAATTAGTTTTAGTACTTCGCTTATAATGTAACCTTAAGATATTGGACCCAGATAAACATGCTATAACAGGGTTGCCCTGTACATAAACTTAATAAATCAGTATTTACTGAAGGTACTTGTGAAATTTTATTCAATTACGGTTACATTTTGGGGGGATAATAATCCCTCAAAAAAATGAATTTGGTCACTCAATCCATGCCTATTTGTGGGACACTCCTATGTGCAATTGGCTGCTGCGTTTCGCCCACAAAATACACAGTCAATTCACTTTACTGTCTACCCTGTGAAGCGTTTTGAGACGTCTTGAAGACATAAGGCACTATATCAAATGCATTTATTATTATTATTGTTGTTATCGTATGGGGATAAGGCAGGGCAGTGGAATTAACACGTTACCCTGAGAGCTGGTGCAGATTTACTGGGCCAAATGACCTCCTTCTGAACTGTAAATATCTATGATTCATTGAATTTAAGTAATACACTAAAGACTAAGTGACAAACCAAGATATGCTGACATATACACAGCTGGAAACTGTACATGTGTATTAACCGCCCTATTGGTAATTCCTGATTCTTATTAATAATGCATCAGTATGCAACAAGAAAATGCCACATGTGTCTGCTCATATTTGAGCCTCAAGGCCAGAATTCTTAGCAAAGACTCTTAGAAGTTTTGTAATCTTGAAAAGAACATCTAGAAACAGCAAATTAGTTTTAAAACTTTTATAGAAGCACCTAGAAATCTGTGTGGGAGTGGGAAAGAAGAAATTACTTACTATTAGTACAGGTTTCCTTATTCTTTGAGTGGCGTCCAACTTTCAATGTGGGATGTACTGTATTTCTTACATTTGAAGAATCCCAGAATACAAAAATTGTTCACCCACAAACTACACACACAGTCACACCACTTTACAGTATATTCTTTGAGGTGTTTTGAGACGTCTCAACAACATGGTAAGGTGCTGTATGTCAAATGCAAGGATTATTATAATCAAATGCAAGGAAAATATATATTCCAAATCTGCACTAATATTTGTCTCCAAATGAGACAACTAATCTAACCCTATTCTCCTGCTCCCTCCCAAGCCCTCTAATATTCTCTCATACAAACACATATCTAATTCCTTTTTAAATAATTTGGAAGCTCTGTCTTAACACTATAAATTAAGATTCTACTTTAAAAATACACAATATCTGCAATAGTTCCAAAAACATTTTTCTCCCACAACTTAATACATCTTGCAGTTGGCTGGTCTTAACTAATCACCTTCTTTTTCTGAGATTTATTTTCCTAAGTGGCAATTAATTAGATGTACAAATGTATTAACTGTCACCATGAGATTCAACTTATACATGAAGAGGGAAATTACAAAATAAGCCTCAGCCCACCCTTTAGATTATAAAGACAATATTGCTTGAGCACTTCAGTAAGATATTACAGGGCAAAACATAGCCCTTTTAACATACTACAGCACAAACTGCTATTTTCACAACAGAAATGGGTATTGGGCAGGGGAAAAGGGTGTAGTTGGTGGAAGAAGATGAGTGAAGAAAAAGACAGGTGACAAATTCTAAAGACCAGTTTCTTTAAAGTATTTTTCAAAATATGACGGTAAGGCAATAATTCAATATGATTGCTCTGCTGACATCTATAAACCATTTGAATTTTGCTTGTTTATTTTAAGACATTATTAAAACTGCTTAGCTGAAGCACTGCTGTAATGTCACTACCAGCTATCTACAATCTTGTTTAATATATGTAAATATTTTCATAATCTCCGACATGGCTCTTTGGCAACACTGAAAGCAAATATGGTAGGCAGCACATATGTTCAAAGTCGTAGCTGCTCTCAGCACAATCCACAGGCAATGATCAATAGCAGCATAGGAACTGCTAGACAGTAAAATACCAAGGTTCATCTGGTTTGCCTTCTACGTTCCTGTTAGTCACATGTTGCAATAATGGAGGCATTAATAGCAATGGTTAGACCAATGGTTCCATGCCCAGCTCAGCTCACAGAGCTCAGTGCCTATCTGATGGTATAAGACACTTCAGTATAATAATAATAATTACTTCAGTACAAAGTATCAATGTTACTATAACTACACACAGGGTGTGTAGCCACCTGGATCCAATCTCTCAAAGACATGTTGAAAGAGTCGTGGGAAAATGTCTGTTATTAGGGTTACTTGTGACGCAAGGTCTCACATAATACAATTTATGAGAAGTAGCATGATTTGATTTTTGAAGGGGAAATTATAAAATCAGCCTCAATCTACCCTTTAGTTTATAAAGACATATTGCACCTGGTACTTTGTATTCCTCTTTCACAGTGAAAATCTTGCTTTGAGATGTTTTGATATGTGATGTGACACTACATCAAATGCAAGCATTATTTATTATTATTATTATTATTAATGTGGTAACTTCAATGTACCTGAAATAAGAGAATGTATCTTGATATGCTTGTGGACCAAATGGTAGTAAGACCTTTAGGCAGCAGTATTGGTCTATCTAGCATATTCATCCAATATCCTTTGAAATCAGAATCATTTTATGTTCTAACTGCAGTGAAACAAACTTCCACAGTTGCAATACATTGTGCCTCTCTTGCAAGTTCTTACTTTATTTTATAATTAATGGTCCTACATTAACTCAAAAAACAAATAAAAATTATTGCCTCACATCAAGCTATTTTAAACAAAAGCTGTGCGCAACCTACACCCTTGAGAAATCGTCAAACAGAAAGCCATCTGCATGTGGGTGGTGGTCTGACAATCCAGGTCAATCCTCCCTTTTTGGCCTCAATTTCTGTGCTCCCAGCCAGATATCCAATGAAGTGTCGCATTAAACACCCACCCAGGCTGTGCTGTTCATAGTAGATTGTATGCTAACCATTTCAGCGGAATTTTTCCTTAAATATACTTTTTGCTCCAGTTAGAAACTAATTCATTTATTAACCAATCTGCAAGACACAAACACTTAAACATTTTTAAAACACAACATTGAAAAAGTTGAAATCTTAACTGCAACATTTTGATAACATTTTTGAAAACTGGCTTTAGGTTTTGATATCAGCTGTTAAGTCCTATTTTTATTAAAATTCCTATTGCCATGAAATGGACAGAAAACCTATATTTTTTTAAAAGAACTGCTCTGTCTGAAGGTCAAGTTCTACAGATCCAAACTGAATCTACAGATTCAGGCCAATAGTTTCTATAACTAATCAATCATTTACCTGTTGTTGGAATCTTGCTGACACAATCAATGCCATGTTTGTCTAAAAGTATATTCACTACATTATAAACTAAATGCTTTGAGATAAATAATGAAGCATGAGAAGCAGCTATGAAACACAAATTATTATTGAATAGCAGAAAGCAAATGGATTTTTGATTTTAAACAAATCATAGCCAGTCCTTCTTACGAACAAAACATGCGGAGGATTAAACCAATTATAGATGATTAAATACTTCCTTTCCTTTTCTGGTGCAACGCCACAATTAAGACGAAAGGCTGCCAATTATAGTAGATACAATAGAGCCCTGTTATAATACAGTAGTTGGGCCCATAAATTCCCCACAGACTTTATGACAACAACAATCAACAACACAATTACACCTTACAATAGCACCTTTCACGTCGGGAGGACGTCCCAAGGCACTGGACAATCATTGTTTCGGATCCAATTGCTATTGTGGAGTCCTGTAGCTCAGTGGTTAGAGCACTCGCTTTGCAAGCGAGAGACCTGAGTTCAATTCCAGGCAGAGGGCGAAACCTTGGGCAAGTTTCCTTACTCCACACAGAGCCTAATAATAATCCCTCCAAAACCAAAAACAATAATAAATTGGTCATTTTCAATCTACGACTGTTTGTGGGACATTGCTGTGCGCAATTGGCTGCCGCGTTCGCCCACAAATATACAGTCAACTCACTTTACAGTGGGTTCTGTGAAGCGCTTTGGGACGTCCTCCCGACGTGAAAAGCGCGATATCAAATGCAAGGATGATTATTATTATTATTATTATTATTATTGACAGGGCACACTCACCACTCCAGCAAGGCTTGAGTTCCTGACTGAGAAATACTTATTATGAAGCGCAATGTGGCAAAGCCAAGTTCATCATTGGGGAGACAGTTATTGGCAAGCAGTGATCAAAAGATTGGACGCTGAGAATCTTCATTCTCACACAGCTCTCAAGAATTGATAAAAAGAGCCTGGAGAGATTTCCTGCTCTTATTCTCGGTCCAGAAAGAATGCGTATCTTGATGGGGGCATTATAGAGAAGATTTTAAACAGATGACAACAAACTCCGCTGTTGAGAATCAGTCCATTTTGAGAAAAAACTACGACGTAGCCTTATAATAACAGGTATTTTGGATCCATAAAATCCTTCCCGAGTTATTACGAAGCATAATGGTGGGTTCTAGTGTGCCTATTACTTAAGTTCTCACATGGAAAGAAAAAAATGACCAACTTCCAGGGAAGTGACATTAGCAATCACCTGGAAGTCGTCTCTTTTTTGAAGCACAGGAAGATAAATGGCCAACGCCTTTGGCAATAGATCACCAACAATGTCACTTCCTTCATTGTGCATGGGTACCATATTGAGAAGTGCTGCCAATGGTGATTTAATGAACCGGAACAAGTTATTTTATACCTGACTCGCAAGCAGGAAACAGGGTTGGTTGTGCACATGTGCAATGAATGAGATTCACAGTACAACTGTGTTATAGGAAAATTTGCACTATAGTGAAGCACATTATCATGGGGTTACACTTCAGTATACCAGCACTTGTGATACAAAACCAAGGTTACTATTTTAAACTTTCCCAGGATAGTACAATTGGCTTTTAGCAGTGAATAAGAACCTTTCAAAATAGGTTCCATATGCATTCACTAGCTCATAACCATGGACGCCAAATTTAAAATCCCACATAATATACAGATGTCAACACACGTTTAACACAACGGAACCATAAATTCAGTACTGAGCTTCATGTAACAGAAAGTAAGCGACAAATCCATGAAAAGACCTTTACAAGCTTTTAACTATTTTACTGTCTGCAACTAAGCCCATGTACATTTGTACTCTAAGCAAATAGTAGATCCTAAAATTTGATAAACTATCAGACTTTCAAGGAATTTATCTTATTCACAAAAATGAGTTGGGAAGAATTCTACTGGGCAGATTTTATTATAATAATCCTTATATTTGATATCACATCTTATTATATCTCAAAGCACTTCACAGAATATACCATAAAGTGAATTGACTATATTTTGTGGGCGAAACGCGGCAGCCGATTGCGCACAGCAGTGTCCCACAAACAGTCGTGGATTGAGTAACCAAGTTACCTCCCAAAAAATGTTGTTGTTTAGAAAGGCAGTGGACACATTTTAGAGAAGAAAATAGTTGGTAGTAAATCCAGTTTATTTCACAAGTGATCCTATGTATGGAATCCACCTCAATCTTACAACAGTATTACTATGATCATTACGTGGGTCTGAATAAATGTGTCTTGCAAGAGAGGGATACATCTTTGGAACCAGTAATAAAGTACTATATGAAAAGTTACTAAAATTCATAGATTTACGCAGACTGATACGTCACGGAAACAGACCAATCAGCACAACTAATCTGTGGTTGTGTTTATTCTCGCATGAGCCCCCACCCTTCTTATTTTCCTCACTACACCTCTCAGTTCCCTTCTCCCTCATATATGCAACAAGTTGCATCTTAAATACATTTATGCTTTTTAGCTTCAACCACACCTTCTGGCAGCAAATTCCACATTCTCACCACCCTCGTGAAAAGAAGTTCCTCCGAAACTCCGCCATTATATCTGTTATTGCCCATCTTATATTTAGGTCCCCTCAATTTGGACTCACCAACAAACAGCATTACATAACTCTAAAAGTTTGCTATTAAAATATTTTTCAGTAATTTACAGCAGTGGAACTTTTACCACATCCAGGCTTGACTATGTCAACGCTCTGATTGCCGGACGGACTACCTAGCTCTTCCTTGTACAAGCTGCAGACTATCCAGAACTCGGGAGCTTGTATCCTTTCCCACACTAGACTTCATGAGCCATTTTCTCTCGGATCCTTTGCCTCGCCATCCCTCAGCAGATCGAATTCAAGATCCTTGTCCTCAACTATAAATTGCATTAGCCTGCTTCATGTCCCCCATCCTACCCACCACTGTGAAGCACTCTGAGACGTTACCCGTCCATATAAATGCAAGTTGTTGTTGTACACGCCCCACCATCGGCAGTCGGGCTTTCAGCCTATCTGCCCCCACTCTCTGGAACTCCATCCTACAATCCCTCTGACTCAATAGTTTAAACCTACATTGCTTGCCTTGCAGCAAAGCCACAAACATAATCCAATGCTGCTATCTCCTTCAGTTACATTCCTGATGCTCTACTCGCAAGTTTAACATCAAGTGGTTTTTGTAACCTACTCTTAGGTTTCCACTGTGGAACTATCTCAGGATAACTCTCCCACAAATGTTCCCTCCCTTCCTCCCTCCATGTGGAAGAGGCTGGGTGGAACAATGTAACCGATTTAAAGAATCATTAGCATGAACTACGTGCTACCTTGATGATTTGGCAAGTTAGATTGACACATCGTTGTGATATCTTGAGTGTTTTTGTAACTCTCTAACTTTTCACCAGCTTCTTGTAAAAACAAACCTTTCTTTTCTAAGTGAACTGTGACTAAATCAAATTGAAAGTATCCAGAGCAAAGTGCCTTTTGTGTGGTGTGTGTGTGCGCGCCAGAAAGAGAGGCCACAGTTTATGTCTTACTGACACTCTGGATGAGAAGATATTGGGTACAGGATTAGGTAACCTCTGTGTCGTCCACATTGAGCACATTCGGACAATTTCAAATCAATACATTCAGAATTTGTACATTTAATCGCTATGTAAGACAATCCAACATTTATTTACATTTACCTAGTGCCTTTTATGTCAGGAGGATGTCTCAAGGTGCTTTTCACAGCTAGCTGAGCTGAAGAGGGTAGCGGAGGGGAGGGAAAGATGATCAAAAGTACATTCAAAGAGGTAGGTCTTAAGGTATGCAAACCTCCAATAGAAGAACAAAGGAGTTTCAATATATTTTCCTTTCAGGCTTCACTACCAACACAGCAGATATCAGTCACTTTGATTCTCTCCGTTTTCTTGTTAAAGCAAGGCATTTTCCTCAAGATCTTTCAACAAAAGCATTTACCAGTAACATAAATGCCAGACTCTTGTTGGTGCAGATTACTAATCTCCGATAAAAGGTTATGAGGGTTCGGTTGATTTATATAAAAATGAAGCCGAGTTATTACACTCAAGAGCTTTATGAGTCAACTTGTGAACACTTCACAGGATTCTCCTTCAGTCTTCCAGCAGGACCATAAATCGTAAAGTAAACAGTTAGCTAACCAGAAACCCGGGGGTTGGAGTGGAACACAGAAGATATTTTCAAGAGTCTGATTTTCATTAAGCGAAAACCTACATACAGCCATTACCACCAATTACACTAGGGTTCTGTAATCGCTTACTACACTATGTACCCTAGATGCTACATATAACTCGAGTTACTTCTGCCTCAAAACTTTCTTCTTCAAGAAAGTGTATTCAAAAAAAGCAAGTCTTAAGGTCTGCAAGCCCCCAATAGAAGAACTAAGGAGCCTGTGCCCATAGTCACCTCCGTTTTCCCCCTCTGACCCGCCCCTCCCCCCACTCAGCATCCACCCCACCATTGTAAAATGCTTGAATGTTATTCTATATAAATGTAAGTTGCTGCTGTTGTTGATACCATACATGTGGCTGGAGGCCAAGAACATCTTCTGTGTTACAAATGCTATCAAGAACTAAAATATTTTTTAGGAAGCTAGTTTGATTCATAACTACCAGATACTAAAGATTTGTGCCAATATAATACGCTGGTGTATTTACAGCAGGATGGTATCTTGTTATAAGGTGAAAGTCACCATTTACTCTTTCTTCACAAAGTTAACGACCATCATTTGCTCAGCGCACCCTATCTAAACAGCAAGATGCAGACCGTGAGAAACGATGAAATATTGTCAAAACCAATGATTTGTACGATGTTTAAAACAGGAAATGAATTCTGACTTCTGCAGGGAATAATTGCACAGATTTCAGGATTGTGGGAAAACCATCGTACAACCACAAAAAGGAGAGATTCCATTTATTTTGGTTTTGAGACAGAAAAATCTGTAACCAGTCAGTCAAAGTTGCCGTTATTGAACTATAAAAAGCTTCAGGAGGCCATTTATAAAGAAATCCATGAGAATCATTAAAACAACAATTTGTGAACAGTGTGTTTGTCTCACTCATGTTCATTTTTCCCTGTTTGATGGGTAACTAAAAAGTCAAATGTTGTTGGCAATATTAAGATCAATCACTGTTAGTCTGGTTGACTACCGTGTGAGGAACAGAATCTTGTTGTGGTTATTAGAAGTTAAATAATGTTTTCACCTCCCTCTGGGTCAATCCGGATACATTTATAAACAACAAAAGTATGGGAATTGGTATGGAATAAATGAAGCCAAGAATATTTTAGTCAGTAATAACCACAGCACGAGGAAGTGCTTTTTCCCCATTTGCTTCAGACAGACGAGTGTGTGAATTGATTTATAGCCAAACCCACTTGCCTGTGAGAGCATTTGTTACATTTAATTCACCTACTCGTTTTCTTTCACTAAACCTTCTTATGCCCCACATCCTTGTTAATTTGAGACACAGCTGTGAAAAACATATGCTGGCAAAGACACCTTTAGCCTAGTTCCATGCTATTGTTACAACGCACTACAATACACAATGTAATTTACACTTTCATTAGCTTGTGTTCCTGGTACATGCTGCACTTCATGAAACAGTTCATTGTAAACACCCTTCAATGTAATAGACAACAGAACAAAAAATTCTAAACAATATCCTGTATTAATTTAATTAATTTCATGCTTAATTTTTTTTAATCCCACCCTTAAAATGCTGGTTTATTATTCATGGATATTAGCTCCCCTCTGGTAGCTAAGTGCTCATTCTGCATGTATTAATTTTATGTGTTCAGTGAAGAGGGATGCCATAACAGAACCTTCTGCTGCCCTCAATCAACATCTAATATGCACAGGGTTCATTGAGTAGCATTCAGCAGCTGAAAACCCAGAATTTCCCAACCTCATTTGATATAAGACCATTGGACCGTAGGAACAGGAATAGGCCATTTGGCCCCTCGAGCTTGCCCCGCTTCAAACCTAATTCCATTAACCCGCCTTACCCCCATATCACTTAATCCCTCTATCCTTTAGAAATCTATCAATTTCAGTCTTGAATATGTTCAAGGACTCAGCATCCACAGCTTTCTGGGGTAGAGAGTTCCTCAAATTCACTACCCTCTGAGTGAAGAAATTTTTCCTCAACACAGTTCGAAAAGGCTGATCCTTAATCTTGAGACTATGACCGCTAGTTTTAGATATAGCCGGCAGATAAGAACAGACACATGTCAATTTCTACTAACAAGGAATTATGCCACCTTAAAGTGAAATAGCCAGTCAGTCAGTTTATAACTCCATTTTTTGAATCGAGAACTTTGATGACATACATAACTTATTTATCACACACTAATTCAGACAGATATATTATATAGAATTTGTACCACAAAAGCATCTTGAGAGAAGCTAGTTTCCATCCCTAAAATTGCTGTTAAATTATCGTTATGGATTTATAATAAATAAAATGGTAAACTGAATGACCATTAGCAATAACCTCACATTTATCTGATCATGAGCAGATTTGCAAAGATGTGATATTTTCATATGTATAATTTGGCAATGATTGACAAGGATTTCTTGTATCAAAAATCTCTGGGCTGACCTATAAATGTTATCTGATCAACCTCTGTGTCAAAAGGAAGAGATAGTTTGATGTTAGGAAGCCATTTAATTTGATGATAGTGAACTGAATGTTTTAAAATGCCATTGAGACATAAGAAAGTCAAAGTGCCACTGGCAGCCACCTTGGTTTTCATCTAGTTATGACTAATTTCAAAAGAGTCACAATTTTGAGAGCTCAAAGATATAAACTGTGGTGATGATTATCTGAATTTACAACATTGCAGTCAGGATATAAGAACTGCGTTTGAAATACAATCAAGGTAAACACTCTGCTAAGTAAAGGGTGTCTAATACAAAGGAGGCTTGTGAAGGCTTACAAGAAAGGTTATAGCTTCTTTATCTCTACGTGTACGATGTCTTAGCAAGTCCCACAAAATGCTGTCAAAATTGTTTGGTATAAACAGATGCTACATTTTGCAGGGAGTGGGGAGATGGTAAGAAAAGAGCAGAGGTAAATTTAGCTCAAGAATAAACAGTATGTTAAATGACAGATCAGTAAATGGAAGTTATCCAATTTGCTAAAATTGTCAGGATACTGCAGACATATTTGCTGCCAATAAAAAAATGCACAAATTTTCAATATTTAAGAAATAGTTATAGCTCTGCTGCATCTTCATCAAAAGTGGTTTTCTGCAACCCAATAAAAGATATATACATCAAGGAAAGAACAGGGTGAGGAGTTTCATTTTATAAAATAATATTTTGGATGATTTGGTAAAACTGCCAACAATAAGAAAACCCAACCCAGTACAGTAATTAATGCAGGTCATATATGTGTTGCATAACAGTAGCAGATTATACAAACAGCTGAAATTTAAATCAATATCGGTTTGGCACAAGTATGCATTTAAATTACAATCTACAGTACTGAAACAGGTCAGTTGGTCCAACTGTTCTGTGTCATGCTTTAGGCCTGATGAGCCATAAATCCCTCTCCCTATTCCTCTCCTATACACATTCATTGCCTTCTCTTTCACTTAACTGTAAACTTTAAACCTTCATCTTTTGGGATCAGCCAGGTGTTTTAGCATGGGGATGGGTTTCCACATGTTTCAAAGTGTCCAAACCAAACAGTTCCATGCATCCCACCTATACATGAAAATTCCAGATGTTTATTGGAATGGAATGTGCACTCTCAGCCTGGAGGGAATCATCCACCGGCTCGTTCCCCTCTTTCGAACACCTTACTCTCTGCCATCCTTCACACCTCTCTCTGAAAATTCTCTTACTTTGCCGCCCCTCAAAATCCTCTCCCACCTTCAACTCTGACATCTCCACCCTCTTTGCTTCCCTCTGCTCCGACCGCCTCATCATCTTAGGCGACTTCAACCTCCACTTCACCCCTTCCTGCTCCATCTCCTCAGACTTCTCTCTCTCCTCCTCTCCCTCCACGTCCCCCACGTCACCCGCTCGACCTGGTGATCACCTGGGATCTCAGCATCTCGGATGTAACCATCACTGACAAGGCCATCTCTGATCACCATTTCATTTCCCTCAACTCCTATGTCCCTCTCCCTACTGCCTCCAAACCTACCACCATCTTCTACCACCCGTGGAAGAAGATCTCCCCACAATCCCTCTCCACTGCCCTGGAGTCCTCTGATCTCCTCCCCCTCTGGCCCACCTCTCGCAACAACACTGCACTCACTCTTCTCCACAGCACCCTCTCCACCACACTCGACGTCCTTGCCCCCTTCACCTCCTGAACTGCCTCCTATTCCCGATCCTCACCATGGTTCACCAGCCACCTCCGCTTGCTCAAGGGCCAGGTGCAGGCTGCCGAACGCACTTGGCTCAAATCCGGCCTCAATGTCCACCGCCAAATCTGGGTGGACTTCATCAAGAACTACCACGTGTGACCAGGGCTCCCTCTGCCTCCTCGTCCTCCTCGACCTCTCCGCTGCCTTTGACACTGTGGACCACTCAATCCTCCTCCACTGCTTCTCCTCCCACCTGAACCTTCAAGGTTCTGTCCTTGACTGGTTCAGGTCCTAACTTTCACACTGCCTCCTCTTCGTTGTCATCCTCCTTATCTGATTCTGAGGGGTATCAGGCATTGGTTTGCAAGATTTAAGGTTTAGGGACCCCAGAGTGTGTATTGGGGTACTCCTGGAGTGTGTCAACAACAACAACAAAATTACATTTATATAGCGCCTTTCATGTCGGGAGGACATCCCAAAGCACTGAATAGTCAGGTGTCGGGGCCTGAGCAAGGGGGAAGGGTGGTGTAGTGGGGAGGGAAGGCAGAGAAGTGGGAGGGCGACCAAAGGCACGATCAAAGAGAAGGGTCTTGAGACCGGTCTTGAAGGAGACAAGGGAGGAAGCGAGGCAAAGGAACCGTAAGATGGAGTTCCAGAGTGTGAGGGCAGAGAGGCTGAAAGCCCGGCCACTGATGGTAGGACGGGAGACATGGAGCATACCGGAGCCCGTTGAACGGAAAGAGAGAGCAGGTTGGTAGGGAGTCAGCAGGTCAGAGATGTGAGGGGGGGGAGGGGGGGGTGTGGGGTGGGCAAGGCCATGGGTGGCCTTGAAAGTGAGGACAAGGATCTTGAATTCGATCCTCTGGGGGATGGGGAGCCAGTGGGGTTGGGCTAAAACCGCAATGCTTGCCATTGAGAGCGCTGTCTGCCAAGCTTTCCAGCTGCTTGTTCAGCTAGGACCACACAACCCATTACGGCTTTGGCTTCTGGGGTTAATAGGAGCTGAGGGGAAGAGTCCCTGACCCCAGTGACTGGTCTGCCCTTCCAAGTTCTGTTGATGATCGAGGCTGGCTGGGCTGTCATCAGCAGTGTCCTGGAATACTGTGGCCACACCTGGCTCAGGAACTGACTACTGAGACTACATCAGAGCGTGGACTTGTTTCTGATGTTCTGTTGCCAAACATGTTACCTTGGAGGCAGTTCAGCTCCAAGGAGACCCTGCTTACCCCTCCACCCCACCGCCCCAGGGATAGTTTAAACCTCAAAGTTTAATGAACTTTAAAACATTATTTTGTAAAAAAGTAACTGTTCAGGAAGGAAAGAGAATAACTACACGCAAATTTAATAACATTAAAGATTAAATATGAAAGTCATAATTCTGTTTCTTCCGTGACAAAAGACTACCTTTGTATAGATCAAAATGTTCTTTTAACAATGATCTCCTTTGTAAGCCAAAGACGCCAAACCAAAGTTTGCTGTTTTGGTGGTGACGAGCATTTTTATTCTCTATTTTACATCTGTTAGTGTTGCCAGGTCCAAGGTTAGGTCAAGGTTTGTGAAGGAAATATGAAAGCCAGGCACAAGCAGTACTGGAGTACATTTTTAAAAATAATTGCGACAAAAGTCGTTGGAAAAAATAACAATTTTCTCCAGAGGGAACAAAGTTACTCCCAACTTTTTCGTCCTTCAGTTTTGCCAATTGACGTCACTTTACCTCAGAGTTACTAGATGACCTCTGAATCCTGTACAGGACAAAGGTGTAAAGATAATCTCAGGGTGATGCTTTGCATAAAGTCCTTCAACAAACAAACAAAATTATCTCTCACTTTGGGAGGACTTTCGAGAATTTGCACCCGAGCTGGGGCTTGTGTTTGGGAAGGTAGGGAGACCAAAGGGGTTGGGGGTGGGAAGGTGCAGTCAAAGAGGAAGGTCTTGAGACAGACGTTGAACGAGAGGAGCGGTAAATGAGACGAAGGGGCTCCAGGATGAGATTCTAGATTGTGGGCGCAGAAAGGCTGAAGGCCTGACCAACGATGGTGGGGTGGATAGAGTGGGGGACATGAAGTAGGCCAGTGTCTACCAAGCAGAGGGTACAAGCAGGTTGGTAAGGTTTCAGAAAGTCACAACGGTAGAATAGGACAAGAACATGGAGGGATTTAAAAGCAAGGACAAGGATCCTTGATTTCAGTACCCTTTCTTGTGGCACACTTTCGTGGGGCCTACTACATAATGCAAGAATCACTCACATTTCTAAGTGAAGAACTGTTTTGGTGCTATGCAAAATGTGTTGTTCTGATCCGTTATATGGGCAAATGCCACATATCAATGGCAGATGGTTACTGATCGTCATTGAATTTGCCTCATTTTTAAGATCTAACATTAAAGGATACTTTCAAATAAACAACAATTTACACTTCTATAGTGTCTTTCACCTGGGAAGGACCAATCACACTACTTTACGCAGCTGACTCAGAATGTTGGGGTGGATGGTGGGAGTCGAAAGGTAATTGAAAGCACGTTTGAAAAGAGGGCTTTAAAGATGGGGAGGAAAGGATGAGGCAGAACGGCTCTGGGACAGAGTTCCTGAGAGTTGGAACTGAGCTCACTGAAACCAATGTTGGGGCAGACTGGAGAGGGCACATAAAGCTTACTGTTGTTAGCTCAGCAGAGGGAATGGCCAGGCCACTGGGTTGCAGGTGGAGGAAGGCAGTAAAGTAATTTGAATGCAAGCACAAGGATCTTGAATTTGATCCATTGGGGAAAGGGAACCAGTGGAGCTGAGTGAGGATGGGGGTGATAGCCTTGTGCAAGATGCTGTAATCATTACAAAATAATTGTTCCTTCATCTCAAAGTGCCAAAGTATAAAGCAGTCAATAGTTATACATTATTCAGCAAATAAAGTGCAGTAATTTAAACTTTGATTTTGTATTTTCCAAAAAATAAATGCTGTTCATATCTCTCAACACTAATTACAGACGGAATTTGATTTGCCCAGAATATTGTGGATAAAGTTCTCCAGCCAAATCACTGGCAAAGAAATGAGGCAACAGTCTTCAGTTCAATTGAAGTATTAAAGGCTTTCTGTGGAGATCATTGGCTTTCTGTTTTTGAACTCCCTGGAGATAAACCAAAAAATAGATTGCAGATTTTCCAGGGGCTAAAACAGCACTGGATTAACAGGTAATATATTTAAGCTGAAAGTTTTACACGTGTAGCCTTAATCCACGTACAAATTGCAAAATAAGAGTCTCTCAAACCAAATGTATTATGTTTCATTTTATGAGCAAGTGGTTTTGATTCTCTTGGACCTAATTTTCCATTCTTTGCACCAGCGCCAATATTTTGCACACCAATGCAGTGCAATTTCCCCCTGAAATTAGTGAGAGGACTTTACCTCCCAACATTCTGACTCAGGGCGAGTGCTACCACTGAGTCAGGCTGTCACACCAACAGCTGTGGCACCAGATTCAATGACATTTCAAATTTAATAATAATAATCCTTGCATTTGATATAGCGCTTTCCTTGTCTTCTAAACGTCTCAAAGCGCTTCACAGAATATACTGTAAAGTGAATTGACAGTATATTTATGGGCGAAACGCGGCAGCCAATTGCGCTCAGCATTGTCCCACAAACAGTTGTGGACTGAAGTGACCAATTTATTATTTTTTCTTGAGGGATTATTATCAGGTGTGTGGAGTAAGCAAACGTGTCCAAGGTTTCGTCCTGCCGGGAATCAAACCCAGGTCTCTCGCTTGCAAGGCGAGTGCTCCAACCACTGAGCTACAGGACTCCTTTCATCTTCAAAGAAGGCAACTCAATAATAAGGTTAATAATAATAAAAATCCTTGCATTTGATATAGCGCTTTTCACGTCAGGAGGACGTCCCAAAGCGCTTCACAGAACACACTGTAAAGTGAATTGACTGTATATTTGTGGGAGAACGCGGCAGCCAATTGCGCACAGCAATGTCCCACAAACAGTCGTAGATTGAAAATGACCAATTTATTATTGTTTTTGGTTTTGGAGGGATTATTATTAGGCTCTGTGTGGAGTAAGGAAACTTGCCCAAGGTTTCGCCCTCTGCCTGGAATTGAACTCAGGTCTCTCGCTTGCAAAGCGAGTGCTCTAACCACTGAGCTACAGGACTCCACAATAGCAATTGGATCCAAAACAATGATTGTCCAGTGCCTTGGGACGTCCTCCCGACGTGAAAGGTGCTATTGTAAGGTGTAATTGTGTTGTTGATTGTTGTTGTCATAAAGTCTGTGGGGAATTTATGGGCCCAACTACTGTATTATAACAGGGCTCTATTGTATCTACTATAATTGGCAGCCTTTCGTCTTAATTGCGGCGTTGCACCAGAAAAGGAAAGGAAGTATTTAATCATCTATAATTGGTTTAATACCAATTTTATTATTGTTTTTGGTTTTGGAGGGATTATTATTAGGGTGTGGAGTAAGGAAACTTGCTCAAGGTTTCGCCCTGCCTGGAATTGAACTCAGGTCTCCCAATTGCAAAGCGAGTGCTCTAACCACTGAGCTACAGGACTCCACAATTACCTGAGCAATATATTTTGAATGTACACTGAATATCAAAACCCATCTCAAACATAAATTCTCATCCCAATGTCAATCTGAATGCACTCCGGTATAAAATATTGGAAGACTTTCAACCTAAACCTTCTCATTCCACACTAGAAACCAATAGCAGACATCCTACACAAACAGCCCATTATCTAGTCAACATCATTGGAAAAATGATTTTAGATTTGTATCTGTAAGTACAATAAAATGGTGGATCAGCACACCATGTATGCAACAACAGACCTCTCCACATTAAACACAGTAATGTCAATCAAGTTGTGTGGGGTGGGGGAAGAGAAGGAAGACAATGATCAGAGAACAAATAATGCTGCATAATTCTTAGAGCTAGTTAATTGGCTGAGGTTTTGAAATGGTCGCAAACATATTTCGCAGAATGGTTTATGACACAGGCAGGCCTAAATACAGTTAAATGTATCATTTTAGATTCTGAATATCTTTTGCATGAAATTAGTCTGAAGGGAAGTGTGGGAGAATGTGGTACTTTACACCAAAATTATTAACTTCTTCATCAGCAATATAGATGTATCTTATAATTTATGATTTTAGCATGCAATAATCTGCAGTGCAAATAATCTACATCCACCATCACCTATTGAAAAACATTAGCCATCAAAATCAAGTAATGCAGCAGGAAATAGCAAGTTCTTAGATTTCGCATAGGTGAGTGAGAAAAAAATAAAGTATTTAAGAAAGAGGGTAAGAACTCTGAAGAAATCCGATAAAATAGACGATGATGAAATATTCAAAAATTAAAGGCCTGAGGTGTTGAAGGAGTGGCATTACATCATTCAAGCACCTTGGGGAATGGAGAAAGCACCATGGAAACTGGCAACAAAAATATCATTACACAAGAAAGTGTAACGAAGTATAAGAATTCCAGAGGCATTAGTCTGTTCACTTTGTCATGGCAGGTACTTGCCAAAACACTGCTGAACGAATTTCAGGGACCTCTTGATGGAAGGCTGTGGGAAGGTCAGCGTCTTCTTTTTTTAAAAAAAAGCCATGGATATGCTGATCAGAAAGTGTCGATTCTTTCAAGAATAAACTAGATAGATTTCCATTAGGAAATAATATCTCGGGATACAATATACAGTTTGGGACATGACATGTGACTGCCAGGAAGGTGACCTGGATGGACCTTGGTCTTCTTTGGTCTAGCAAATTCTCATGTTCTTATGATCAGGTCCTCATGCTCAGATAGTTGACAAAAATGTTCTGCGGTTATGGAAAGGATTTATGAATGTGCTTCACAGACTAAGCAGGCATGACCCAGGACAGAAAGATTTTAAGTCTATCTCTCGCCAAATACTCTCACAACCTTTTCTTTTACAAATAACCAGTCACATCACAATGGGCTGAGTTTGAACCTTTAAAAGAACTGTCTCCCCGCCCCAGAAGCACAAGTTACAAGTTAATCACCAAGACAGCTGAAATAATATCTAGCTGGATAGCCGGTTCCAGAAATTCCTCCTGAGCAGAATGCTGAATGATTAAGGTGCATTGATAGTGGGTTGGAAAAAGCACTCCGAGGCAAAGTAGTAGCATTACTGGCAGTTCACGAACAAACAAATTAAATTGCCTTCTGGTGTGAACTGCTTCTGCAGCAGAGAATCCAATGTACATCGTGCCATTTCAGGAGACCTCGACTCCAACCCCAAATTCCCTTGGAGCTGAGGTCTTATTCACCGGCATTATATACTCATACAAGGTTTCCCTGCTCCAGATGCAGCTGATGCAGGTTACACCACAAGATGCTTTTACCAGCAACAAGATCCCAGTATTGCTAATGACTGCTTTTGAATTAGTCCTTTTTCAATCCCAATATGTCAGTGCTTTCCAACAGCCTCCAGAACTCTGGGACATATACAAGTAAACCCAATGAACAGTAGCTTTACTAGTTGGAAAGGTGAAGCTTCAGTAGAAATTGGTTTGGCTTCTGCACACTAACCAGGCTAGCCACCAATTTGAGATATAATCCACACTCCAATGCCTTCCACTATGACTGGCAACCCAAACCTCAGACTTTTTTCATTATATTTTTGCTTAACATTGGCCTTCCGCTTGGTAGCTTACAATGTGCCAACCGCCTCGAACGTCCAGATATCCAACTCCGACATCCTGTATTAGGTTTATTGGATAGCAACTGTTCAAGAGGGTGAGGAGAGTGCACAAGAATGCCAGAAAAATCAACAGAGTTGAAAGTTGTGATGATGGAACTGTATACAGGAAGACCTGAGAGGAGGGTGACAAAGGACAAAGAGCTGTGAGAGCTCACGGAGGTGGAGAATGCAGTGGCTCGGCCCTGTAGGATTTACGACCACCTTGATTGGGACAATTGAATAACTAAACTTCTCCCAAGTATCAGATCCAAAAGAACATATTTCAGAGGAAAAGTTAAAACGGGTCACCTGTATTAACAGTATGCCAATCTTTCATTAAGACTGCCGCATGGAAAATTCATAAAATGCAGAAAGTAACAGCCACTGAATATTTGGCATTATGTAATGAAACTTAAACCTGCACAACTTTGCTGAAAAGCAGATCCGAATCTTAAAATCTGTTTGCAATTTGTCTCCAGCTGTTTCTTTCAAATGGAAAACTGAAGTAACAAGTTACAAATCCAGATAATTTATTGAATTTACACATCATTAATTCAAACTTACTTTTGCTATCAGAACTTTTAAAAATTATCTCTTTGCTGGTACTTTAGGTATCTCCTCTCAGTTCTCTCCACCCACCCCAACCACCTCCCCGCAACCTCAGGCTGTGTGCAATACTTTGAGATGTCCTCCCGATGTGAAAGGCATTATATAAATGTAAATTGTTGTCATCGCTTGAAGGTGATTTTAATCAGTCTTCAGATACTGAAGCAATATAGAATAACAAACATACATAAATCTTATCAAAATCAGAGTTGCATATCTTACAAAACAAAATGATGAATGAAAAAGACATAAACGTACTCAGTTTTCACAGTAAATGTGAAGTAAATATACACACTGAACAAACACTTTCCTTGTAGTTCAGATCACAGCAAAGCCACAGTTTAAATTGTTTTTATCAAATGAAAACCTAGATTAATAATCCACTGAATAGAAAGATAACCATCCAATGATGAGAGCATTCTTTTATCTTAGTTCTGAAATCACTTTTGTCTGCAACTTCAATTCGCTCTTGTGCCAAATAATGGGCTTTTGTCCAGTTGACAGACATGATTTGGAGATGAACAAAGAAGAATGGGATTTTTCTTTCCAAACTGTACTGCTCCACTTCTTTGTTTTCCTCACTGCATAGTTCCCTGAACTCTGGACTCAATACTGGAGCTTCTGTCCGTGATGATTGTGGCCAAATGGGCACAAGGCCTAATTTCTTCTGACAAAGACATTCTATCCAATTCTAGATCCTTCTTTTCCAATACAAACCGCATTTTGGATATTAGCTTATTTCTATAGTATCAACAGTCCAAGGAGTACTCACATAAGTTTGCTCTTACAAAGAATGTAACTTTGTCTTCTTTGCTGCACAGCTGTAAAAGCTCAGTTTATACCCAGAACAAATGTCAGTGAAACCTGCAATGAGCAGATACCTCCAGGGCCAAAGTAGAAGAGGAGGTGGCTGCTGAAAAGGTAACTGAAGGCAACATCTTAAATCCAAAGAACTTTGTACATTAATACAGGCTCTGTGACATTGTTTCATCCCAGCCCTACCTTCTTTGTTTTTAATTTTTTTTTCTCCTTGCTGCTTTAGGTTCCCTCCAAGCAAACTAATTCTCAACATGCAGGACAAGAAGGGAACCTGCACCTGAGCATCTGATAAAATCAGACTTGAGTCAGGAGATGCACTGAAAGGCTTCAGTAGAGAATGAAACAGTGGCACACTGAGGTGTTTACAATGCACAGAATAACAGAACGCTAAGATAATAATATCATAATTTGATATAGCGCCTTATCACGTCTTCGCGATGTCTCACAGCACTTTACAGAATATACTGTAAAGTGAATTGACTATATATTTTGTGGGCGAAACGCGGCACCCAATTGCGCACAGCAGTGTTCCACAAACGGTTGTCATTTAACTACCAATTTTTTTTGAAGAAATTATTACCTCCAGAAAAGCAATCTGCCAATCAACTAACAACCAGGTTCCTGCTAGGTAAACAGAAGCGTGTGGAGTAAGGAAACTTGCCCAAAGTTTCGCCCTGCCCAGGAATCTAACCCTGGTCCCTCGCTGGCAAAGCGAGTGCTCTAACCACTGAGCTGCAGTGCTCCATGGTGTGGGCTTGCATCATGATTCCTGCACATGTGTAACCAATCTGACTCTTTGCACACTGGAGAGGCACTGAGCATGGGCCAGCTGGGAGAGTGGCCAAGAGAATAGCAGAACAATCACGCCAGAGGTTCATCACCTAGTTATACTGTAGTAACATTATCAGAAACCTGGAACAAGATTATTTCTGCAATCTCTTAGCGTCAAGGGATGCAGGAAAAGAAATGAGGCTTTTTTTTAAAAAAAAAGAGGTTAATAGATGCATACACAGGTGGACAGAGAAGCAAACACACATTTCCCTGTTTATTATAGAACTCTATAAGCTAACCATTTCTATAAATCATTGACATTTCCAGAATTAAAACATGACATTTGAGGGAAACCACAGCACAAATTAACTAGGGTCTGTTCCAGGTCAGATATCAACCACCATATCCTTATTTTCAATCGACAAAGTTAGACCACCCTAGAAGTTTTAAGAGGCACATGGGAGCAGAAGGGTAACAGATTCATACTCATGGTATTTACAGGGCAGTGATGCAAACCAAAGGGCTGCTGAAACCATGTCCTGAATCTCATCACTCACCTTGGTGCCATAGTATAAACACTGAACTCCAACTCTAAAGAAACTCCAAAGAGAAGAAACTAATAGAAACACAAGAAGCAAATTCATATAAACTGTTAACAAAAAGAACAGATGACTACACCACCCATCTAATTTACAAGTTTATATTAGAATGGAAAATCCTGTAAAATAGTCAGTTCCTTTTCAGTTGCAAGCTTTTCAGGGAATCTCGCTGGAGTCGATTTTCTCCATTTTTGCAGGATTTGACATATTCCCAATAATAATCACAGGGTGTGCACCATATTCTCTGTCAAACCTGGCAATCCAATTGAGTTGGCAATGAGTTATACATATTCAGCTGGTGAATCATAAAAACTGATTTTGCATTTAACTATGGACTATTGGGGTCAATTCTGACTGTGAAGAGAGAAGACAATGCGAATTATAGAGAAAGGGACAACAAAGAGACCTTTCAGAACAGCTTTGCAGTTTGATCTTGTTTTTGCTGACTTGGGCAGGGGGTAGGAAATCTAACAATCAGTGGGACTCAGTGAGCAAAGATGACTGTACTGCATCCATGAAACTTCGTACAAACCATTTCCTTTCTCATCATGATGAAACTCTAGTCTTGCTCAGTAATCCAAGATTCAAGTAGTGTTGTACACTTCCAATGTGCCAACAACGTTCAGCACAACAATTTGGATGTGGCATTCAACGTATTAAGCATTGTAATATGCTTAGGCACTTAACAATATAATAATAATTCTGGAGCTTGATGGCATTATGAGTGCTTACAGCACTCATCTCACAAGCAAGAGGACCTCGGTTTGATTCCTGGCAGGGCAAAACATTGGGCAAGTTTCCTTACTCCACACACCTTGGTTTATCGAGCAATAAGTAGGAACCTGGTTATTAGCCAATTGGCGGATCGCTTTTCCGATGGTAATAATTCCTTCAAAGTAAATAAAAATAATTTGGTCACTCAATCCACGACTTATTGTGGAACACTGCTGTGTGCAATTATAATAATCTTTGCATTTTGTATAGTGACTTTCACATCAGGAGGATGTCCAAAAGCCCTTCACAGTATGCTTTGTAAAATACAGTGACAGTGTGTTTTGTGGGCAAATGGCAGCCAATTTTGCACACAGCAATGTCCCACAAATAGGCATGGAATGATCAATTTTATTTGAGGGATTGTTGGCCAGGACACCGGGAGAAACTCTTTTCGAATAGTACCATTGGATCTTTAATGTACACCTGAGCAAGTAGACGGATCTCTGTTTAAAGTCTGATCCAAAGGATGTCACCTCCAATAATGCAGCATATCCACATCACTGAATTGGAGTGTATCAACTTATACATGACTATACAAGTTCCAAATCCCAATATGAGGCTTAAACCTACTGACTCAAAGGCAAGAGTGTTACCAACTGAGCCGGGCTGACACTTTCCTAAGGAGGTTACATATTCACGTTTTGAAAGTTGAATTACATTTAAAGGTTAACGGTTTATAATTTAGCTCTATAGCTATTTTTGCTCTCTGTGTTTCAGTGTCAAGTTTTACAAATTCTATATATTGCATATCAAGTTCTCAAAATGAAAGTGTTAATTTTAATAGACATTGTGCAACTAGCTAACATTAAATAAACTTTTTCTAAAAAAAAGTCAACCTAAAATCAGTTGTAAAAAAGCCAAAGTTATTTGGGGGAGGTAGGTTTTTAAAATATTTACTGCTTCAGAAACATCAATGTTCCAGAGTAAAGTCTCCTGAACAGGCTTAGATGAAACCCATATATAAAAATCTGAAACTCAAAACCTTCATACACTGTAAGAATATAAATTGCCAAATATCCAGAGTTCCTGATAAACAAGAAGACAAACATACAATTACTTTACAGATTGCACACCAGACACTCAAAATTAGTTCTTCGATGCATGTCCATCAGTCTTAAAATGTAACATCATGCAGAATTTTGGAAGCTGGTTTTCTGCAATAAAAAGAACTTTGAAAAACTTAGTCACACAGTAATTTCTTTTACCTACTTTTGTTTCTTATTGTGTCTTGGAATGCAAGCAACCTTGGCCAGGCTAGCCTTATTGCCCATGCCCAGAGAAGATAGTGGGGGCTTTCTCTTTCAACATTTCTGCAGCGAATTATCTAATTAACTGCTGTGGTTTATCTCCAGCCCTCTAATACATTACCCAGTGCGAAGAGTGCTATGTGTGCAAGTTGCAATGGTTGTAATTTTCTTCCAAGTCAGTGGTTTGCTAGATAATTTCAGTGGGTGGGTCTGGTGTCATATAATAATAATCCTTGAATTTTTTTAATCCTTGCATTTGATATAGTGCCTTACCACTTCTTGGAGGCATTCAAAGCATTTCAAAGAATATACTGTAAACTGAATTAACTGCATATTTTGTAGGCGAAACACGGCAGCCAATTGTGCACAGCAGTATCCCACAAACAGTCGTGGATTGAGGTACAAAATTATTATTATTTTGAAGGAATTATTATCCCGAAAAAACGATCCGCCAATCGACTAACAACTGGGTTCCTACTTACTGCTAGGTAAACAGAAGCGTGTGGAGTAAGGAAATTTGCATAAGGTTTCACCCTGCTGGGAATCAAACCCAGCTTCTCTTCTTGCGAGGCCTCTAACCACTGAGCTATAGGACTTCACCATATTTACTAATTCGGTGAGTAATAGGCACAAGGTTGGCAAGAGCCAAGGCTTGGAGACCCCAGAGTGTACTTTGGACACACAGCCTCCTGACCCTTAGGCAGGAAGTGCGACCAACCGTGCCATGGGGACAGCTAAACCTGCCATCTGTTACTCACGGAGGTAAGGTCAGCAGATTTCATTCCCTGAGGACATTTGTGAACCAGTTGGGTTTCGACAGCAAGCCAGCAGCTTTCTGGTGCTAGCTCAAATTACCAAATGTTTTGAATTCAAAATATACAAATTACCATGGCAGAATTCAAACCTGTGACTGTGGGTTCCAAGTCTAGTCATACTGTCACTACACTACCATCCATACAATCCTCACTATCCTACTATTAAAGATAATTTAGAACTGGTGCCCTCTAAGTTCCCACCCTTTGGAGAAGGCAGTTTTATGCCTTCCAAGATTTCCTTCAATTCAAATGGATTTTGAAAGGATAGAAGTATTTTGGTAAAGATCAAAGGATCATTTGTTTCACTTCTTCGTCAAAAGAACTGACGACAATTTAAGACATGTAGGAAATATTCCAAACATTTTTAATAAGCAAAAAAAAGGTTATATGAAGGGCAGTCTTATTTATTCAACCCTACTTGTTCCCTCGAAACAGGAACAGAAGTAGATCCATCAAGCTCGATCAGCTTGTTATTAGTTAACTACTGTTCTTTCTAATTTCTATTTCACCACCTTTACTTAATTTTCTTTAATACCTTTGCTTCCCGAGTACATAATGTTTCTCCCTCTTAAATACCTCAATTGTTCATTAAAAACTGATAATTTCCAATTATATAATACCTTTACTGATAGGAAGCCGTGTCAAAAATCTTCACAATGCGAACTACATACCCGAATTGGATGGGGGAATCTGAGAGTTGAGGGGGCAGATGACCAAATGTGAAAGTGCAGTTGAAAAGGTAGGTTTTAAGGCAAGCAAGCTTCAAAGGTGGGGAGGGTTGGGGTGAAGCAGACTGATCTGGGAATGTAGTTGAGGCTTTGGGTGGGGGGGTGTTGAATAAATGAAAGCTCACCCACCGATGGAGGGGGGTAATCAGGCAAGGAACATGAAGCAGGCCTAGTGGAGATGTGTGTTATACAATATAAGTTTACATTTGTATACAGCCTTTCATGTCAGGAGAGCATCATGAAGACATGAAGCAGTTAAAAATCATTGTAGTAAAAATTAAGCTTTAAATCAATTTTCAACTTCAAAAACACCAGACAAATATTCTGATATTTGCAAAGTAATTTTAAGATCACAATCAATCATGAAGATACAGCAACTTGCAGGAAAATTTAAATCCCAATACTAGCCCAGGAATCACAATGCTGAGCTCTCTGAATCTATGCACTGTTCTCACTTCCATTGTGCTTTACATTGTAATGTACTAAGATTTTCTCTCAGATCATTGAAGTGGTCTTGTCCAATTCAGACAATATAGTGGGTGGCAATGACAAAAAGTTACTGGTAAAAATTGCTCTGTTACCAGATATTCAGACAATGCAAGATTTGTATGGGATGCGAACTGAACAACAAAATCATGATTGCTTGCGGTGCTAAGCAAGGGAAATTTGATCATTACAAAACCAGGTGTCTGCTAGGCTCAGTTGGTAGCATGCTCGTCTCCGAATCAGAAGCCTGAGTGTTCAAGCCCCATGTCAGGATTTTATAATAATAATCCTTGCATTTGATATATGCGAAGATCATGAAAATTTGAGACGTCTCAAAGCACTTCACAGAATATACTGTAAAGTGAATTGACTATATATTGTGGGCCGAATTCCAGGCTGACTTGGGGAAAGCTGCATTGTTGGAGGTGCCATCCTACAGATGAAACATTAAAATGGAGATCCCCTCTGCCTGTTCAGGTGGACATTAAGGATCCCATGGCATTATTCAAAAAGGTGGGTTTCTCCCATTTCATTTATTATTAGATTAAAATTATGTCAAAATAGTCATTCACTTCCCGGCCATCACTTTTTTCTACAAATAAAATTGTCTGATTCAGACAAGACCAACCATTCCAGCGCTTTACAGAAAGTCTTTAAATACACAGTACGAGTGAGAACAGTACTTCAGATTCAGAGCTCACCACTGCGATTCCTAGGTTAGCCATGGGATTTCAATTTGATGAGAATTGCTGTCTCTTCATGATTGCATTGTTAAAATCACTTTGCACTATTTTTACAGAAATTCTTTTATAATGTCTTGAAATGTTTTGACTGATAAGTGACAATATTAAATAGCAAGAGTTATTTCCCACATCTGAAAAATGCAGGCTCATTTCTAATAATCTCAAAATAAATGTAAAAATGTCAAAACCTGGCATTTTCCTTTCAGCCTATTTTCCAACAAACCCTAACTATGAAGAGAAAATAAAACATACTTACTGCCACATAAAGTCGGCTGCTAAACAAGTCAATCAAATCCATCTATGTGACTTAGAGTGCACAGCATTTGTTGCACTCTTCCTTATGGTGAAATTGTTTAGGGGTCCCATGTTATTAGAAATATTTTTAAGGAATCTGAGAAAATAATTCAGTTTTAAGAGAGAATAAAAATAGTGTTTTGAATGCTGATAACTTGGTGTGGTGCTAATATCAGCCTGTGGGGATTTTCAAATATTTGGCAGAATAACTAAGCTCCAGGCTAGAGTGTGTCAGGCTACACTGTATAGCTTCTTTCACACCAGGAAGGACATTTCTAAGCGCTTCACAGGATATATTTATAAAATACTGTGATAGTTGGTATTGTGGGTGAAAGCGGCAAATAATTTGCGCACAGTAATGTAAGTCCACCTAAACAGACAGACAGGACCTCGGGTTAACATCTCATGAGAAGGACACCACCTCTGGCGATGCAGCACACCCCCAGCACTGGAGTGTCAGCTTAGACTATGAGTTCCAAACCCGAAGTGGGGCTCAAACCTACAACCTTCTGACTCAGAAGTGAGAATGCTACCAACTGAGCAAGGCTGACACACAAACACATCCTCACACAGACACACACAGTAAACAAAAAAGCATGAGTATAACAGAAACAAGTTAAGGTAATACAAATAATGTGGGTCTGACAAAAGGTTAGCGACCTGAAACATTAACTCACTTTCCTCTTTCCATAGATGCTGCCTAACCTGCTGGGTGTTCCCAGTGACTTCTGTTTTTATTTAAGGTTTCCAGCATCTGCAGTATTTTGCCTTTTGCAAATGATGTTTGTTTTGGGGAAAGGGCAGCGCTCCTCCAATAATTCTGGGTTGTATCTTTCTCTGCTAGCACTTATCATCAACTATTTCTGACAAGATGTGACATTCAACTAAAGGTTAATATAGCTGGGGAATTCAAAAAGGTAAGCCAACACAAATGTTTCTACTTGTTGCCCAGCTCAGTTCCAATCAAACACTAGCACACCAGTCTTTAAGACGCTATTGGTAGCACATAGTTGACAGCACCATTAAGACCTTACATTTCACATAGGAGCATTCAGTCTCTTTTGTTTTGGTAAAATATACAAAGAGGATGAGTAACATGAGTAGAATTTTATTCCACAATTGAGTAAAACCTCACAACGGAATTAAGATTTTCCTCATGAGGAAAAACAAACTCAGTTTTAATAAAAAGACAATCCACAGGTTGATCAGTTGATCTGAAAGAGAGAGGTGGGTTAACATATAGGTATGAGTATGACCCATCATCAGAACAGAAATCAACTCTGTTCCCAACTGTGTGTTTTGCAGCAAGAATGGTTTTGTTCTTCTGCTCTTTCCCCCTCCCACACAGAAACTAATAAGATACAGATGGTGCTTTGATCCATCCTTTGACAAACTGTCCAAAGTCAATGCTGATCCCAGGTGATATTTCACTGGTTCTGGACATTTCATTTACAGAGTGACCATTTTCAAAGAGAATTGAGAGATCAAAGACAAATGCCACTTATTTATTTTGGTGAAAATACAATAAATTTACATGCTTAACACTGCCATCTTGCACAGTGAATTAGATCCGAAAATAGGTCCGTGTTTTATGCAAGTATTTTGTACACAAATGGCCCACAAAGGGATTTTTACACAGATTCCTTTTGTATCTGTTTACAGCCAATCAGGATACACACTGTAAAACCTTGTAAAGTGCTTTGAAATATTTTGTCACCTTGATAAGGCACTATCCCAAAGGATTGTTCTTTAGTTCAGTACAAAGACATATTGAGTTAGGTGAAGAGAGCTTGAAAACGTCTCACACAATCTGAGATTGCAGTGATGGCAATATCTGCTTACAAATTTGATCTCAAATTTAACTTAAGAGTCCACAGTTTAAAGATCCCCAATAAAGAGAAGAAACTCCACTGCCTTCAAGATGAAGGCACAATGTGTTAAGAGTTTCAACACGTCCAGCATGGAGGATTGATAATGTCTACAGCCTGGGCAACTAAAATATCCTACATTGTAAACAGCAATAGCTTTGTTGCCCGAAGGCCTAACTAAGCTTACTTAGCAGATATGTTTTATTGGTTAATGCACTATTTAAAATTGCTGTCAAAAAACTGTGGGAAACTTGGACGTGCAAATGCCTGCACAACCTCACTACAACTGGTAAAACGAGGAAAGCTGCTATAAGTGAAGTATATGAGTGGGTGGCTGGTCCTTCAAAGTTTTTACTCTTGACACTCTAGGTCAAGAATTTCACATAAGCCGGACTTCTATGAGGTTGAATCGAGTGAACATTTTATACAGGAAATGGCAGGCATTCCCACGGAGAAGAATTGCACATCCGAGTGTCCACTGAACGATGAACACTTTGAAAACTGGATCGAGTTACTCCAGTTGGTCAGTGACAATTTTTTGCCACGATGATGAGTGCCATAACATAACCTAGTCTTTTTTAACTATTGGTAGTTAACTATTGGTTGTGATTGAAGCAGTAGTGAAGCACTGGTTCATGCAACATTGTGCATTTCACAAAGGGAGGTGCGTGTGTATGTATGTGTATGTGGGGGGTGGGTGGGTGGAGAGAAGAGGTGGAATGACTGAAGTATATACAAGTATAGTATATATAAAAATTAAGTTATGATATATTAGGGTTCAATAAGATTGTGTTGGAACAGCCTCAACCTATAATTAGAATGTTTGAGCGTGTCACTCAGATACTGAAATAAATAAGTTAAAACACACTAATCCTGAAACATTCTACACTCGACTTGTGCTGGTAGAAAGCAATTGAATGGATAGCATTTTATTGTTGAAATTTTTGATGGAAATAGATGCTCATTGCAACCTACTTGAGCATTCTGATAATAAGGGAAAGAAGGCTTTTTGCAAGGATTAATACAAGTGCACTTATATAAAAAGGGCATATTTAGTTTCTACCAACTGCTTAAGAAAACTGGCAAATTAAAATCTGTTAATAAAACGGATTTCCACCACAAACGCACTATAAAGAATTTGTCTAAAAAAATTAGTTGGCCAAGAAAAATCAGATGTTAACTTCAATAATTTGAATTAAAATGTAAAGAATATTGGGCACATTCTTAATCTTACAAATTCTAGTGTATCCATAGAGTATTCAAGAGCACCACCCCTCTGACTCACTCCCTTCCAAATCTCGCTTACGTCCGTCTCAAGATCCTGTCTCTTTCAGCACATCTTTCAGTCATCTTTCCCCCCCCCACCTCGGCTCCCGCCCCCAGCTCGGGTTCCAAGTCAGTACTGTTAAGTGCTTTGGGAAGTCCTCCCAAAGTGAAAGGCACTATATAAATGTAAATTTATATTGTGTTGCACAACTTAATACAATTGATTTTACAAGGTTGATTTTAAAAGAAAATTACTGACACCTATATGATTAAGGAGACTGATTTCACCATCATAATATTCTTCAATCCTCAGCTCACTCTGCTCTAATTGATTCTTTCCTGCAATCTTTGTTTTCTTATGATTATAACATGTGCAAGTCACCAAAACATAAAATATACAGGGAGAATCATGCAAGATATTATAATGAGGTTAGAAAATATTTTATAACATTAGTGAATTCAATAAGCAGGAGTGCAGCACGTTATTTATGCTGTTCATATGGGAGCTGGGGAAGGTTTATAGTATATAAAGCCACTGCTGCGAGATGACACCTCTGCACTGACCATCAATAAAAAATCTCAGCCAACCTGTCAGACTGATGACATAAAGATGTCTATACGTTTATGGTTTAAAATTAACTCCACCTGTTAAAAGGTTCGGTACAGGTTATCTATCTTCTGACATGCATCTTTGGCAAATAAAAATGATGCTCACCAATCTTCTTCGCTCCTCTTCAACAGTATGGAGAAGCTGTGCAAATTCTTTAAAGGACTGAGCTAGAGAGGAAAAAAAGAGTGGGTTCATTAGATGAGAAATATTACATCTGCCATAAACTATGAGGCACAGTTCATTACCGTAGTAAAAGTATTTAAAGCAGTGCTCGGTCATTTGCAGCCGATACAAAACCACATAGGAATGCATTAAATGTGGCACATTTAAATGTGAATGCTTGCGTCTAGAATAAAAATAAGATACATGACAATGTAAAGTAATGTGTGCAACAAAAACATCTTAATTACACTGGCCAACAATCTCATAAATAAATTGGTAATTCACTTCATAGCAGTTTGTGGGACATTGCTGTGCGCAAATTGGCTTTCATCCACAAAACATACAGTCACTGACTACATTTTATTTTACAATATATCCTGTGAAGCACTTTTGGATGGCTCCCCGACATGAAGGCTGCTACATCAAACATTACTTCTTTGCCATACTATCCCCATTCCCAAAACCACGGTATGTTTCATGAAACAAGCAAGATTAAAAACAACCTGAACCAAAATTATACTTCTAAGATCATACATTTAGTATGCATGTTATGTAGATCATCTCAACATAATTAGAGTGCAAATCAAACAACATAAACTAACATTTAAAACTTCCTTCCAATGTAAAAGGCGTTATCTAAACGTAATTTATTGTGGTTGTTATTAGGTCTTCAAGATGAGAAAATGGACCAATATATTTTTTGATCTAGCTATAGAAACAAAACAAAAGAGAAGTTCATTTTATTTAAAGAAACATTAAACTGGTGTCAAAAATTAATGTATATATAGGCTACTGGAAATGTTGAAGTTTGATTTCTGGCATGATAAAATATAGGGTGAATCAAGCTTAGACTCAGAGTTTTTGTTCCAATAAATATTCTGGAGCATCCGTGAATGGACAGGTAGAAGTTGATGAGCCAAATAGTCTTGGTTCATCATACAATACAATTAACATGAATACAGCACCTTTCACTTCGGAATGATGCCTCAAAGCACTTAACATTGCTGGCTAGGCACCTAGCGTGCACAAAGTAGTATGTGTTGAGACAGATCTTGAACGAGGGAGGGAGGGAACGAGTGAGTCAGAAGATCTCCAGGATGAAATTCCAGGGCGAGGGCAGAATAAGATGAAAGCTCATTTGCTGATGGTGGAGCAGATAGGGCCAGAGACATAAAGCAGAGTGTTCGTTGAGTGAAGAGAGTGGCTGGGTCGAGAGGGTTGAAGAACTCTTCATCTGGAGGTGGAGAGTCATTGGAACTGAATGAGGGTAGGCACAACAGGCTTGCAGAGCTTAAGAGTGGGAGAGGACATGGACTGCAGAATTTTGGATAGCCTATTGTTGCAAAGAGCTGGGGAGCATGTCAAGTAGGGCATTGGCGAAGTCAAACCTGTACTTAATTTATGTTACATTTTAGGATACAGTTTTTTAGAGGGTATTCTCCTTGACCCAAACTTCTCCTGACCCCAGTTAGGTCCAAGTGATACCAATTTACATTACTGTAAATTGGTCAGTTTCATTGTCGTACCTCTTTGTACCTCTTCCCTTGTGTTGTATATTTATGGATAAAGGCCTCCAGCCACATTGCCAACAGCCTTATCTTTATCTCACTATACAACTGGGATCAATTAATCATCCGAATTATACCACAGTCTGATGGAAATCTATCATATTATCAAGTGGTGACTAGCATTATGAACGTGCTACTAAGGTAAAAGCACCCATCTCCAACTGTCAAACCAAAACAATGAATTCTGAAAGCAGTCGATTTCAGCCCCATAATCAGCCAAACTGATCTGCACTATGGCTTCTCAGTATTAAATGTAAAATTGGAAGTTGACGTTTCTTACTTATCTGGCAAAACTGCTTCAAATAACTGGTCTCTCGGATGTTCCACTGACTCAATGAGGTTATGTCACTGGTATCCAGTGATGTTTACTGAAATGCTGAGGAAATTAGGCTCTTGTGGAATCGATTTGCAGATAACAGAATAAATAAGTTTGGGGTTGCTTGTAGGTGAAATATTAGATTTACAATATTAAAACTCGAAATAGGTCATCGTAATGGGCAAGAAATATTTTCAAGAAAGTACACAACAGCTCATATTTGCCATACAAGAATGTGTGTTACCCATGGCCAATAGCACTAATGGAATCGTGGGGTCTTCCAACGCTATCCCAACATTTCAGAGTTCAACTTCAATCTTTAAACTTTGTATTTTTCTCAGGACAAATCAGAATTCAAACTTTCTAAATAAAGCACTTCAGTGCTGTGCTCTCATCAGCGCTGGGACGACATCAAGATAGTAACGTATTTGCTCGTAACACTTAACAGATGTCAGCTCTCAAGAGAGCTAATCTGCTTCAGATGACCTTAGACATTTCTTAAATCCTGGGTTTTTGTTCTTGTGAAAAAAGGAATTGTAGGACAACAGACCACCAAGCTTTCTCATCCTCACTGATTATCATCATATAAGGGGGCATAGACTCAAGCTCAGAAAACAGAACATAAACAGACATTACAGATTCAACTGAGGGTAGAGAGTACCCTCAGGCACACACATCCAAGGAGACAATGTCAACAATTTTAATATGAAGATGCATGGATTTTAATGTACAAGAGATGTAAAAATGTGAACTAACCACATCATTTGTGCCTGACTGCCAGCAAAAACACACACATTCTTTCCAGGGATTTTCCTCTATGGCACACACACTCGCAAGAACTCAGACCCAATCTGACCTTGGATGGATGCCAATGGGGAGGAGAAATTACCTGTACCTCATCCCTCTGCCTCTGCACTCAACACCTGTTCATAATGGGTGATTTCAAACTTCACCTAAACTCCCCTCGCCCCATCTCCTCCCTACTTCACTGCCCTCCTCTCCACACTAAATCTCAAACTCCACATAAACTTCCCGAACCACAACCATGGCCACCCCCTCGACCTTGTTATCACTCACAACCTTGACATTTCTGATCCATCCAATACAGATAAGGCCATCTCAGACCATTTCCTTATCTTCCTCTCCTCCCACATCCCCCTCCCCTCTTCCAAGCTTTCACCCTCTTTTTCTGACCTTGGAAAAAGCTTCCACCCGAGTCCCTCACAAACTTCCTTGGACCTTCTCTATGTCTGGCCTTCCAACCGCAGTGATCCTGATGCAGCCATCAAGCTGCTAATGATCGCCTCTCTGCAACCCTCAACTCCCTTGCCCCCCCTGAAATCCAGGTCTGTCTCTGAATCCACTCGCTCCCCCGGTATCAAAACTAAAACCCGGACACTCGAGCACAGGTGGCACTAATTCGTCCTCACAATTTACCGCCGGTTGTGGATCAAAGATCCCCACAACTACCACCTCTCCCTCTCGTAGCCCAAAACTGCCTTTTACTTCCAAACCATTTTGGAGGCAAAAATCAATCTAAAGGCACTGTCCTCTACCATCCATCACCTCCCCCGTACACCCTACAACTTCACCTCTATTGTCAAGTGTGAAGAGGTCCTAAGACTTCTTTGTGTCAAAGATCGAAAATATCCCCTTGGCTGCATCCTCCTCCCCTACATCCCCTTCTGCACCCCCAGACCATCTACACCACCCTCTCCTTCTGCCATGGCCCCTTCCTACTGCTCCCTCCTTACACTCTTTTGTCTCCGTTACTCCCTGCTCCCTCCACCACCATCTCCCAGGTGAAGTTCACCACCTCCTGCCTCAACCTTCTCCCCACTCAGCTGCTGGTCACCCAACTTCCCCTCTTCTCCCCGCTGCTGGTTGACACAGTCAACCAGCCTCTCCTCAGGTTCTGTTCCTCTCCCCCTTAAAACCGCTGTCATCACTCCCCTCCTCAAAAAAAAACACCTTTGACCCCTCCAACCTCACAAATTACCGACCCATGTCCAACCTGCCTTTCCTTTCCAAAGCTATGGAACGCATTGTTGCTAACCAGCTTTGCTCACGCCTCTCCCTCTACTCCCTCCTCCAGTCTGATTTACTCCCTGCCCATAACAGAGACGGCGCTTGTCAAAGTCACAAACATCTCTCTCTCTGTGACCAGGGCTCCCTCTGCCTCCTCATCCTTTCTGTCGCGTTCAACACAGTCGACCACGCTGTCCTCATCCACTGCCTCTCCTCCCTCATTCACCTCAATGGGACCACACTAGCCTGGTTCAATGCCTTATTGAAACGGCCTTCACTTTATAATAATAATAATAATCCTTGCATTTGATATAGCGCTTTTCACGTCAGGAGGACGTCCCAAAGCGCTTCACAGAACACACTGTAAAGTGAATTGACTGTATATTTGTGGGCAAACGCGGCAGCCAATTGCACACAGCAATGTCCCACAAACAGTCGTAGATTGAAAATGACCAATTTATTATTGTTTTTGGTTTTGGAGGGATTATTATTAGGCGTGTGGAGTAAGGAAATTTATCCCTCTTCCTGGCAACCTATTCCAGTCAATTCCTCTGAGTAAAGAAATGCTTCCCTTGTCTGCCCTCAAATTGTCTTTTACAACTCTAATCCTGGCGCTTTTCACTCTATATGAAACTATAGCTTGTAAAGTGAGGTTGAACAGAATTTTTAATTTTTTGTCAAGAATTTTGTTGAATCAGCAATGTATTTTAGTTTATTTGAAAGATTATTAATTGAACGAAATCTAACAAACATCTTGAAATTAAAGGTGCTGGTGTTACAGGATATGTTTTGGTCCTAGTTTGTTCACAGCTGTTTAAAATAATAAATTCCAGAGGTAGCTCAATGGAGGTATTGATCACCATTATAAATGGAACACCTGTTGTATATGGTTAGGTTAAAGGAAGAGAAAGAATCAAAAAATGTGAGAAGAGGTGAGATAGGTTAGCTTCTACGAGTAACTGGTTGTCTTTACAGGAGACTATACACAAAAAAATTCTATAGTTACCAGTTGCCAAACAAACCTGAGATTTGCTGTAAAAGATCTCTTTATTTTTATGATCTGAGTTTTCTGCGGCAATTCTACATTTTTTTCAGTGGTCAAAAGTAAGCAGGTTCAGAGCAACATGCAACAGTTCTCTACCCCAGACAGTAGTAAATTATACAAAATGCCTCTGGTTTAACTACATGATTTTTTTATATAAGCACGTGTAAAAGCTCTTAACCCTCCACCCCCCCACCCACATTTTTTCCCCCAAACCAAGGATTTTGTGGAAATAATTTCATTTTTCCTTCTAAGGCAGCAAGCAGATGTTGAGAGCATGGAATGATGTGAGATAATATGTTACAGTTATGACAGCTTTAATTGATGACTTGATTTCTGGTATTTGCTTTGGGAATTCCTACTCTTACCATCAGTTTAATCCATTTTTCTCTGCCTTAGAATTGTACTTTTAAACTCATCAAATACCTTGAATAAATTTGAAGAATGAAGCTTTATTTTAAAGTCATTTTCTCTTCTCTTTGTCTGAAAGACACAAATCTATTCAAGTTCTGGGTAATCACCCTTGTCGTCAATCCAGAACTAAAACTCAATAGTTCAGTGAACAAAAAAACTATTTCATGAGGATTTTTGAAACCGTTGATTACATAGAACGTCAGAGCACAGAAACAGGCCATTCGGCCCAACCAGTCCATGCCAATGTTTCCACACCATATAAGCCTCCACCCACCTATTCCTCTCTCATCCCTTCTCCCTCAAGTATGCATCAAGTTTCCTCTTAAATACATTGATGCTTTTTTTTCCAGTCAGGGATTCCAGCAGTGAGTTCCACAGCACATGGTCACTGTGATTTTGGGGAATAATATTTCTGTTTGATGCAACAGGATGTTGTCCTCCAACAAGATCAAGTATTGTTTGTCTGAGCACACTCACCTTCATGTCACTATTTCCTGAAACAATTCAACAATATACAAAGCTTACCAATGTTAATTTCATCATCCGTCTCCGCATCACCGATGCACTCAAACTGAAAATCTTGCAAGGACTGTGAAAACTTCTGAACAGCTATGGAAAGATCTGCAAAATAAATGAAGAAACATGGTCAGATTCCTTTATTCACTCAGAGCAACTATCATAAATGCTGATAATCTTAAGTGAACACGATTCCGATACCTTGTTTAAAAAGTGTTTGGCTAGAATTTTGAAAATGTTTGCAAATAGTCTTAAAGCAGTCAATAAGTTCCATGTATTTCTGCAGTGCTAAAGATGCAATATGTAAAGAGGGAGCTAAGCCTCTACAATATATAGATTACAGTGTGAATACGATTTCAACACACATTTCAAACAGATGGTAAACACTCAAATGAGCATAAGGAAATGGGTCTGTTAAGAGGTATACATAAACCATGTTATAAAGATGTTTTTACACAAGATTATTATTTGTGAGGTATTTATAACACAGGTCACCGAGTACGTCAGACAGCCTTATAAAAGGGATTGTACTGTAAGTACACGATAATCACAATAAGGAATTATGAGACTGATGCAGTTTCCTGATCATTTTTGGACAGAATTTCCCACGTTCCTACAGCTTTTTTTTACCCCTCCAGTGTCCTGATCTGCTCTTATTTACATTAGTCAAATACTTATACTTGATCTTTCCATTGTACTAAGTCAAACTTCTTTTTTCCCATGCATGTGTTTTTAGTTAGTTTGGAGGTGGGGGGGAGGGGGGGATGAAGAAAAGCAAATATTGAAATCCCCAAGGTACGGAAGGCTTTCAACAAAGCCAAGGACCTTAGTATTTTACCTCATCCCCTGGACAATTATCTACAAAGTACGATTTCAGGTCACAAAAAAACATAACCTAACATGAAAACTTAACACTAAAATCTCTTCCGAAAATACACTAATCATCTCCACAAGCAAACAATCCATGCACTATATTCTACAATCTTTGAAAATCTACTCCTCTTCATAATATAATAATAATAATCCTTGCATTTGATATAGCGCTTTTCACGTTGGGAGGACGTCCCAAAGCGCTTCACAGAACACACTGTAAAGTGAATTGACTGTATATTTGTGGGCGAATGCGGCAGCCAATTGCGCACAGCAATGTCCCACAAACAGTCGTAGATTGAAAATGACCAATTTATTATTGTTTTTGGAGGGATTATTATTAGGCGTGTGGAGTAAGGAAACTTGCCCAAGGTTTCGCCCTGCCTGGAATTGAACTCAGGTCTCTCACTTGCAAAGCGAGTGCTCTAACCACTGAGCTACAGGACTCCACTTCATACTGTAGTTTCAACATAATTGAACAATATTCATATGGTAGAACAACTTAGTTAAATCAGATTTCCTCAAAGCTGCAGTAATAAGAAATGTAAAACCAAGTACGCAAGACAGATCAGCAAATTAAATTAATAATCATTCCATTTGCCTTATCTTGTTGAAAGGGCATCTCAAAGCGCTTCACAGGAATTACTGTGAAATGGAGTCATTGTGCATTTTGTAGGCAAATGCACCAACACAATTGCACACAGCAATATGCCACAAATAGCATGAAATGAATGATCAATTTTATTGGTCATAGGTGAACTGAGCAATTCATATTCTAAACACGAATAAAATATATTTGGGATTCACTACGTCAACAGTACGATGAAGAAAACTCTTTTTACTTAGCTTTTGAACATGTACAAGTAAACCATTTAAAACAGATTGAGGCACATATCATTCTTTATTCATTTGCGAACATTTGGCAGAAAACTTACAATCTATTGAAGAAAAATGGATCTATAAAGGTCTCTGATAAGCACACATTTGACCAACTTAATTGTTTAAAAAATACTGAACTGGGAACAAGACTATTGATGTGAAAAGTGAAGCTCTAGTATTTTGTGCCAGTTTACTTTGTTATTCACAGATATTGTTTTGGAAGAATGATCCACGATGAAATAAAGCCATTCTTGATCTTGAAACAGAACTGCTGGCTAGTATCAATTTCATAGTGTTCTGGGCTTAGTTTTCCTTGGCACATTTAAATTTTTGGAAGGTCTGTTCAATGTATCAATAACCAACAGTGATAAAACCTTGAATCAAACAGTCACAATATAAGATTACAGTACAGCATAAAGCAGATTTTGGTGGTCTACTCATGGCTCAGTGTCAGACTCTGCCACTGCGAAGCATTCCGGGACTCTACCCTGTGTGAAGGGCACTATATAAATGCAAGTTGTTGTTAACAAGGTAGCTGTATCAAAAGTGACAGGTCCACAAGCTACGAATTTTACATAGAGTGATGTGGCATGGAAACAGGTCATTCAGTCTAACTAGTCAGCGCTGATGTTTATAATCCATGGGAGTCCCCACCCCTCCTATATCCCTCTTTTTCCTTCCCCCTGCATACAGCAAGTTTTCTTTTAAATACATTGATGCTATTTGTTTGAACAACATTTAGATGAATGAAAAGAATCAACTTTTCTATTGGACTTCAAAATAACATTGCCTTACATTATGATTGGAAACAAACTTTAAGCCTCTAACCTGAAGTATTGGAATTTCCTAAACTATACTTCCAATAATAATAACATGCATTTATAGATGAGTTTCTTGTAAAATAAACATCTTAAAGTAAACTAAATTTAATTAGAAACCAAATTTCTTCTGGAGGCTAACACGGCAATCATCTATCCCACGAATAACGAGACTAGAAAACGATTCATTGGAATACAAGAGAATTCCTTTCTCGTCCAAATATACAAGACAGATAAGACAATCTCCACGTTTTACTGTAGCAAGTAGCAATGAAACAGCGAAATGAAAGACAAACGGAACCTAACTTAATACCACAATCAAAACAAGAATAATCTGAAAACGAATAATAAAGCTGTATTTAATATAGAATGGTATGTAGGCAAACATGGCAGCTGACCTGTGGCAGCAAAGTCCCACAAGCTAACAAGTTAAAATTAATTTAGTTTTTTTGGGAGGGTTGAATTGGTATGTCCAAGATAACAGGGACAATTAAAAATTTACAAAGGGAATTAGTTTTCAAGTCAAGAAAGGCGACCGATAAATTGATTGCATCGACATTTTAGAAAGGCTTTCTATTATGCTGTAGATGGACCAAATAAGAAACTGTATACTGCAAACACTGAACCAAACCAACATCTCTTATGAGTTTTACATTGATGATACGCTATAAAGAGGTTGATAACTGCTCATTTCCCTGCCCAGAGCTATTACAATTTCACTACATTTTACTTAATCTCACTCATCTATCATTTCACTGTTACTTTTGTTTGGTATTTTTCACTTAATTTCTTGGTAGCTGTTAACCATATTTATTCCTAATTTCTTGAATGCTCTGGTAAACCACAGCAGTTTCCTCTGCTGCTAAACTGATCCGCTAGGCTATGTACCACTGTTGGAATCACCGCGAGTCTACTGTATGACATTGGGTTTGCTCGGAAATGCACACCCGCTGCTGGGGGAGAGTTCTAAGGGGATTCTGGACAGAAGGAACTTTATTTCTGTTGGTATCTCAAATTACCTATCAAGCTACCGGCCCATCTCCAACCTCCCCTTTCTCTCCAAGGTCTTGGAAAGAGTTGTCGCCTCCCAACTGCGCTCTTTCCTCTCCACCCATTCTCTTTTTGAACCCCTTCAGTCAGGTTTCCGTGCTGCTCATAGCACAGAAACTGCCCTGGTCAAGGTCACCAATGATATCCTGACCATCTGTGACCAGGGCTCCCTCTGTCTCCTCGTCCTCCTCGACCTATCGGCAGCATTCGATACGGTCGACCACGCTATCCTACTCCACCGCTTGTCCTCCCACCTCAACCTTCAAGGCACTGTCCTTGAATGGTTTAGCTCTTACCTTTCCCACCGTCTTCACTTCGTCTCAACGAATGGCTTCTCCTCCACCCCCCGTACTGTCTCATGTGGTGTCCCTCAGGGCTCTGTCCTCGGTCCCCTCCTCTTCACCCTCTATATGCTCCCCCTCGGTGACATCATCCGCAAACATGGGGTTAACTTCCACATGTATGCGGATGACACCCAACTCTACCTTTCCTCCTCTACTCTCAACTCCACGACCACCGATGTCCTGACAGCCTGCCTGTCCGACATCGAGTCCTGGACGAGAGACAACTTTCTTCAGCTCAACGTGCGAAAAACCGAGGCCCTCCTGATTGGCTCACGTCAGCGCCTCCGCACCTCAGGCGCTGACACCATCAGCATCCAAGGCTGCACTCTCCACCTCTCAAAGCCAGTCAGGAACCTCGGCGTTTTGTTCGACCCTGAGCTGTCCTTTCTCCCTCACATCCGCACCACAACTGGCACCGCCTTCCATCACCTCCGGAATATCGCCAGATTACGGCACTACCTCACCCCTCACGCTGCTGAAACCCTGGTTCACGCCTTTGTCACCTCAAGGCTGGACTATGGGAACTCTCTCCTCGCCGGCCTTCCCGCCACCTCCCTCCACAAGCTGCAGGTCATTCAGAACTCTGCAGCTCGTGTACTGTCCCGCACCAGGCTTCGGGACCACATCACTCCTACCCTCGCTCGCCTCCACTGGCTCCCCATCCCCCAGAGGATTGATTTCAAGATCCTCATCCTCACCTACAAGGCCATTCACGGCCTTGCTCCCTCCTACCTCTCCAACCTACTATCCCCCTACCTACCTGCCCGTACCCTCCGTTCCTCTGGCTCCGGTCTGCTCCACGTCCCCCGCCCCAACCGCCCTACTATCGGTGGTCGGGCCTTCAGCCTCTCAGCCCCGAGGCTCTGGAACTCCATCCCCCAGTGCCTTCGCCTTGCTTCCTCCCTTTCCTCCTTCAAGGCCGGTCTCAAAACCTTTCTCTTTGACCGTGCCTTCAGCTCCCCTCTCGACTCTCTTCCTCTTCCTCCTCCTCGCTCCCTCCCTTCCCTCCCCTCACCCTGACCATTTCCCCCCTCCTCTCTCCCTCCCTTCCCTCCCCTCACCCTGACCATTTCCCCCCTGCTCGGGTCATGACCCAACTGTGCAGCGCCTTGGGACGTCCTCCTGACGTGAAAGGCGCTCTATAAATGGAATCTTGTTGTTGTTGTTGTACCCAAAACACCGAACATACAGAAATGCAGACTGCCACAAACTTATCACAGAATGTTAAAGATCCAATGGCAGTATTCAAAAAAAGGAGTTTCACCGATTTAAGATAGTTGTTGAAAGAAATAGAGGGTAGGTTAGGAAAAAAAAATTCACTCAGCGAGTTTTTCAGATCTGGAATGCATTACCTGAAAGGGTAGAAGCCGATTCAATAACAACTTTTAAGAGTGAAGTAGATGGGTATTTGGGGAGGACAGGATTGCAGAGCTATGGAGAGAAAGCAGGCCAATGGGATTGAGTTGGATTACTCTTTTAAGAGCTGGCACAGACTCGATGGGCCGAATGGCCTCTTTCTGTGCTGTATGATTCTATGAAAACAACATGAAAATGCCTCAAAGTTGCCGCAACAGGACATTGTGGAAAATAACACACCTGTGGCCAGTTATTTAAAAACCACAGAAAAAANCATATCAGCATCAGAATCAAACTGGAACCGAGTTACAAATATAGGAGTTCTCTAGTTGTCAAGGTTTAATCATCTGGCTTCCAACAATAACATGTTCTGAAGAGTCTCTTATCACGTTTTTTTTAAATTGAGTTGTGTGACGTTCACAATCTTGTTATTTACAGTATATTACACAGCACACATTGGTTGTAAATATATGCTAAGAAATACTTCAAGACAGTTGTATATATTTCAATAGCACTACCAATTGGCTGAAGGGTTAAGAGGGGTAGGCTGTGTGCAAATTCGCTGGACGTTAAAGTTCTAATGGCAGTATTCAAAAAAGGGAGTTTCTCCTGTTACAATAAGTAGCATTGATATAGGGCAAATACAGATATGGGTAAATTGGCTGCTTCGCTTGCCTACAAGTTACAGTCAGTACACTTTGCAGTCAAGCACTTTGAGACGTCCTCCCGACGTGACTGGCGCTATATGAAATGTAAGGATTATTATTATACAATCATTTTTCAAAACATAGACAGAACACAGAAGAAAGAACCATGGGTATGATTTACCTCTCACTCATACAGCTTTGATTATACCAGGCTTTGAAAGCCATCAACTGTACCTCGCAGGCCTTCATCACAAACTCTCCATGCAAAGGGGGCAGTAAGGCTAAGGACCCACTGTTGGAAGCAATCACCCAAATTATTCTGTCTTTTCACGTACTCCTAGTTATGTTTTTATTTTTCTATATCCTCAACTTCCTTTTGCAGTTTTTTTCTTCCCTGCCTCCTAGCATTTCTGTTGCATGTAACTTGATCCCAAGCCTAATCCAACTATATTTTGTAGCTGGCCACCAGGAAGTAGGCAAGAATGAGTTGAATTGGATCCATTTTTTTCCTTCCCCCCTCCCACCACTCTAGGTGAGCAATCAATCACTTTGTTTCACTCCACAAATTCCCAGAAGAGCCATCAAAATCAGTTCCACCTTGTGGTGTGAAGCCCTACCCTACAAACATGCTGCCCAAGAGTGCGATGTTGTACAAGTGCATCCATCACCACCAGACCACCTCTTATGTTTCAACTCATATTTATTTTCGTTACCTTTGGTCAGTCTTTATTTGGTTTCCTTCCATTTTTTCAGCCCTCTCTTTTAGATTGTACATAAGGTCAAAGAGGTGTGTGTATATATACGTGTGTGTGTATTTAAGATCCATTAAAAAAATAAATAGATGGAACTTAGGTTCATTAGATGAGTAGGCAAAATATTACATAAAATTGATAGTGGTTTCCTGCATTGTAAGTTCGATTGCCAAGATTAATCTGAGGCCAGACCAAAGTGAGGTGTGCATTATTTTCTTATTTTAAGATTAATCTGATGGTCAGAATTTTTCAGTACAACGTCCACATATATCTATGCAGTCTGCTTGTTTAAACTGAGCCACAATGTGTCTACCTGCAATTTATTTAAAATCTCTGGACCAATAGACCAAACCGGTTGCTTCAAAGGAAGAGAGAAAACTGAAAGGAAAGTAGATAATAGGAAAGAAAATATTTTCTTTGAAAAGGGATCAGCATTTACTAATAGAAATTTTTTTCCTATGATGGAGCACTCCATCTTAAAAACATTAATTTCTTAATAGAGAATGCAAAAGTGCTAGATTCATACTCAAAGTTAAAATCATACGTCATCCAATTTATCAGCCAGATGATTAAAAATGCTGAAATGTTCAAAATCACAAGAGCAGGTAGAGTCAATAATATTTTCTAACCATTCAAGCATAACTCAGGAAGGAAGCACGCTAAACACTGTAGGATTATATTGCAATTTTTTTAAAAAAGTACACTATTCTATAAAACACCCTAGGCAGCACCTAGAGAAAAAATACTCTGGAACTGGTCCAGGTAATCATTTATACAATTTATAACCCAGGAAGATTTTAGCAACCCATTTTAACACCCTGTAAATGATTTTGTTTTTAAACAGTGTCAACTGCTGTGCAAAAAGTCCCACATTTCATCTCCCAACAGGGGATTGTCTGCTATTGAAATGTAAATCTATCTTTCAAATTTACTGGCACCTAACCACTGTAAACCAGACAATATCTTTGCTGTGGGTGGGGGGGAAAGAGAGAAAACCTAACTGGTTTCTTGGGATGTACTTTTTCCAAGGTTGCAATTTACAGAGGTATTTGGAATATCCAGTTTTATACAATGATTGCATGCAGGGGATTTCTAAGTTATTCTGGCTCTTGTGACTAATAGACCAGAGAAGCTATATTTTTAGACCAAGCGGGCATGTTGTTTTTCTAAACGTTTCTGGCTTAGTTTCCCACGGCTTTGCATTTTCTAGTCTATTAAATAAAAACAGCCAATGAAACCAATCTTTTCTCTCCCTTGTTTTGCGTTCCCTCGTGGTCCTGTGGCCGACCCCCAGTAGCTGGGAACTTCAAATGCAAGCTCACAAAATCCTCCACAAGCACTGCTGATGGAAATGGCCGATTGATTTTTTGAATGTCACAAGAAATAAGCACACCAACAGGAAAATGGTGCATTAACAGTGCCTACTTGCAAAAAATTTAACTCCATTGCGCACACTTTTCAAGAACTAATGGTTCAGTCATTTTACACGTGTTGTGCATATGCGCAGAGTGAGGAGCAATATAGAAATTCAATCAAGTTGTATTACTGGATATATAATGCCGATATATATATATGCGTGTGTGTCTATATATACAGTGGAAGCCAGTTAAGCCGGACACATCGGGGACAGCTGTTCTGTCCGCCTTAATAGGTGTCTGAGGTTAGCCGAAATACCATTCCCAGCCAGCAGAGGAGCCCCACCGAAGGCGTATAATATGTAAGAATTGTTTCACTTGAAGCAATGTTAACTAACCAGATAGTTAAAATACTCTCACAGAATTCACTGAAATATACTTACATTTGTTTGGCTGCAAATTTCAGTTCAGTACTTTCCCGCCCAGCAGTGGGGGTGGAGCTTCCTCCCTCCCATTGCCGTTCCCAATGGATGGGAAGGAGACCGGTTTGCGGGAGCTTCGAGGGGATTGACAGCCTGCAGTGGCTTGTGAATGGATGGGTTCCACCGATTCACAAGCAGCTCAACTGTCAATCGTGATTTCCCCTCCCTATACAAATGAATCGGGGCTGGGCATTTAGCTCAATTTACCCCATGTTCGGGGTTAACCGGCATCTGGCAAAAGCAGATTCCACTGTACATTTATGGAGTCCCATAGTGTAATATGTAGCGCGCTCACCTCGCAAGTGACAGGACCCAGGTTCAATTGTCAGGTGGGGTGAAGGCAAGTTTCCTTACTCGACACGCCTCTATTTACCTGGCAGTAAGTAAGAACCCGGTTGTTAGTTCGATTCGCGAATCGCTTTCCAGGGTAATAATCTAATAAAAAAATGTGGCAACTCAATCCACGACTGACTGTGGGACACTGCTGTGCATAATTGGCTGCCGCGTTGCGCCCACAAAATACAGTCAATCCACTTTACAATATATTCTGTGAAGCGTTTGAGATGTCTCAACGATGTGATGAGGTGCTGTGTCAAATGCAAGGTATCATATCAATGCGTTATATATTTATTATGTTGCATACACAACATAACAAACACCAGGGAAAAATATAATGAATGCTGAAAACAAGAAACACAAAAGCTTTTCATCTTGACAAGTTATTTATGGAGAAAATGCTGTATTAATAAGGACCGAACTGTGTGCGCTGATCAAAGGTCACAGTACACAGTATCAGAGAGCGTATTCCAGTAAGGACCTACTGTGTAGCTTCATCTCCCCACCCCCACCATCAGTGTCCGACAAAGAGGACTATTTAGTACCAGCATGCCCAAAGGAACATGCTGATCAGAAGACGTTTAGAAAGTTCAACTGCTCGAGTACTGAGAGTAACAGCCTGTGAAGTCCTACTACTCAAGGTAATTTAACAAACACACGTCAAACTGGTATTTTCTCCCGCACAGCCATAGACTTAAAACAAACACAATATTCACTTGGTCTCCAATGACTCATAGAGAGGAGGTGCAAGAGAAAGGAAAAATACACAAATAAAACACTATAATTTTCAACTAAATAGAACTACAATAATGTGAAACGTCATTGTCTAAATAAGGTGTTATTCGAGCAAAAAACAAAAGATCATCTAACAAAATCAGCATTCTCTCAAAAGTGCAAATGTTTGGAAAATTAAACTTCGAAAATAGTTTATTTTCTTTCCTCATGTCCACGATGAGTAATTCTGCTCAACAGACAAACAAGAACTTTATCGAACTTTAATCTTCTGATAGAGGGCACTGTACCAATTGACATATGAACAAGTGAGACAAATTAGCACATATGTATCAACCTCAATCTTTCTCTCCTCTCGCTTAACGACCCGACAAAAGGCTGTTAATGTAAGTGAAAACTTCATCCTGGTAATTTTCTGGAATTCATCATTTCCTCAAAAATAATCGGCAGCTCGAGAAATATTTCATAACCCAACTTGATTGAGATTCCATATTACCACATGCTTATCCAAGATTATCATTTGTGTACTGATAAGTTATAAAATTGCACAATTCTGTAGATTACATTTAGTATTTACATGATTTACCTGAAAATATGCAAACAGGGAAAGATGCAGCATGATGTAACTTAATGTAAAGTATCTGGCTTTTAGAAAAACATGCATAGTTTTATTGTATATTAAAATAAATACAAAGGATTATATTGGTCTTTGATAACTCTTTTTCTAGATTTTATTTAGAAACATGTAAGTTATAATGCTGGATGTCCCCATTGTATCCTCATTCTGCTTAATAGAAACCACTTACACAAACATGCTGTGTAATTTACCATAATTAATGGCACAAACAAGGATGAGGGGTGTACCATAAAACCACCCAATGAAATGGAAAGATAAACAAAGACTCATACCCTTGAGGTAAGCAGTTAAACAGACCCCAGGGCTCACTTCATTCCTAAGTTCCCAGACACAACATATAGTTGAACAGATCTTCACTGCAAAGGCACCTATCAGAGTTCAGAGGTCACAGTTATGAAGATCTGGCTAGCAATGGAAGTCCAGCAACCTCAAAACCATTTACACAGTAAGGACTTGGTCTCGATATCTGAATGAAATCAATAACTATTGAGCTTCATACTGCTAGTACTCAAATACTCACAACTTGTAATTTGATAAACAACAGAGTCTGTAGTCTCTTGTCTTGGAATTTGCGGGTATACTTGTACCATATTGTTAATGTGTAAATATTAATACTTATACATATACATACCAAAGATTTTTTCAAAATAAGTCATCTTTATAGACAAGAAAAATAATCCTCCTTGCTTTTGACATAGTGTTTCATCTCATCATCAACACGCCTCAAAAACATCACAAGATTTGCTGCAAAGTGTATCAACTGTATTTTGTAGGAGAATGCAGCAGACAATTTGTCCACTCCTCTTTTTGAATTGTGCCAGAGGATCTTTAATGTCCACCCTGAACAGACACGATCTTGGTTTAACAACTCATTTGAAGGATGGCATCTCCAACAATGCAGAGCTCCCCCAACAATACAATGGCATGTCAGTTTTGACTGAAAGTCCTGATATGTGGCTTGAACTCAAGGCGCGAATGCGACCAACTGAGCCAAGCTGACATCTGCCTGGTGTGAAAAATCATATCCAGCAATCATACTGTACTACTTGGGACGTCCTCCCAACGAGAAAGGTGCTATACAAATGTAATCTTGTTGTTGTACTGTATTTGGAAATTATACATTCAAACAAGTGTCAAACAGACATAGTAATATGGACAGAACATTGTCTCTCTTTGTACTTGCTGCCCAAGAAAAATTCTGACTGTGTATGAGAAATGAATAAGGTCAGAGCATGTGATAATGAATAAGGTCAGAGCATGTGGTAATGAATAAGGTCAGAGCATGTGGAGTCAGGGGAAAAATAGCAGAATGGATAGCAAGCTGGCTGCAAAACAGAAAATAGAGAGTAGGGGTAAAGGGTAGCTACTCAGACTGGCAGGGGGTGGGCAGTGGTGTTCCACAAAGATCGGTATTAGGACCACTGTTGTTCACAATATATGCATTAATGATTTGGATTTGAGAATCAGCAGAGCAATTTCAAAATTTGCGGACATCAAATTGGGGGGAGTAGTTAATACAGAGTGCAACAAATTATAGCAAGACATTAATAAACTTGCTGAGTGGGCATTTAAATGGCAAATGCATTTCAATGTAAAAATGTGTGAGGTGGTACATTTTCTTAGAAGGAATAAGGAAGTCACATACATCCTGGAAAATAAAAACCTAAATGGGGTAGAGGAGCAAAGGAACAAGGCGTACACATACACAATTCACTAAAAGTAGCAACCCAGGTTAATAAGGCCATAAAAAAGCAAGCCAGGCATTGGGGCTCATTTCTAGAGGGATAGAAATGAAAAGAAGGGAAGTTATGGTAAACTTCTATAGAACCTGGATTAGACCACACTTAGAATACTGTGTGCAGTTCTGGTCCCCACATTATAGAGGGTGCAAAGGAGGTTCACAAGGATGATCCCAGAACTGAGAGATTATACCTATCAGGAAAGACTGAACATACTTGGACTCTTTTCTCTTGAAGAGAGGTGGGTAAGGAGTGACCTGATAGAGGTCTCTAAAATGATGAAAGGTTTTGATAGGGTAGTCATAGAGAAGATGTTTCCACATGTGGGGGAGACCAAAACCAGGAGCCATCAATATAAAATAGTCACAAATAGAACAAATAGGGAAGTTAGAAGAAATGTCTTTACACCGAGAGCAGTGGGAATGTGGAACATGCTACCACAAGCAGCTGTTGAGGCAAATAGCACAAATGTATTTAAGGGAAAGCTAGATAGGTACATGAGGGAGAAAGGAATAGAAGGTTATGCTTGAAGGCTTAGTTGAGGAAGGGCAGGAGGAGACTCATGTGGAGTATAAACACCAGCATAGACCAGTTGGGCCGAATGGCCTGTTTCTGTGCTGTATATTCTAATTTATGAATACATATAAAGTATTAAATTGTTCCCAATTTCTTTTTACATGCATCTAGTCAGACCCTGTTATAACACTCTCCAGTATAATGCAGGTCCACAAATAGTAGGGATGCATCACAGACCCACATTAGCAGATCTGGTATTGACTGGCTGACTTCCTGCACATAACACAGGCACAGAAGGTTTCCCAGAGTCTAAGGTCACTTATCAACTGTGGCACTTTTTACAGCATGAGCATGCTCACTTACAACACAGCCTCTGATTAATGGATCAAACCACCATGTTAAAACAGGATTTAACTAGAAGCAAAATGCAAAATACTGCAGATGCTGGAAATCTGAAACAAAAACAGAAGTTGCTGGGAACACTCAGCAGGTCAGACAGCATCTATGGAGAAAGGAAAGTGAGTCAATGTTTCAGGTCCACGATCCTTCGGCAGAGGTGGAGGTGGCAGATGATGGAGTGGGGAGTAAGCGATTCAGAAAGGTAGGGAGGTGCCAGGGCATGAAAGGATTTGTAGATGATGCTCAAAGCACTTAAATACATATTTATGTAATAAATGCATTTTATTTCTTCCTGTTACACAAATCTGTACTTGTGTGAACCAGACTGAGTTCCACATATGTATGCCACAAAGAGAAACCATATTGTTTTCACTTGTAAAATTTTAGCTTTTACTTTATAAATGTAAAGTGATCACTGGCAGAGTTACATTTGGTGTTTTCTGGGTCATTGGCAACAGCACGTAACCTTAGTCACTGCCCATCTTATCAGTGCAAGTTTTTTGCGCTTCTCCGAATAGGACTCTCTAGCTTCCTGAATGAGATTGCAAAGATTTAGAAACCACATTGGGAAAAACACCAGATTAGCCAATGGTTTGGGAATTTGTGTGCACATCTGTCTAACCCTAAATGTGGAAACTCGTAAAATACTTGGAGAACACTACCGATTCCTTTCAAAAGACGTTATCCTTACAGACGAGAATGATTTGCAAAAAAAGCCTCCAGGTGGTCCAAGAGCTTCAATGGTTTATTATGCGGAAAATGCTGTGAAAATTCTTCCCCCATTACATCTCTGTGAGTCAGTGAGTGGGGAGGTTTCACTAGGTTAGGTCATTTGTGCTTCTAATTTGTTTTACCAATTTGTCTTCTTCAGGATAACGATTGGGTTTAAGCACTCTGAGTCCCTATCCTGCATGAAGGATGCCATACAAATAGCACCTTGATATAGCATCTTATACAAGTTGCAGTTGTGATAAGGTGCTATATCAAATGAAAGGACTATTATTTAGTATAACACTCCTCTCTATAATGCCAAAAACTGAGCAGAGGGAGTGGACAGGTTGGTCAGGAGAAGCAACGCTGTGGAGGGCTTTGAAGGTAAGGACCAGGATCTTGAACTGTATTCTCTGAGTGAGTGGAGTCGTATGACGATGGGGGGGTGATAGTATTGCAGAGACTGGTGTGGGGTAGGACATGGACTGCCGAGTTCTGGATGATCTGCAGCTTGTGGAGGGAGAATTTGGAGAAGCTGACAAGCAGAGATCGCACAGTAGACACAGTAAAACGGATTAACTGTGTATTATTTTAGGTAAACACAGCAGCCAATTTGCACACAGCAATGTCCAGCAAAAAGCCATGGAGTGAGTGATCCATGTTATTTGGGTGATTAATGGCCAGGAGACTGGGTGTAACTCCATTCTCTTTTTGAAGAGTGCTACATGATATTTGTCTACCTGGACAGACAGACAGGACTTCGGTTTATATCAAGTACGAAGGACAGCATCTCCAACAATGCAACATATCCCCAGCTCTGCACTTGACCTTCGAACCTGTCTTCCACTCCTCTCTCACCACCATTATAACCCACATGAAACCGACCAACTGCTCCCTCGACCTCATCCCTACCTCTCTCCCATCCCTACCCCTTTCCTTACCTCCTAGCTCCACCTCCTTGCCCCTTTACTCACAGACATAATAAATATCTCCCTGTCCATTGGTGCCGTTCCCACCTCTTTAAAAACGGTCATCATCACTCCTATCCTTAAAAAACCCTCCCTGGACTCATTCCTGCTCTCAAACTATAGCCCCATCGCCAACCTCCCTTTCCTCTCCAAAGTTCCTGGAATGATTCATTGTTTTCCAGCTACATTCCTTCCTCTCCCCCAACACACTTCCCAAACCCCTCCAATCGGGCTTCCATGCCACCCAGGGCACAGAAACAGCCCTGGTCAAAGTGATAAGTCACATTCTGTCCATCTGCAACCAGGGCTCCCTCTGCCTCCTCATCCTCTCTGCTGCCTTCGAGACCGTTGACCACTCTATCCTCATCCACCACCTCTCCTCTCACCTCATCCTTTCACGATTCTGTCCTTAAATGGTTCAGATCATACCTTCCACACCATCTCCACTTCATCTCCTCTGGGCTCTGTCCTTGGTCCCGTCTTCTTCAATATCTATATACTCCCTCTTGGTGACATCATCCGCAGACATGGGGTCAACTTCCACATGTATGCGGATGACACCCAACTGTACCTCTCTGCCTCCACGCTTGAATCCAGGACCACTACTATCCTGACAGAATGTTTGTTAGACATCAAGACCTGGATGAGAGCAAACTTTCTTCAGTTGAATGACAACAAGACCGAGGCTCTCCCTATTGGCTCCCATCAGTGCCTCCCACCTCAGACGCTGACAGCATCACCATCCATGGTTGCACACTTCATCTTACTAAGCCAGTCAGGAACCTTGGGGTCTTGTTTGACCCTCAACTATTCTTTCTATCCCATATCCGTGCCGTGACTCATTGACTGATCCTCACCTTCAAAGACCTCCATGGTCTTGCTCCCCCCTACCTCTGCAACCTCCTAAACCACTGGCATCCTGCTCGCTCCCTCCGCTAAGCAGGCTGCATGTCCCCCGCCTTGCTCGCCCCACTATTGGCAGGCAGGCCTTCTGCCACTCTGCCCCCACCCTCTGGAACTCTATCCTGCAGTCCCTGCGCCTCTCCCCCAGTCTTGCCTCAAGTATCAGCATAGACTATACGGGTTCCAGTCCTGAAATGAGGCTTAAACTCACAAGCTTCTGGCTCAGAGGCGATGGTGCTATTATCTCACCAGTAGTACATCTCCAGTGGAACTCATTACTTAAGTATCTCAAAGCCAAGAAGGAAGGAGACATTCATCTAGCTGAACTTTAAACACAGCCCCAGAGGTGAATTGACAAAATGCCTATCAAGTTAACTGGTTTCTCTCTGCTTTTTCCTCATCCTTGATCAGATAATGTGGTTTAACCATTAGAACATATTAGTTTAGTTTCTACAAAAATGCTCCAAAATACTTCTTAGTAAACATCTAATTGCTTTGCTCTGCATGACCCGTGGCCCTTTAACTAATTTCACACATCCGTGGTCACAAGGACACTTGGTTCTTCAATTGAAGTGCAAACAGAGACTGTATTTGTTCTCCGTAATTATACTAAATCACTGCTTCTCTAACTTCAGCAATTGCTCCCACCATTCAAGAGTGGAACGAACTCCTGAGCATCCTCATATCATCGTCAGCAAGATGGCTGCTTATGATCAAAGTTAATAAAATTAGTTCTGGAATTCAGGAGAGTTTTCAAAGCATTCCATACCAGCTGTCTCCTGGAGGTTGGTTGCATTAATCTATAGCAGTCTAAAGAGCAGCCTTACAGCTCGCTCAACCTTAATCATTCAGTTCTTATCCTGGAGTTCATGACCTACCAATATTCGTTCCTCTTTAAAACTTTAGTCAGTCTCCCACAACAATGGGCATCTGGGGAATTAAGGTATTTACAACAAAACTCATCATTGATATGCAGTGTATATTTGGACCATGAACATAAGATTTAAAACAATGAGCTATTGGAGCAGAAACATTTTAAGGGCACATGTAATCGTGACTTGAAGGATCACTCTATTGTTTCCCCCCATGGACATAAATCAATCTAACTAATCAACCATGACAATTTCCTATTTTCAAAGAGAATTCCAAGGCAAATTAAGCCTTATTGGCATTCAGTTGAATACAGTATAAAGCTTTTCTGAACAAAGCCGGTCATGATATCTGAACATTTTCAAATTAAATTTTTTTAAAAATTGCAACCCGTCCCATATTTTATTCTCAGGCATAAACTGTAGAATAATAAATATACTGGAGCTAAAACTGTAGAATAATAAGGGAACAGCTGTTAGGACTTTTTTTATATACTTTTCTTGGAAGAATTGCTATAAGGCGCTCCTTTTTTCACACAATCCTGGAACGATTCAAAGTTTTCCTTCAGTTCCTGAGAAAGTCCCCGGTGGCAACATCTGCAGACGTACTTGCATTGCCGAGCCACACACGGATAATGCATTTAAGCTACTGTAGTATGAAGCAGCAGGTGTAGGAAAGTAAACGTTCAGTCTTAGTTTTCCCTACAGTGTTGTATCTTTTGTTTTTGACACAATGTTTAATGAAAGGAAGAAAGAGAATTTGATTCCAGATATTTGCTATCATAGATCACACAGTCAACGTGGTCTAAATATCTACAAAATTCAGCACAGAAGTGAAGCAATGCTGCAGTTACCATGGATACAATTTGTTCTTCTGAATCGTCCTCTTAAATTTCCTGTATAAATCATCCCTGAATGAGAGACAAGTTGGTGGCTTGTTCCCAGATCTCTTCCAATGCCCACTCTGAAAACGGGGATAATCAGAGGGATAAAATTCCAGTCGGCTTTAAATGAGAAATTTGAAGACACCCAATGAAGAATGGTGCAACATCATTAATGTTGCTTCAGGTAACACTGACACGAAGTGGAGCTCTCATAATAGCAGTCCAGAACTTCTTCCACTCCGCATCTAGCTTCCGCTTCTCATCCCTTCACAATGGCGCAGCCAAGATCAGTAAAAGACGGTTTGTGATGGATCACAGACATGATGCAGTCACTAGACCAACCTACAAGACACCTTTTTCCTGTGGACCTCAAATAATGCAGCACACTGAAAATATTACACAGTCACTAGTTAAAATTCCACAAAGACAGTCTGGGAGGAGGTTGCCTTAGCCCTATGGCTAAAATACATTTTTGAACTATTACTTGTAATCATGTGCATCCAAAATAAATATTTTCTCCATAGCCCACCTGTGAAGCTGTCTGGGTCAACTAGAAGAACAACTTTTAAACTGATTTGGAAGCGCTCAAGCACTTCGAGGTGTGAACGGTTCTGTATAAACACAAGTTGTTGCTGTTAATTAAACTAAATATAAGAGCATTCAAAATTAGATATTGTGAATTGAATTGCGTGCGAAAATTTATAATCTCTTGCATTTTTAAATATTAGAACAATAAGACAAGACTCCGAGAATCCATACCGTATTTACAAAGTTGGTGCCTACACAATACCACTACTAAACCCATAAACCCGTACTGAGGGCGACAGTACGGGTTTATGGGTTTAGTTGCATTGCTCGAGAGGGATGAAGATCAGAGCCCCATTCAGGGGCCAGTTTTGACAATTCTGAGATGTGAGTTACTTTGTCATTCCGCAGTCATTTCCAAATCATATTTTGTCGTTGATGTTATATTTGAATATCAAGATAGTTCCAAAACTAAAATTCACCAAGGTTATACCTTTTCCAGCTAAAAGCAGTGTACGTTCGTGTGAACACTTTCAAAATACAGAATGTCTTACGTAACTAAGCAAGAATCAAAATAACATCGGTCATCATCCATTCTCAAAATTTTCCCCTTTCCACCAATCCAGTATGTTTCCCTTCTTCAGGCAAAGTATTCCACTTAAGCATACAAGTTCTTGCAATAGAACATTGAGATTGCTAATCAAAGCGCCTCCAGGGGTCAAAGCTCCAAATTGTTATTTTAAACTTGGCAGAAGCATTATTGAATGAGTTTTGCCAAGTGCCCATCCAAGCCACTAAACAAAACACTTCACATTTTTACAACATGCTCTGAAAAAGGTCACAAAAGTTCTTTCCAAATTCTACTTCTTTTAGCCAAAGCAGGAATGATGGAAGGGGTAGATAAATCAACAGCCCAGACACTTGTTTTAGATAAACCAAAAGAAAACAGCAACCACACTTAAAAAAAAGTAGCTTCCCATTCACAATATATTCTTTAAAAATGTTGTCAGTCGACTCAAATGGTAGCATTCTCACCTCCAAAGATTGAAGGTTTAAGTCTTACATCAGGATTTATGAACTCACAGTCTAATCTGATGATCCAGTGTAGTGTTGAAGGTGTGCTACATTGTTGAAGATACCGTTGTTTGGATGAGATGTCAAACCAACATCCTATCTGCCTGTTCAGGTGAACATTAAACTCCCATGGTACTATTTTAAAAGAGAAGAGTTTCTCTTTGTGTCCTGGCCAACAATCTCCCAGATCAAATTGTTTATTCGCCTCATGGCTGTTTGTGGGGCATTACTGTGAGCAAATTGACTGCTGCACATGTCAAATATACAGTCATAACATTTCTCAGTAAAATCCTATAAAGTGCTTTGAGATATCTCGATAACATGAGAGGGATTAAAGGACATGGGGATAGGGCGGGTAAATGGAATTAGGTTAGATCAGCCATGATCTTAGTAAATGGCGGGGCAGGCTCGAGGGGCCGAATGGCCTACTCCTGCTCCTACATCGTATGATAAAGCATTATACGAAATGCAAGGATTATTATAATTGGAAGACCTACAGATGCAACTCTAAAAGTTACAGAAATAATGAGGAACATTTAGAAAGTTTTCAGTGTTGAACTGTTCAGGGTCAGTAAAATAACATCTCTGATCAATGACATACTACAAAGGTCTCGTACTCATACTACAAGACAAAACTGGCAAGTACAAACAAACAAAATTATATTTGTATAGCGCCTTTCAAGTCGGGAAGATGTCCCAAAGAGCAACTAATTTACCAGTTAATCTATTATTGTGGGTGATGAGAAACCTTAATTATATCAAGCTACTTCCCCCTTAAATATCCTCTTACCAATTGTAGAATTAAATTTCCTGCACATCATCACGTATATTACTGGTCAGTTCGAATAGAAAGGTTACTTTTGAATGGGGTCATAAACATGCGGTCAAACTTTAATCATTCAAAGTGCTCAGTTTTACACAATTAATTTTTTATCGAAAATCACAAGGCCAATTCCCTGATTAATTTGAGCATCTTGGGAAAGTCCTATTATACCCATACCAATCAAGCTCTATACGTGTACTAACCGGCAGAGAATCACCACCCATGACCTGCTGCACCTAGATCACATAGAGAGAGTACACATTGAAGGAGTCCTGTAGCTCAGTGGTCAGAGCACTCGCTTTGCAAGCAAGGGACCTGGGTTTGATTCCCGGCAGGGTGAAACGTTGGGCAAGCTTCCTTACTCCAGACACCTGATAATAATCCCTCAAAAAAAATAATAAATTGGCCATTTCAATCCACGACTGTTGGTGGAACTCTGCTGTGCGCAATTGGCTGCCGCATTTCACGCACAAATATACAGTCAATTCACTTTACAGGCTATTCTGTGAAGCGCTTTGAGATGTCTAGAAGAAGTGAAAAGCTTTACATCAAATGCAAGGATTATTATTTTTTTCCAACCTAAACTGGTGCTTGCTCAGCTACTGGAGTCAACTACTCTAATCTCAATACCCAGTTTGTTCCCCTTATAATAATAATCCTTGCATTTGATAATATATTCTTGCTCTTCAAAGACTTACGTATTCCCTTTTAAGTATAGCTAAATTATAACTTATGACTAATGTCAGCCATTCCTCAACCCACAAGATGGATATAAAAGGGAGAATCACCTGGGCATTGTTTCTGAGCAACACTGGCTGATAGAGGCTTGTCTCGCACACTTCCTCTACCCCCACCTCCCTTCCCTCCAGTCTTTCCTAAGAAAGATCCGAAAAAAGACAACTGGGATAAAATACCCCAAATTATATGATCTTCCTATGCCATTCTTCACATGAGCTTCACAAGCACAGCTGTTCATTCCAAAACCAGTGGATCTGCAGAATTGAACTCTATCCATTTTTAGTTTTCTTTCTGAGAGGAAGCCGCTAGGCTGAAACTCACCCCCGCTAACAAATCATTAAGTCATGCATTCACAGCTGCAGAAATGTTTCAGCTGACCTGTGGAAATAAATATCTGTCTAATATCTTAGTCTTTTGAATTGCACAAGCACAGACTGTTCCACAGGTATAATAACAATGGCTGGGACTAGATCATCCACCCTGTCTCTCAGCCTCTGTTTATCAGTCTAGACCAATACAAACAACTATTTTATCTCCTCCTCCCACCACCAAAATCACTTTATCAGACATGATGAAAACTGCCAACAATGAGGATTTGAATAAGGATGATGCAGTGGCATTTTCTTCATCAACTATGAATGTAAGGAATATTTTGGCCGCAAGATGGTAAAATTCCTCTTTGTAATGAAATGAAAACTAGGATTGCCAAATGCTGCAATTTGATTTTAATGTATTAATGAGTCACACAGATGTCACAGGTCCCAGACTCGATGTGATATCAGTACACAGTTGGGTAATGACAATTGGATAATGACAGATGGAACACTATAGCTGGAAAAATAGCTGGGGCTATTTGTCTCAAACCTTGTCTAATCAGCCTGCTTTGAGTTATATTCTGTTGCCACATTCAAACTCAGCAAGGATGCCCATCTCCCCCACTAAATTAATTACAAACATTCAGTTCACACATAAATGTGTAACTGTTTATCAGTTTGAATCACTTTATTTACCACTTGGCAAAGTAGCTAAGGCAAGCCAGGGTCTGTGTACCATTACCCATCATGAGTCAGCTCCTTCAGGAGAGAAGAGTGGAAAATTGCTGAGGGATAAATTAAATGGAATAATGGTTTAAGGCACTATCAATATTAAGACCACATTCAATCCTAAAGTGAAGAAAGAGTTACGACAAAAAAGCGATCCTTTTTAGGTACAACATCTTGGTGTCATCCATCACCAAGAGCGGAGAGACAATATTCTAAGATGACAGACTGAGTTTTTGCTCAATACTGCCTCCGGAACATTTAGCCAGGCTCAACAACTGGGAGTGCAGATCTATGTCCTATTCAGGAGTACAGCACATTAGCACAATAGACCTCTTTTAAAAAAATCAGTACTACTTATTGACTAAACTAAGTCAGTTTTAATCAACAACAACAACTTGCATTATAACACCCTCACCCAGGGTAGTTCTTGAAGCTCCATAACAACTAAAGAAAAGTTTCACTGGTTTGCAGAAACTCCACCAGGTGTCAGCCTGATTAAGTTGGTAGAACTCTCGCCTCTGAGTCAGAAGGTTACTGGTTTAAGTGAAACAAGAGAAACTATTTCCTCTGGTGTAGGAATCCAGAACAAGGGGGCAATCCTCAAATTAGAGCTAGGCCATTTAGGAGCGAAATTAGGAGGCAGTTTTTCACCCAAAGGATATTAGAAATCTGGAATTCTCTTGCCCCCACCCACCCCCCAAATAGCTGCGTATGCTGGATCCATTCACATTTTCAAGACTGAGATGGATAGATATTTGTTAGGTCAGGGTATCAAGAGATAATAATAATCCTTGCATTTGATATAGGCTTTTCATGTCTTCTAGACGTCCCAATACGCTTCACAGAATATACTGTAAAGTGAATTGACTGTATATTTGTGGGCGAACGTGGCAGCCAATTGTACACAGCAATGTCCCACAAACAGTCGTGGATTGAAAATAAGCAATTTATTGTTTTGTTTTTTGGAGGGATTATTATTAGGCATGTGGAGTCAGGAAACTTGCCCAAGGTTTCGCCCTGCCTGGAATTGAACTCAGGTTTCTCACTTGCAACGCGAGTGCTCTAACCACTGAATTACAGGGCTCCACAGTCCCAGGAGGACTCCCAGGAGATACTGAGCAAAGGTGGGTAATTAGAATTAAGGTACAGATCAGCCATGACCTTAATAGATCGGCAGAACAGGCTCAAGGGGCTGAATGGCCTATTCCTGTTTCTATGTTTATGATCAACTTTGAACTCACATAGTCCAGGCTGACACTCCACTGCAGTGCTAGGGGTGTGCTGCTTCGAGTACTGTGCTTTGGATGAGGTGTTAAACCGAGGTTCTGTCTGCCTGTGCGGATGGACATTAAAGATCCCGTGACACTATTTTAAAATTGACGAGTTTCTCCTGGTGCTCTGCCCAATAAACCTGGTTAAAATTAACGAGTTTCTCCTGGTGCTCAGCCAATAAACCCCCAGGTAAATTTGGTCATTCATTTCATGGCTATTTGTGGGATATTGCTGTGTGCAATTGGCTGCTGTGTTCACTCACAAAATGCACTGTCACTACACTATATAATAATTCATGTGAAGAACTTTGAGACCTCCTCCTGATATGAAAGGCACTATATCGGCAAATTCAACACAAACTAGGAATTGAACCTGCATTTCTTCTCGTCTATAACTTGGTTCTAACCCCAGTAGTGTCTAATGTGTTCCTCTTAATTCATCACCAGTACAGCACCTTCACTGTCAGCAGCACATTACCCTGGTATCACATATTTTATCTTGAAATGCTCTCTGCTAAAATGACTGGATGGTCAGAATCTGTAATTGTACTTATAATTTCAGATTCCATTCCAGTACATTTTGTGAGGGAACACAGTAGCACAAACATTTTGGATGCCACTTTTAAATATTATTATGATGACAAAGCCCATGATAAAACTGCACTGGATGTGTGACATAAATGCTATTAATATAAACACCTGGTGCAGAATACAATATTTCATTATTCTACTCAGAGGGAGCATGAAAAAACTGTATTCATGTACTCACAGATATTTTGCTACTAAAATACTAGTGGGATAAGATTTTAACACGGTAATAAAACTGGATTAACACAAGTTTAAAATTTACAAACATAAACGGGCAGCAGAATATAAAACTTTGCAGATGGTGAAGCCTTCAGTGAAGAAATCTATACTAGAGTGGAACAATATAAACCCTCGTTCTCTCATCTTGATTTATTAATTGCAGGATAACTCCAGGGTTTTAGCTACTAAAACTGTCTTTTGCAATTGTTCCTGTTTAACGTCACTTGAAATTTAGTATTCCACTAACTTACTGCAGGCACTGAAGAGAAACATCCAAATCTACAATTAACATTTAAAAGGGACTTGAAGCAATCTCATGCTGGAGTCAGAAATAAATCGAACAAATATAACTGTTTGACCATAGCTGTGAGAAGGGGTGGGGGAGGAGATCCTCAAACAACAGCAGTAAACAGCAACTTACTTTTATAAAGAATTTCTCATAGAGGATAATATCTCAGAGCACAAGGGAAATTTGTGCATAGCTTTGATGAACTCCACATAAGTTATGGATGAGAAAAGGGGCAACTTTGTGCATAGAGTTACAGTACTCTAGTCTATACAAATCTGAATTCAGGTTACATTTGGAAAAGATTATGGAATAAGTTCCCTCCAAACAATTCAGAATTCCATGTGACGTATCCTCGCAAAACAACTTTCAAGGCAACTTAGGAGCTACTGAACCTTGGCAACCACATGCAAATTTACAAGTTTAATTTATTAAATAAACACTTTCTAGCTAGGACCATCCTACCTATTTAGGGTTTTGGCTTACAGAAATTAGCAAAGGTCTACACTTGTAATTTGCACTGATGGTTGATCATCAATAGTACTTTGGATTATTTCAGATGTCCATGGCTTCTTCAGGAGCATTTCCTAAGAGTCAGTTCAGTACTCCTCCCTCTTCTCAACACCTGGGTATTTTTTGTAACCCTGTAAAGATAAAGGATTGGGTGGACCAACCGGTATTCCAGCTGAGAAGCTCTGGATCCAAGACTGGTTGAACTACTATGCAGGTTGAACTACATATCCCTGTAGGCTAATGACTCTCCGATTGCTAATGGTTATGCCACACTGTATTGAGTTTCAAATTGTTCCAGGAAATTTTCACAGGATATAAAAGGCATTGGAAAATAGTTGACAATGAGATCACTCTCACTACTATCAATGCTATCACAATTGAAAGACATTCTGAGTATTAAAGTTTGAATGCAGAGACTTTATCCAATAGCTCAAGGAGTTGAGCACTTGGTTTTTAATCAGAGATTGCAAGTAGTTTATTTTTTTGAAACCTATTGTCTGGAAAATAATTGTTTTTTCAAGTCATTCATTGCTCAAAGGATGAATAGCTTTACCACACTTTGTTCAGATTTGTCAAATGTAAGATTAGGACCCATCTGGAGAAGTTCCTGAAGCAGCAAGGTCCAGACATTGTAAGATTGGTACAGAATAAATCTCAAAATTGACTGCTTGATAATAAAAGTCACTTCCTTTGTATGAATCTAAAATAACAAACGGAGGTAGGGTAATGGAGAGAATTGATAAGAGCATTTGTAATCTGAAATGCATACCAATTATAACGCAAATAGCATATTTTTCCCTATTAGTAAAACATGAGACTGTTTAATCTCTTGAACTGCCAGTGCATGACAAGCAGACTGAAAAAATGAGCCATAACAGCATTCAAAGGTTTGATCTGGGCAGCCCCAACAGTCTGGGTGCCATCCTAATGAGATTTTAATCGACAAAGACACAAACCAAAAGGCTGTGAGGAGACAACACAAAGATACAGTAATAGTCTAACAAAATACAAGATTTCATGAAGAGTAAAACCTTCCTTCCTGCTCCTCTTTTGTTTATTGTTCAGAGCTGTTTGTAAACCAAGTGGGTCCCCTCTTTGCTTGCTTTTTCCCCCTGTGAAAATTTAAAGCAGGTGGGGGAGGTTTGCAAACAAGAACTACACTTCCAGGCTTGGCGAACCAGTTTCAATTAATGCTAGATCTGGACCTTTCAGTCCAAAGAGAGTTGAAACATACCACATCATTGAAATCAAAACTATTTACTATAAAAAGATTTATTTTCTCTACCCTTGATTCCAGGTTCACTGGTGGTCTGACATCAAATCCTGGTTGAACCTCAAGTTGTTGTTGAAGTTCCTTCAACTAAATAAGAAGTTTTCCTATACAGTTACTACCAACACCTCCTTTGTTTCTGGCACCAACTTCCTCACCTTTGCACATAATCTTGGCATTTAACCCTCAGCTCCCTTTCCTTCCTCACATACCTGACTAAGATTGTTTTCCTGAATCTTCACCACATTGCCTGCCTGCATTCCTATCTCATGTCGAATGTGGTGAAAAACTTCATTCATTTCTTCATCATCTCCAGAATTACATTTTCTTTTTTATTATCTTCTCTAGTATCACTCCTCTGCACTTCTCTCCATTCGGTAAAGCACATAACTGCTGTGTGTTCCTCACCTTCTCTGCCTTACCCCTCAACGTCTGAAAACTTATAAATAGATGGTTTAGGAAAAGTCAGTTGTTTTTTTTACAAAACAAATTGTGACTATAGTATTGACTTTTTCTAAATTTATGATATAATAATCCTCAAGTTTAATATAGTGCCTTTCCCATTGGGAGAATGTCTCAAAGCACATCACAGTGGTGAGGTGCATTGTAAAGTGGATTGGCATATTTTTGTGAGCAAATGAAAGCATAAATTGAGTGAATCCTCAATAAGGCTTTTTAAGCACTATCTTAATCACAATCAGTACAGTATGTACACTCCCTTCTGCCTCTGAAAGAAACAGCAACTTCACCAACTAAACACAGTGGTGATTTCACCATTCATTGGGTCAAGATTGGCAGTAGCACGTATTAGAAGAAATATCAAATAAATCCCATGAATAGTCTCAAGCTATATATAGAGCTATCTTCACTATAAAATGTTTTATTCAAAAATCTATTAATTGAGACAAGGCAAACCTTGGGGTGAAACAGCATTAGAAATAAGGTGTCGCTTTAGCAAGTATTTGTCAATCACAGCATCAGTTACACATAAACGCACTGTGCCATAGTGTGAAAGAACATAGTTCCATCCCAAGTGCTCCAGAGGCAATACTATAGTATCCTGAAACACCAATTCAACGAGTCAGACTGATGAGGTGTGGATGTAATTTCTCTTCCAATGTCCTAAACTCTGACATAACTCAGTAGTGATTGCTAAACAAAAACCTGCATTACCTGCAATAAGTGCATGGCATTAAGGAGGGATTGCTTACCAGTATAAATTATACAATTTATATTTGATTCATGCTCTTCACAATACATTCTATATATATTCCATCTATACTAATAAAACAACAATGTCTGTCTAAGTTTCAAGAAGGATTTCAATAACTGAGTGACATAAAGACATGATTTATACCTCATCGGAATGATCTTGCACCTGGGAGTGACATGGCCATATTTCATTTTGGGTGTCTCCTATCATTCATGAGTAATAAAATGTATTTCAGTTTTGCGTTTTTCACTGCAGTTACACCTGGAGGATGCTGAGTCAAAGTGGTGCTGTGGCATCCTGCGTCACAGAGCACGCACGTAGCCAACCGGCAGCGGGAATAAGGTAAAGAACAGACGAATCTAACCCACGGCAACAACAAAATCACATTTTTAAAGCACCTTTCACGTTGGGAGGACGTACCAGTGATTATAAATTATACGTTTATATTTATCATTATAAAGATGCCAAAGTGAAAATCAAATCTTTCAAGGATAAGTAAAAACGCTAGACAAAAGAGAGAAGGCCCATTAAATTAAACTGAAGAACAAAGAACACGCGGCTGCACTTCAATGCTGAAAGGACTGCAACAGTGAACCAAAATGAGTTATCTACTCGGAGAACAGCACGGCCAAAATGAATCCTCCCACAGGAGTCCTCCCAGATGTAAAGATGAAATGTCTGTCTGTGTGTCAATATACATTTCATATTGGATCCTTTGGTTGCAAGTGAAGCTGCAACGGGTACGATTGGTAATAAGGCTTTTCATAACAGTAGAACATTTCAAAGTGGTTCAAACTGCTGTCTGGGCACTCAAGCTGGGAGGTGCGAGCTCTGAAGAGGGTGGAGGAAGGGAGATAGATGATCAAATACACGGTCAAATTATGAATTGAACATCGCAATAATATATTGCTCGTTTGTCCTCAATTTACTATTTAAAAGTTAGATAAACCCACTCAGTTTCAGTACACTCCACAATTTTTTTAAAATTACTGATTGATTATAAATTGAACGCATCTTCCATTCAAGTTTTCCTTCCACCCCAATCTTTTCCAAGCACTGATCCTTCAGTCACACAGCATACTTGTCCTTGCCCAATCACAATCTTCTAAAATTTCCACATACCAGGGACCAAATACCTTGGACAAAGTCTAAAACAAACAATCATGTCTCAAAGATTCTTTGATAAGTGGATTTGATACATTAGCACTCCATTAAAGTCAACCGTGGGAGTTGTAAATGTACAAAACTGTAATAAAAAATTTCAATAATTTGTCTTAAAAGTCAAATCTACAGAGGGAAGACCCCAAATGAAGCTGAAACAAACTAGGCAATACTGGATCAAAGAGGACATGCATTCCAGTTTTTAAATCTACTTCAAACAAGATTTTAATAGAGCTTTAACTAGAAAAACTGACACCATTAAAAAGCTACAAGTGGATAGCTCTAAATGTTCAAAATAAAGGAAACTTTGCTAGAGGAAGTCTCACCCCCTCAGGGCAATGAATCTCACAGTAATGCTCACACCGGCTGAACTTTCCAACAGGAAAGTCAATCTACAACTTATGAAAGATTTTAGAGATGAAAAACAGAAGTGAGGAGAAATAGGAATGATGTAGTCAAACATTGTTACGTGGCAATACTTCCATAAAAGTCACAATACTTCCATAAACATTATGTGGCTGATGACAAGTAAAATCTACAGTACCCATCCATGCAAAACAGTCCATGTACTGGAGAGACCACCAGCACTATTGGTTAAATTATCTCAAACTGAATGCAACAGGTCAAAAAGTTATTTGGAAAGGAAGGAAGAGAGCGAGAGATTCAGATCTCACAACAATGAACAGTTCAAAAATAGACTTACATTATCAAAGAATGTGCCACATCATAAACCCATACCTCACAATCTTGTCCTGACTCTCCTTTGCAAGAGGTTATTTATCAGGAATCTATTTTCCTTTCTCAGATGCCGATCATCCTGCTGCGGATTTGCAGCTTTTGAGAGTTACAATTTTATTTCAGTTTTGTACCTGGAAACCTGCAACTGTGTTTTGGACAAGCAGCAGGAAGCTTGCTAGAGTGCTTGCAACAACAACAAATTACATTTGTATAGCACCTTTCACGTCAGGAGGATGTCTAAGGCGCTGGACAGTCAGGGATTTGGACCCAAGCTGGGGGTTGGGATCAAGAAAGGGTGGAGGTTAAGATGGTAGCCCGGTCGAAGAGGAGAGCCTTGAGACAGGCCTTGAAGGAAGTAAGGGAGGGAGTGAGGTGAGGGGACTGTTGGATGGAGCTCTAAAGGGTGGGGCCCGGGAGGCTGAAGGCCTGACTGCTAATGGTGGGGTGGGCCTGTTTAGCGTAGGGAATAGGTCAATATGGAGTTAACAGGTCACAGATGTAGGGAGGAGTAAGGCCAATATGGAGTTAACAGGTCACAGATGTAGGGAGGAGCAAGGCCAATATGGAGTTAACAGGTCACAGATGTAGGGAGGAGCAAGGCCATGGATGGCTTTGAAGATAAGGATGAGAATTTTTAACTCTATCCTCTGCTGGGGGCGGTGGAGAGACCCAGTGGAGCTAGGTGAGGGTGATAGGTTCACGGAGCCTGGTATATGGGAGAGGGCATGAGCTGCAGAGTTCTGGATGATCTGCAGCTTGTGGAGGGAAGAGTTGGGAAGGCCAACAAGCAGGGAGCAATCCCAAGTTATGTTGTTTTAAAATTGGCCTCTGGATATCCAGCTGACCCCAAGAAAGTGTAAAAATGTATACTGATTTTGAATTGAGCATTCTTCAATGCTTTGCCATGCTGGCAGAACCTAACAACAAAATACAATAACAAAATTACATTTGTAAAGCGCTTTTCACGTCAGGAGGACGTCCCAAGGGGAATGTTGGGCATGTTAGGGGCAAAAGAAGAGTGGGATGTTGCTCAGACTCCTTGCTGATCCACTGATTTGGTGGGAGGAAGGGGTGGGGGCAGGTTGGGGGGGATAGGTACTCAGAAGTTTGTTTTTTTTTAAATAGAATTTTCACAGTGCCCCTATCTGCAACAACAACTTGCATTTATTTGGTGCCCTTCACATGGGTAGAATCTCATAGACCTCCCACACAGCATCTTGTGGACACATTGCTCTGAAACTAACTATAAGGAAATATAGGATAAAAGCTTGCAGTGACAATATCTTGTTTACCTTCCATCATAAATTGAAGGCCTCTCGATGCACTCCAGATACCGGTCTCTGAGTTCGTCACATCACGCATCTCTTATTGGTGTCCAGCAACAGTTCACTGGATGAATATCTGGGCTGAAGAGTTTGGGTATGATGAGAGGATGGGTAGATTGGGATTATATTTCTTAGCGTAGAGAAGGTTAAGGATGATTTGACTGAGGTGAATCATTAGAGATATTTAAAAGAGGGATAGACAAATACTTTGATAGTAGTGGTGGTAAAATACAAGGAATTGGAATTAAAATGTCTGCCTGCATCTGATGGAACAGGCTCAATGGAATGAATAGTCTCCTCCTGGCCCTGTTTTCCTATTTGTCTGCTGAATGCCACATTTTGATTGAAGTTTTATCTAAAACCTATTGCACTTTGTTTTCACCATTCTTTGATATCCTTTGAATAGTTGAATTCTCACACTGGTATCTGATCTAATCCTTTACACCCTCCATCAAGTGGGAAAGCTCCTTGTAACCACTTCTAGCCTTCCACAATTGTGCAGCTGAGACTGGAATATTTCACACTGATAAGAAACTGCATTCAACTGCAGTGAAACCTAAGGGCTCCTAAGCACCAGGCAATGCTGCTCCAGCTTTAAGTGAATGCACCATCTTTTAACCAGGGTCAGGAACTCATCAACTGAAAACGTGGCGGAGAGACTTGCAACAATTAATGGTTACCAATCATCTAAAATGCTCTATTAAACATTCCAAGTAGCTCCTCAACTCAGCATTCACATTTTTCCCATATTTCTCTCATCCCAACCCGCAAGTTAACATACTATTTATTCTTTACATGAATGTTGTACTTAATAAGAGGAATGATAGATTCACCGTGTTAATAACTATTCCCAAGTCAAATATAGCACAAGTTTGATACATCTTCTTGAGTTAGGATCATATTTCCATATTCCATTCTAGCCATCTCTAGGGTAAAACTACTGCTTCATTATCAAAATGTGGACAGTTTTATGCTGTAGATATGCACCAACTAAAAACTTGGTTAAGGTGCCCATACAAATTACTTATGTAGCTTGAGAGAGAGAGAGATAGGTTGATTCCATTAGTCTGGGCTGGATTTAAACTAAGGTCCCAAGAGGGGAAAGAACAGAGATATCATGATCCATGGTCAGGAGAGCAAATAGCCTAGCCCACAGCGATCTCCATGGAGACCATTAATGATATACATACCAAGAGGCCACTTGAACACCATAGGAAGGACATCCTCCCTTACAATGTTTCTGCCATTCCCCAGACCACCCAGCCAGAGTGCAAAGAATAGTTAACTAGTATTTGAATATAGATCTCCCAGTTGAGAGTCAAATACATAAACTTTGCCGCTAATTTGCAGTGTTTGAATTTGTCCAATTTCTTTTACATAAATCACATTCTCCCATTGTGATTTATAAAACGTTGTTCATTGTAAATTACAGCAAAATACACTTAATCTGAAAACTAGACAAATGGTGACATGTAACTAGGCAAATCGTGACAAGTTTTCCCTCATCGAGTTTACATTTATCAACCACTGTAGTTTAATTGCTAAATCATCAGGCCCTGACTAAGGGAACAATGTTCTAATAAGAGAGGGAATGCTGCAGGGAGTTCATTAGGTTCAGAGTGTAGTGGCTGAAAGCACCGCCACTGATGGTGAAGCAAAGAGGTTAGGGGATGGGCAGAAGGCCCAAGCCAGCCAAGCGAAGGGGGTAGTAGTGGAGTAAGGTGTGAGCAGGTTGGAGAGGTAGGGAGATGCTGGAGCATGAAGTGACAGTTGATGTATGAGATCTTGAAATTTATTTTAACAAATGTTAAGATGACTTCTTAATTGTTATATTCTCAATCACATTTTCAGTCATCTTTCCACTCTTGAGCTCTCGCTCTCCCAGCTGTGTGAAGGGCTTTGAGATGTCCTCCTAATGTGAATATAAATGTAAATTGTTGTTCCGAACCTTAAAATTTAAGATTATATAGAATTGTGGAAAATTCTTAAATTCAGTCTTAATTTGGAAGTCATTTTTCACAGGTAACAATAACCGATTAAATTCCAAATTACCACCATTTAAGAAATTCCCACAATTCTGCGAGATCTTAAATTTTGAGACAAAATAGTCTTACAGTCTAAGATGAGATGAGGTCACATGTTCTTGATTTGGCTTGTGTGTTATTCAATTGTGTTTATGCCTTTGAATTAATATGTAGCACATCATATTATGTATAACCTTGATTTGTAAAATAACACACAGTTATACCTTTAAGTTACAAGTATTACTCCTCAGACTGACTTTAAAGCAACGCATTCATAGAATTATACAGCACAGAAGGAGGCCATTCAGCATTGATTTATATATAATTATTGCCTTCAAATATAGTAATCTAAATGACCATATTCACACACTCATCTAAATGCATTTCTTATTTGAGTATCACAGATTGCTTTAAAATTGTTTCAAAGAAAATTAAACTGGTCATTTTTGGGGTATGAATACTGAACGATTCTAATTTTCTACTATTTTTAATTATGAAATGGACCACGAAAATCAAGTCCCTACAAATACTCATCACCAACCACCAAATCAAGGAGCAGTCATAACAGATGCTAAATACATTACTAAGTGCATAAAAATCCAGGGCAGTAAGGGACGTGTGTGCCAAGGTGTTATTACAATATACCTGGAATCTTTCCAAAGCTACAATATGCTTTTGTGCAGTAACACAACATTCATTTTAGCAGAGCAAACGCAAACCTTCAGATTAAAAGGCCAGCAGAGAGAAGGGAAAATGGCCAAAGTAAAAAGACAGGAACCGTGGTATAAAATATCATTTTACAAGCTGCAACCCTTATGCCAGGAAGGCTTTTTTTTTAAAAAAATCACAGTGCACAACTATTAAAAACACAGAATATCTGTTCTCTCCTAATCAGCAAATTCCGATTGTAAAACTGGACTGTCTTTGAAGTCTTAAGATATTCAACCCTCGCCCATTAAGTTATTAGGCCTGGTACAAGTCTGGGTAACACTTCGTTACTGTGTTGAGGACATTTATTCTGCAATCACATATTTCTCGGTTTTCATGGACTATTGGGGGCTCATCATAAAAACGGTCCTTTCTTTCCTGTCCCCCTTGATATTTCAACAGATAACAGTCAATACCGTATGCTGTATTCAGTCTAACTGTGCCAATCCCAAACTAATAATGAAAACAGAAGTGCATTGCAACACGGTTAACATATATGGGGGAGGGGACACTTCATTACTTCCTAAATCAAACAGTAATGGTGTGGGTACTGTCCTTATGTAAAACTTATCAGCCTGGCTCAGCTGGTAGCATTCATACTTCTGAGGACCCACATCAAGACTTTGAGCCTCACAATCTAGGTTGACGCTCCCAATGCAGTGCTCAGGATGCAACACATTGTTGGAAGTGCTATCTTTCTGATGACACATTAAACCAAGGGTCCGCTTGACTGTGAGGCGAGCGCTCTAACCAATATGCTACAAGACTCCACGTATTGTCCAGAGGAATGTTAGACAGCGTGACACTGTTTGAAAAGAGAAGACTTTCTCTTGGTTTCCTGGTCAATAATCCCCTGAACAATTTTGGTCACTCATTCCATAACTGTTTGTGGGACATTGTTGTGTGCAAATTGACTGCTGCATTGGTTGCCAGATACAGTCACTATACTTTACAATAAATGTGGTGAAGTCCTTTGGGATGTTTTGGTGATGTGATATTTCACTATAAACAATCGAACCATAATTGTTTGTTAATATGTTGTTTGTTTTTTACATTTTAATGAACCTATTAATTTTCACTTTATTCAAAATACTTTAAAACAAATAATTTTCTCTCTGCATTTATGATATTGATGTCACTAATTTACATTCAGGAATAATTTTCTTTACACAAATCTAGAGTAGTCAGCAATTTTTACAAGTACAAAAATTGTAAAATTGCTGTCAGTAAACAATCATCAGTTATCTGGGCTTTAATTCCGACCTCAACATTCAATATTAAAACTTGCTGGAGGTGTGACTACAATATGTTTAATAATTTGAGCAGCATAGACCAACAAAATCTGGCTTCGTATCCCTCTCCTGTTGGTCTGGGTATGTGAAGGACGAAGTTAGACTTGGTTGTGACGCTTTCTACGGTTCATTTACCTGCTGACACTCACTGTCAAGGGTCACATACGAGCAATGGCCACTTAGCCAGGGTACCTGAGAGCAAACAGTGCCAGTGGAACTGCACACGAGCAAGAGGTGGCCGGGGACCAGGAGCAATTGGACATATGCCAAAGGGAAGAAAATCATCAGAAAAATAATTAGACACACGTTTCTTATATAAAAATATTGGAACCATTTTTCTTGGAGTGGAGAGATGTAATGGGACAATTTAATAGAAGTTCTCAAAAATGAAGGAAAAGATGACTTGTACTAATTGGTGTCAACACTAGGGTGTAAATTAAGGACTACCATCAGAAGAAGAGGTTACTTTGTTTTTAGGGTGGGTATTTTGAATGTGGAATGTTTTAACACAAGTGACTGTTAAAGTCAAGTCCATTACAGTATTTAAAAGGAAAGTGGATGAATACTCTTAATTAAAAATCTCCTCTTCGACCTTGCTTTCGATCATTTTTCCACCTCTGCCCTTCCCGATCCCGACCCCCAGCTCAGGTCCAAAACTAACTGTCCAATGCCTTGGGATGTCCTCCCAACGTGAAAGGCGCTATACAAATGTAATTTTGTTGTTAAAAAAGGTACAGGGAAAAAGTTTCACTACATACAGTATCACTTAAAATAACAAGATGCTTCCATTTGACAAAGCACCTTATCATGTTGTTGAAACGTTTCATTGCGTCTCAACGTTGAGACGTTTCAATATTTTACTGTGAAGTTTAAATAGTGACTGTATTTGTAGGCGAACACAGCAGAGAATCTGTGCATACTGTAACAATGTCTCACATGAAACGAGTGACCAATTTTAATTGGGGGAATTGTTGTCCAGAGCACTGAGAGAAGTTCAGTTCTCTTTTCGCATAGTTCATGGGATCTTTAACATCCACCTGATCTAGCAGATGTGACCTTGGTTTAAAGCCTCATTCAAAAAATGGCACCTCTAACACGGCTCTCCCAGCAATGCTTTAGAATGCGAGTTCTAATTCCCTTTATGAGGCTTGAAGACACACATTTCTGACTCAGAAGTGAGAATTCAACTGAGCCAGGCTATAAGCATAAAGCAAAAGTTAGAACGTATAATGAATAAAATAAAAGCTAAATAGGCCAATGCATTTAAGTCGCCATAGCTTTGTGATGCACTTTACAGAATTAACTATTGATAATGAAATGATAAAAGCATTGGGCAAAGGATACAGAAAGTAAACCTGGAAGATTCATTTCAGACATGACAAGGTTGCAGACAAGAAGGTACAGGTTCAGTATTGTGAAGGGCACATTTAAACAATTGATACAAGACAATATTTCTTTACAGGTATTCAACAGCTGGCAAGAGTTAGCAGGCAATTGGTAGAATGCAACACTTGACTCATTGAAGAAACAGCTTGATTATGTCATGAGAAGACAGTAAATTGGGCAATCTGGGAGTGTTTTAAACTAACCTCTGTTATAATTAATGCTTCATATGCATTTCATACAATTTAGTCAGTTATTATGTCATCAGCACAACAAGTTTCTCAGACTATGTTTCATTATAAACTTCCATGTATTAAAACATTGTTAGAAGTGATAGAACTGCAGACCTGGACACACTGCAAAATTATTTCACTATTAATTCATTCTAAGTACTTCAGTGTCATGTGCCATATAATGTTTTAACTCAATGGTGAAACACAACCCACAGGAAATGTGGTAGGCATTTACAGAATTCTAGCTTGGAAGAGGAAGTGAAAGAACACAACTGTAAAACTTCAAGAATTATTTTGGATCAAGTGTGCATAAAACTGGAGTTTTTATACCCAACAATGTATCATACTATCTGACACTAGAACTAACATACAATTTACATGTATATCCTTTATATTTTGTTTCACCCACACAATATACAGTCAATTCACTTTACAGTATATTCTGTGGGTTTATATTGGGCTCTTGATATAGTATGTATATAATAATCATTTTCTGTGCACATATTCTGTAAGTGCACAGAAACAAATTGTCAATGTTCTTTCCTAATCAATCGCAACTGCTACTTAAGTAACCAGAAGCTTGGAGTAAGGTCACATGAGCAGTTCAATCACTGGTGGACTCACAGTACAAAGACAACATTAAAAGCAGCACTGTCCTGGTCTAAAGCAGGATTTTACGATGTTTGAGATAAAGGCGTCTGCAGTGATTCCTCAAATCACCACTGTATGGCTTATGTGTGTATGTGTGCTGTGCGCAATTGGCTGCCGTGTTTCGCCCACAAAACAGTCATTTCACTTTACAGTATATTCTGTGAAGAGCTTTGAGACGTCTCAAAGACGTGATAAGGCATTATATCAAATGCAAGAAATATTATTATATACATTCACCTTTCAGGTCAGCAGAACGTCTCAAAGCAATTGTCAAAGCTACATGGGCACCCAAGCTCGGGGTGGGGAGGGGAAAGATGACTAAAAGTACAGTAAAAGAGATACATTTTGCCAATACAATATCTGTGATTTAAATGTCTGCTCGACTTTTCACAGCTTTACAAACTACTGTATCTTAAGAACAACTTTGTGGGGATAAATAGAGTAAATATTTGCAATAGTACTCATAGAATCGTACAGCACAAAAAGAGGCCATTCGGCCCATCGAGTTTATGCCGGCTCTTTGAATAGAGCAATGATGATCCAACTATGAATAAATAGGAATAGATCCTCAGAATAAAACAGCATGCAGAAACTCTGAACGAGTTATCAAAATAAACAAGTTTGCACATAATTTTTAATGCACTTTCAGGAGACATGCAAGAACCTCACTGTCACGTACTGTAGCAAGTATGGAACAACAATAATAGTGTGGCGAGATTGCCAAACAGATTCGGTGTGATTGTTTATCCACAACAGGGTCAGGTCAGAAAGACACATAGATACCATATGTGAAATTATTTTGTGCTTGAATTCAGTGTAAGCTGTTCCATCCTGTAATATCACTCAAACAGTACACACAAAATAAAGCTAATAAGTTCTTCCAAAAGCACTTTTCAGTGTCCTTTCCCATCTGTTCCCTTCATCACTAACTACATTAACAGTCAATAAATTTTCCCTAGACCGCCTGCTGCATGCCAAAATACGTTTTGATTTCCTCAGTTTCCAAAGCATATTTTTGAGTCCTAATATGGACAAATATCTCATTTTCCAGGAAAATCGGCGAACACAGTAATCGTTCTGTAACTTGGAAAAAACTATCAGTTGCTGGCATCTCCAATTTACCATGATGACTAGCAATACATTCAATGCATATTAAGTTTCTATTTGAAAAGTCTTGCATTTTACTTTGTAGAAGTGGAGAAAGAGGTAAACTAATCAATTCTCCATCTTAAATCTTCAAATCGATAGGGGTTTAATTTACTAAAGAGATCTCTGCCCCTACACCCGTTGAAACACTAAAACGCTGCTCAATGCCACATCAAGAAGAATTTTTTATTGCACCAGAGTGCTAAGCATCTTGTGCTGACCTTTTTACAGGTAAGATTATTGCTTTAGAAAAGGATGCATTCTGAAGCCCTGAAGCACATGACTGTGCCACCTTACCGCAGTTCTGACTTTTGGGGTAGAAATTTCACTTTGGTTTAGATTCCCTCTATTAATGCGACTTTTCAGAGCATTCAGAATATATAGCCAGAATTTTGAAACTGGTTTCCTGAAAAGTTTTAAGAACTACAGAAACCCTGCTCTGTGGGCTGGTGTAGACTCATTGGGCCAAATGGCCTCCTTCTACACTGTAGATTTCTTTTGTTTCTATGTTTTCTAAAATATTGATGAGAACCTATCTTTTATTTAATAAACAAAAGTAGAGATTTAAAACAAACTAAATGTTAATTTGTCTCAAATTCACACTCTACTGGGGCATTAAAAGGGCTTGAGGGAAAAATTCAAGTGGAGACTACACATTCCAGTAACATAATGGTTACCTTGGTTGATACCTTGGGCAAGTTTCCTTACTCCACACGGCTCTGTTTACTTAATGGTAAGTAGGAACCCGATTGTTAGTCAATTGGCGGATCGCTTTCCGGGGGTAATAATCCCTAAAAAAAAATTGGTCATTCAATCCATGGCTCTTCTTGGGACATTGCTGTGGCTACCGCTTTTCGTCTCAAAATACAGTCAATTCATTTTACAATACTGTATATTCTGTGAAGCGCTTTGAGATGTCTCAACAAAATGATAAGACGCTATATCAAATTCAAGGATTATTATTACTACTTTCACACAGAGAAAGGGGTGATGAATCTACAAACAACCTTAGGTCTCTTTTCACTTCCCCTTCAGCAAGTTCTATCCTATCTACGGTACACAAGCACCTTCTATTTTTACTTGGGTTGTCAGCCTGGGTCAGTTGGAAACACTTTCACCTTGGAGTCAGAAGAATCTGAGTTAAAGCCCTGTGTTGGGATTTTGAACTTATAAGCTAATAATCAATTGCAGCGCTGCATTGTTGGAGGTCCTGTCTTTTTAGGTGAAGTTAAACCGAGGTCTTGTCTGCCTGCTCAGGTGGACATTAAAGATCCCACGGCAATTCAAACAGAAGCCAAATACAACGCATTCATGACATGATTTTGTGCCAACCATGTCCGCATTCTTAATGCATCACATTACAGTCTCTCAAGGCTGCAGAATTTGGTTAATGTTCAAACTTGTGCCAGTAAAACAATTGGAATTTAGAGTTGGTTTTGCTGCACGCCCACTCTATCAAAATAAGGCCTCCAAGCCAAAATTAGCAATCGTGCATGTTATGAAAATGTATTTATAATAATAATAATCCTTGCATTTGATATAGCGCTTTTCACGTCGGGAGGACGTCCCAAAGTGCTTCACAGAACACACTGTAAAGTGAATTGACTGTATATTTGTGGGTGAACGCGGCAGCCAATTGCACACAGCAATGTCCCACAAACAGTCGTAGATTGAAAATGACCCAATTTATTATTGTTTTGGGTTTTTTGGAGGGATTATTATTAGGCGTGTGGAGTAAGGAAACTTGCCCAAGGTTTTGCCCTGCCTGGAATTGAACTCAGGTCTCTCGCTTGCAAAGCGAGTGCTCTAACTACTGAGCTACAGGACTCCACATTTAGTGGGCCAACCATAAAGATTGGCCACCACTGTACTATATTACACAAAGATCCCCAGTGAAATAAGCACCTATCAACCCATTTTACTAGTCACATTTGTTGACAGAATTCTTTGAAACCAATCAAGTAATTGTGCGGCTATTTAACATTCCAAATATTATGTGAAGGGGATCTTGTCCACACTCTACAACGGCTTCACAAATGATCCACGTTAAACATATCTAATGGACCTAATATTAAAATGTTGTATTAGCATACATCACAGATTGAAAAGAACTGATGGAGCTCACTTTATTCCATCACATCAGGACTTTGTGGTATCCTCTGGTCAAAAAAGAGTATCTTGAAGACTCAATTTGCTCAGTTTATTTCTAAGAAAACATGTTACTTATGCGCTAAATGTAATTAGCAATTATGTTGCTTTTAATTTAAAACTTTTCTTGCATTATTATTCCAATTTGGCAAACACGGCTTCACCTATAGCATTTAATGCACTCCTAATTTGTCCAAACTTAAGTTACAGTCTGTGCCATTTACTTCACAATGCTATGGCAAGTTCACTTGCTTTAATCCACCCTGATAGCGTTAAGCAATCATGGCATGTAATGTCCTCCAAACATAGGCTGCAGAGTGACTGACCCCAAACAGAGTCCCAAGCAGTGAACGTGTTACCTCATTCCAAGCAGATATCCATTTACATACTATAATTCTGTTTCTGCAATTTATAGAAACATCTGCCTCAAACTGAGAATTCTCTCATGACTCAAGCATGCAATATTTCTGACTTGCAATGTGCTTGTTTTTACTAATACCAGAAGCAGTGTAAGCGAGCGTGGCACTTTCCCACAACCTTTAGGATCAAGATAGAACAGCAACATCTGGATTTCTTCAAACTTAAAATCTTGCAATGGAACAGCTGCACTAGTACTGTATATAGTGTGCTCTGCATAGGCACGTTTCACCAAATTATTGCCAAAAAATCCAAAGTACCGTTGGTAAAATTAACTCGCAAGCCAGACAAAGTGCTCAATTAGTATTTTACAAGGCGCCAGAGTCTACAGAAACAAATCTGAACTTGGTGAAAAAATATAGGCCACTTGAAAACCACAGCAAAGTGCACCATGAAAGAAACAAAAAAATTACAAGCAAAAGCAAAAAATTACATTCACCTCTCATGTAATTTGGCCTCCTCGCCCCCCCGCCCTCCCCTCTAGTGTTCATGATATAGACTGAAACAGATAAGGGGTTAAAGTCAGTCGCAATCATGGTTAACCTCAAGGACCACAGCTAATTAAACACACACATATATTATATAATACATATACAATATATAAAAATGTTAAAGTTAGTTCTTCAACTGTTTGATATCAAACCCAAATTAACTGCAGTATTTGTTTTGAGTTTATATTTAAAAAAGAAAATTAAGAACTCCACACAGTCAACATTACACTATTGATATGCTTAGCAATTTGATCATTAAAGGAAACAGATTATGATTTAAATCATAATCAGATTATGATTTGCAGTGCCTTGGGACGTCCTCCTGACGTGAAAGGCGCTTTATAAATGGAATCTTGTTGTTGTTGTTGTTAAATCTTCATTGAAGTATACAATACTGCAATACACTTACCTGATATTTACACCACAGTCTATTTTACCTTATCTCTGCATGTTTAATAACAACAGCAACAAAATTACATTTGTATAGCACCTTTCACATCGGGAGGACATCCCAAGGTGCTGAAAAACCTTCCACAATAGCATTGTATAAAACACATACAGTATTAGGCAACATTGAACAAGACTATAGTACAGTATCTCTAAAAGATTTTAGTAAGTAGTAAGAAGTCAAGCTGACTTGCACCATCAGGATGCAGCACTTGCCTCAGATAGCTGAAAACTAAATAATTGCATTTGCATATTTTGAGATAATTCAATCAAATCATAGTTTCAATAGGAGAAACAAAAGACACAAAATAACTTCAAACTTTTTTTTAAACATTCCTATGAACGAAAATAATGTTGAGTGAAAATAGAGCGATAAGGTAAGAACATGAGACCGTGAGAGTAGGTAGAGCTGCAGCTCACGGATCAGGACTTCGCTAGCTCAAATCCGGATCCAGGGTGATTTCGCTGATCCGGGAATGTACAGGAAATCTATATTGACTCTTCCTGGGATTCCTGCTCCACTTCCGCATCCTGATAAGTGTGCATGTGATGCAGCAAGGTGGGAAGAGGTCAGGCTCGCCTATGACATCCTCCAGATTTGAGAGGCCTGCCAACACTCAATGCCAAGGATCACACAAGATCAATAGTCAATGGGCCATCAGAAAGTGACCAGCATCTGTGAACAGTAACCATCAAGAAGAGGATGGAACGAGGTGCTGAGAGGCATATGCCAATGGGGAGAAAAACAGAAAAATAAGTGGACGCACCAAAAATTTTAGAACAGGAATATGGGACTTGTATATGATGAGGCAAAGAACGTACTTTATGCAATATATGTGGAGAGTACAGAACTTGCAATAATAGAAAGTCAAGTGAGAAAAACACAATACCTCAGTTATGACTTAATAACTCCTGTTCATCATGCTTTCCTCATGAATGAAATAACCTAGCTTTACATGCAAAGATAATGAATATTATTACAAGGATTCAGGCAAATGTCAGGACATTCTGTAAAGGTTACGCAAACAGCCATCTCAGAACTCCATAAGCAGGTATCAGCTCTTACAAAGCAACAGGTAGTAAATATGACAGGAGGGTGGATATTCTGGAAGAAAGAGATCAAATTGGCTGAACAGCCTTCTTTGTCCATATTTCTCGCAATCTTGTGCATCAATTTAAATTTTCTGGCAATTTTCCTGGCAGACAGGAGAGACTTGCTGCCAGTTGGCAGATCTGATCATTGAATTCACCTCCATGGCTAATACTTGTTATAGCCAAACCCTGAATATCCCACTCATTAACAACAACAACAAATTACATTTTTATATCGCATTTCCTGTCTGAAGCATGCCCCAATGTGCTGGATTAACAATCATCACTGCTTTTACTGAAATTCACCAAAACATTAAATAAAAGAAAATAATCTTTGACATTAGCCAACAGCAGCTTCCAGTCTAAGGTTTCTGATGACACAACACAACTGGTGTTTCTCAGCCTTTTTCTCTGTTACTTTGCCACAAAATATACTGCCTGAACAATAAGTGATCGGAGCAAGTGATTCAGTGGGAGGATCTGCCAGCTAATTTCCAATTTAAACATTTACACAGACATTTCCAAAATGTCATCTAGGTAAGAAAAACTATAAATTTCTAAGATACAAGTCACAAGACTTCTGCTTGTGGAATTCTGAGATGGCTGCTTGCGTAGCCGTAACACTCTGAGATTCAGAACACAAACAAGATGGTTCACAATGGAGATCACCACATGAATAAACAAGGTACCCAGCGGTATGAGACATTAACAGTGTTATGCACTGCCAATAAACAGAAATTATTCAGAGGCAGTGGTTTGTCTACAACCACAACATTTATTACACGGGTGACTTCATTTGTAGTATTCTATTTATGCAACCTATCAGTGTAATCTGAAAACCAAGAAATAAATATAATCTGAAAACGTGTGTTCAAAATTTGTACACAAACTCGGTTCTGACGAACGGTCCTGGACCCGAAACTTTGACTCACTTTCCTTTCTCCATAGATGCTGCCTGACCTGCTGAATTTTGCCAGCTCTCTCTGTTTTTGTTTCAGTTCTTAGGTTTGTCTGGTGGTGTTCCATCAGCAGAGAATAATACTATGGAGTAATTTGGTTATAATTTATGGGCACAATTTGCTACAGTACCCTTACACTTGCCCTCACAATCATCTTGGTTAAAGCACCAATTGTTTGCAAAAAATGCATCCACTCAGCTTTTTAACTTGCATTTTATACATTTCTGAATTTGATGCATGTGAAATAGTCTCATCCCTGCAAATGGTAATATCACAACATTAAAAGCAGCACCGTCCTGGTGTAAAGCAGGATTTTACAATGTTTGAAATAAAGGCGTTTGCAGTGATGCCTCAAATCACCAACCAAGTCTTCATATTGCCTTATGTGTGCTGCATGTGTGCTGTGTGCAATTGGCTGTCGCGTTTTGCCCCCAAAATATACAGTCAATTCACTTTACAATATATTCTGTGAAGAGCTTTGAGACGTCTCGAAGATGTAATAAAGCGCTATATCAAATGCAAAGATTATTATTATTATAAACCATGAAGTTCAATAATATCTGCAAAAATAATAATCCTTGCATTTGATATAGCATCTTATCACATCATTAAGACACAAAGCGCTTCACAGAATAGATTGTAAAGTGGATTGACTGTATCTTGTGAGCGAAACACAGCAGCCAATTGCACACAGCAGTGTCCCACAAACAGTCATGGATTGAGTGACCAAATCGGTTTGTTTGGAGGGACTTTTACCCCTGGAAAGCGAACCACCAATCGACGAGAAGATTGACTAGAAAATATCTATTGCAATAGCATAAACAGTCATTGTTGCTAACATGGCAAACATGATTTTGTAATACGTTTTTCCTATTAATCCTAAGTACTGAATTTGGCCATTTTATTAATTAATTAAATTAATTGAATGCTCGTCTCAATATTGTTTATGTCCATTCACTTCATGGCTATTTGAGGGACATTGCTGTATGCAAATTGATGGCCACGTTCACCAATAAAATAGTCCCTAAACTTGACAATCAATCCTGTGAGATCTCCTCCTGATGTGAAAGATACTTTATCAAATGTAAGGATTATTTTTTATTCTTGTTATTATAAGAAGCAGATTAACTTTCACATTAGCCTATACAAAAACATTCACTTCTAATTAATTTTATTTTGTATATCACTTCAGAACATTTATTTACACAAAAGCACCTTGTATATAAATGCAAGTTATCTTTTCCAGGAGCTCTCTCAAACTCACCTCTTAGCTCCAACATGTTAATCCCTCTCTCTTTTTATCAACAGTACTACAGTCATTGATGGTCTACAATCTTCCTGTCTTGTACTAAGTAAATTATCCTACACGTTATTCCTGAAATAAAACATCTCCTACTCCAACACATGCTTTTCAAATTTCAAATCTATGAACTCCAACTTCCTTAGGCTTCTCTTTCCCCCTACAATCTAAAAGGATGCAAAACACAATCCAGCAGTATCACCTACTTGCTCTCTCCCCTATTCTTTTCAACTGTGGTGACTTCCTGCTTTGTGAATCTTGGCTCTTCACCTAGATTTCTCAATTTAAATAGTCCAATGAACTGTCAATATCAAAAAGGTGCTTTTATATAATATATATAAATTTTTATATAATAACTTGTATTTGATATAGTGCCTCGTCTTCCGAGACGTCTCAAAGCACTTAATTGAATATACTGTAAAGTGAATTGACTGAATATTTTGTAGGTGAAACACGGCAGCCAATTGGGCACAGCAGTGTCCCACAAACAGTCTTCACACAGGATCTGGTCTGACGCAGGATCGGATGCTGAGCAAGGGGTAGTGGGAGGTGGCCATTGGCATGGTCGAAAAGATAGGTTTTAAGGTGGGACTTAACAACAACAACTTAAAGACAGATAAAGAGGGTGTGAGGTGGAAGGAGGTTAAGGGTATATTGGCTGAAGGCAGGGCCACCAATGGTGGCATAGAGGGGTAGAGGAACACGCAGCAGGCCTGTGTGAGCTATGACTTTAAAACACAGGATCTATTTTGATTACTTTTGAAAAAAATGTAACCACATCCATTTTTTTTGCATGCCCATGCAGGAGTTTCCACAAATACCCATAGCAGGTCTGACACGAGAAACTAGAATCTTCTCAGACATGTAGCTACTTGGTAAAATGAGTGATCAGTAATTGGGGCTGCTTGGCAGGTTCCAATTATAAAAACTCCAATACAAATAAACAGCAGCTTGCAGCTAAAAAAGCCAACTCCTATTTTGCAAAGACGATACTGATACACCAGTTACTTTGCAGAACACTTTCCTATTGGTATTCCAAGTCCAATACTTGGCATTTGCATAGTAATCAATGTGTCAACAGCAGTCTTCGTTTTAAGCGCAAGATCCAGTTAGTCACCAATGGAGGTTAGCCCTCACGTCCAGCCTTTACAAATAGGATAAAAATCTCTTCTGTCCACTAGCAGCAACAAATGAAGCGACTTTGGGTAGATTTTGTCCAGTTCCTATTGCGTATATCACACCTCAAGAATGATCACATTTTAGCATTAAATGGTAATCTCACTCAGTTACACCAGAAGTATGACACATTTAATTTGATTAATTCTGGACTGAATCAGAGGTTGACGTTAAGTTTGTATATTGTCCTATATTTGAGGATGCTTCTGAAAATGAATAACTGCAGAATGATATTTAAAAGCAAACTCTTCATAAATTTTAAAATTCTATGGATCTTAGCTGGTAAAATAACTATCACCACCTATTTAAGTGTTTTCAGCTTTTACACTAACCACCTTTCAGCCACTGAGAAATGCTCCACATTTTTCAAAACTATATTTCCATAATGAAATTGGAAGAATCATTAAGAAATCTGTAATCAATCAATTTTTTTTTAAGTTGACATTTTTAATATGCAGGTTCTTGATAATTCAGCCCAGAAATCCACAAATCAAGACCACGATAATTCACAGGGTTATATCCTCGCAGAGTCAGTTTTGGAATAGAATTTGGTCATCTCCACATTATACGTAGGAGAGTTTCTTTTCCAATAAACATTTTATAGGCAATCAAAGGAATATTTCAGGATACGATCCTTCCTTCAAGTATTTTCCCAATAAAACCACCATCCTTAGTCTGATGTGTGAAACACAATCTGGCCTCCTGATTGAAGTTAGCTACCATTAGGTCCTGAAATATGTCATTTCCTCACTTAACCTTCATTTTCGCTCCAGACTCGTTCACTAATAGCAAGAGGCTGGGATAGAGGGGCAATCATAACTGAACACATTAGCTCTTAGTGAGTGAAATGCAACAAATCTGAACAGCCCTACAAGATCAGCTACCACTGAACATATTTTAAAAGGAGAAAGAGATTAGGTGTCTGTCTTCCAGTTAACAACAGGACAAGAACAAGCTGAACTACACAAGCAAAATACTGTAGTTCATTCATTGGTGCCAACACTGTGTTAAGTATGCAAATTGTTCAAATTACCAGATTCCTTTTTGCTGTCATGCTACCTCTGATCAACATTCATCCTGTTTACAGTCTTGGATACTTCATGTTAATCTGTAGTTGCACAAAGCAATTATGAATCATGGTTTCTACAGTTTTTTGTAATTCTATCAGTAAATCAATGAAACATGAATGGGTAAAATTGGAATCAAGCTTGGAAGTTAGGCTTAAAAATGGTGTGGTCTTCCAGAACACACACACACAAATACTGTAGGAACAGCAGTAGATTGTACTTGTTGTGTCTCAGGTGTACTGTAGCTATTAATGTTCTAAACTTTCCCATGGCTAGATTTTTGAACCGTTTGGTTTTCTGGAATGTTGCCACCTCTATATTTAGTGTTCAGTGTTAATGCGCTGAGTGACTTATCAGCTTTTTGTTTGTGTTTGGTATGTTAAACCATTCTTTCCAGTTTGGTCATTTTATCGGCTGACATTCTGCACTGCACCACTGTTGTCTTTTTGTAAGTGGTGTTGTCTGGGTTCAGTCCAAAAATAAAGGGAGAAAAAAAATGATTCTTGCCACTTAGCATGGGTAAATCCCACAATAAGACCACATTATTTACTTAGGTTCAGGTACTGTGGATGAGAAATCCCTCCAGTCATTAAAATTTTAGAGATCTGTGTTTTCTAATTGTATAAATTCCTTTCCAAATGTTTATCAGAATACTGATTTCGAGGGCATCTTACCTTTTCTCTTAAGAGAAAGCTCTTATGTTCATCTCATTTCGCACCACCTGTTGTAGTTCTAATTTAGACGCCTAATTTTAACATTTAGCTTAGAAATGAGCCACTGTCAGTCAACAAGGTCATTATGAATGAAGACAGCTTGGACCCGAGGCTTCTCCTATGGGTATATTGAATATAGCACAAAGCTACACAGATCAGAAAGTCCCAGATTCAATTTCAGTTCGTTGCTGAGTTAGCATTTCATTGGGATGGCAGATGAAGTACAATGGGTCTTAGTGCACTTAGCTATGAGGAAGGCAGGAGGAGAAAGTCACTCAGGTTAGTGATTCCTGACCATTATCTAACAAACACTGCTGCAAAGTGGTGGATATGTGGATATCAGGCAAGAACAGAATCATATTGGGTCTTATATCTTTACAATTGAATAGAAGACTGACACACACCATCTACAAAGACCAAAGAATACCTGCTTTGAGTGTGGCAACAAAGGAATGGTGATGCCAATGGAATAATATTCAAGCAAGTGTCAGAATGCAAGAGTTTTTTTATATAAAAAAGACGACATAGACCCAACTGAGAATCATATTTTTTTTGGGCCACCTACCACTTTCCCCCTTTTTTAAAAAAATGTTGCATCTGTTTTTCCAAAATAATTATTGCCTTCAATTATTGTGTTTTAATAAAAACAGCATTTCTCCCTCCTTTAAAGGCTGATTATTTCACAAATATGCTTCTTAATAATGAAGACTCATAGTCAAAGTCATTCGATTTGTGAGAACATCTTCTAAATCTGAAATGTGTTCTAACTCTGTGCAGAGAAAGGTTATGCACTGACCTGTCACTATCAATGTGTAGTCTTCTGGTAAAGGAAAGGTCAGATTACATTTTACTTTTGTGTCTTGCAAGTTCCAGAACCATCTTTCAGTTTCTTTATGTTTTAGTTTTGTCTGTCCACGGTTAACATTTTTGCAGTTATTTATTGTCTTAATGGTCCTAGTTGTTATTGCAGTTCTGGTGGTCTTGACTTATCTGTCATGGTTTGGTTGATCTTTATTATCTCAGGTTGAAGCCTTGGTATGTGCTTTTCCTCTCAAGCTTTAAGACACTATGGACAATTATAGCATCCCACTACAGACCAGCTGTGAGTTGACTCAGATGACTGGGAGTTGAATCTGGATCTATGTGGACCAGTACCACTTCACAAAAAGGCACAAAGATTTTCTGTTCAAAAAATGATTTGGTTTCCTTTGGATTCAATTCTTATTCAAAGTAAAAGTGGATAATCAAACAATGATAGCTCCATTCCCACATCAGAGCCGACTGCAATTGATTTGTATACACGAGAAGTGTTTTTTGGCAAGAGATGTCCCAAATGTATTAACAGCATTTATTGTATGTTCATAATGTGAGCTAGGAGACCTTATTTTCCCAATGAGCATTTCCCCTGATTCAAGTTCAAGTAGCCAACATAACTGATCCACTCTTTCAGCACTTCTTATATAGAATTAAATCTAGTATTGAATTTTACTATATAAGAATTATGCTTAAATATTAGGTCACAATTGACACTGTGTACATTCTTGGATTGTTTACCCTTCTATTCAATTACTACCAGCTAACAGCATGCCTTCTGTTACTCAGTACTGAAACATCACAAGATTTGTATTGGGTGTTTATATGAGCCTGATTGAAACACTACTGATGCATGGCAGATGTCTGATACAGCATCAAAAGAGTGGAGATTTTGCCCTGAACTTAGGTCAGAGTAAATAACACCACAATGCAAAATTGTACTGCAAGCCAGCTGCAAATTTGCACTGCAGGGTAAGCAGGATTGAGGAAATACAGCATCAGTCAAATTGTGAGCTCACATTTGACGAAGCATTGTTTATTGCAACAAGTAAACGTGGTATTTGTCTGATTGGGGCAAATGGCCTCCTACCGTACTGTAATTTCCAGGATTTTTTAAAAAAGAACAGAAAACACAAGTAGGCAACCCACACGGTGCTTTCCAGCAAGGAAGATGAGAGGGCACATCAACCCACTGGTTTCTATGTACAATGAGTGTTCGGCTTTTTCTCAGCTACAAACAATGGAGTGAGAACACTCACGTGAAAGACATTCAGCAGTCATCAATTTTATTTCTGTGCCCTGTTTTGTTACAACTTGGAAGAGCCTATCCCAGGAATTATATTGGCAGAACAGGCTCAAGGGGCTGAATGGCCTACCCCTGTTCCTATATTTTGTTTGCTGAGTGTTTATTGTTCACGACCAGTATTTTTCCAAATGAGGCCACTTTGGTGAGGCATTTTATTCGAAGATAAATAGCAATTTGGAGAGATAATCTGAATGAAGGATGATGTCTGTAGAGGTGGTGTTTTCTCTGCGTACAATGAGGCAGCAAGTTGTAAAGGAGCATAAAGGCGAAATAGCCACTACCTGTGCATGTGCAGGATGAGGAGCACATACACAGGTAGTGTATGTCAGGAGAAGGAGTTTACCCACAACTTTAAAGTTCTAAACTGCGTTGCAAGGAAGAGCAAAGGCAAAATAGCTGCCACTACTTCCTTCATAGTGCACATCCACATGAAGTGACATGCAGACAGCCATTTTAACTACCTGCCCTTAATGGCATAATCATTTGATGCCATTTTCTGTTGGAGGTGACATTGAACTGGACATTTTACCTTTGTGATTTACAAAATAGCTCAGAACTTCAAAACAGCCAGGGACTGATTACACCTCCCAATGTATATCCATCCACTGTGTAGGAAGTGAAAGGCTGTGCATCATTTTAGCAGAGCAGAATGCATTTATGAAATTGTACCTTCATGTATTTATTAAATTGAAAAAATTGTTTATATTCTTTTTTTTCTGTTTAAATGTAATGTTTAAGATTGATGTTTACGGTCTCAAAATTAGAAATATGTAAAGAAGAGTTTTCAGAGTGGAAATTTGGAATGGATGGCTTTTTTAAAGACAGAAAACTATTGTAAGTTTTTAGGGATTATGATAGTTTAAAAGCATCAGGCTGGACTTTGAACAATTTTTCACTTTGTGCAAGCAGATGTTTCTGTGAATTTCAGAGTTCTATCAAAGTTCACAATGCAAATGGATAAATTGCTGTCTTTGGGACTTAGCCAAAGTGTGGGGTTGACCAGCAGGGTTTTTGAGGATTTCTCTCAAAACATCAAGGATAGAAAGTTTTGTAACGAGTCCAGTTCCTTACAAAATAGGCCATGGTTGCATAAATTTTAATAAGTTTTTACACTACTTTTGTTGACAGTAGAGGCAGAGATTGGAAACATGGGTGTGCCCCCTTCCACAAATATATAGATACCTGTATTTAATACAATACCCGGCAGGGCAAAATCTTAGGCAAGTTTCCTTACTCCACACATCTCTGTTTACCTAGCAATAAGTAGGAACCCAGTTGTTGGTCGATTGGAGGATGGCTTTCCGGGGGTAATAAACCCTTCAAAAATAAATAATAATTTGGTCACTCAATCAACCACTGTTTGTGGGGCATTGCTGTGTGCAATTAGCTACCACAATTCACCCACAATGTATACAGTCACTTTACAGTATATTCTGTGAATCACTTTGAGACTTCTCGAAAACATGATAAGCTGCGATACCAAATGCAAGGATTATTACCTCATCACATTGCAATATCTCAGAACCTGAGTTATGTTGAAACTGAATAGTTATTATGTAAGAAAACACAAAGCTCATGCGCTCTTTTTAATGGCACACAAGCAGCAGCAAAATAAATATCTAGATTATCTCCGTGTGTGTATTTAGATGATTAAAGCATATTCCGAAGACATTGGGAGGACTTTTTGTCCTTCTTCAAAAGAGTGTCTTGGGATTTGTAACATCAAACACAAGAAACATAAGATAATTAATGATAATGATCTGCAGACAGATCCTATTTTCTACACCTTCAGACTGGAGTGAAATATTAACAAAATAGTAAAAGCATCAAAATTTTATATTGGCAAAACATTTTTTAAAAAATACATTTGTTTGAATACAATGGAAGTGGTCACTTCATGCAAGATGAGAAAAAAAACAATTCATGCAATTCTATCCTAGACCCAGGTTTAAAATGTCAAACAAAATATACATCTACTTTGATCAATATCATCACAACCTTAAAATATCCTTTTAAAAAAAAGGAACCCTTCTAGTTAATTTATGGCAGGAAATGCAAATGTGAAATTATTTGTTATTTTTAATATTTATCTGGTTGGTGGTTCAGTAGCTATCACAATGCCAACACAAATCAGGGAGAGAATACATCTGGGTCGAGATTTATTTGTCGTTTTTGAGTGTCCAGAATTTGGCAATTCTTCAACACAGCATTGATTCTAAAGTCTTCTTTTTTAAAAAACACTACAGAAAACAAACTTCAAATCTAAGGATGTAATTAAAAAAATTGCCAAATTCTAGATGCCATGAAAGACTATATACATAAAAGTAAATCTAGATCCAAATCAATTTCCTATACAAAAAGTGCACTGATCTATCACATGGTACCAGATCAATGACAAACAGCTATTAGGATCATATCTATTCTATTGCATGTGTGTGTGTGTGTGGTGGGGGCAGAAGTAAAGAGGTGCAAATACAGTATAACAATGCAATATCCAGTCATCCCTGCAAAGACTGAGTTCAAATCCAGGCCAAAGGAAAGGAATATTTTCTCTAAGTGAGATCTACTTAAATGCTTCTCCCCTTGTTGACAGCTGTTGAGGGTCATTGGTGAGAAGGTTTTTTCACAGCTTTAAGCACAGTCTTCAGACATGACTCAACTGTTCAAAGCAAAATCCATTTGTCAAAACAGCCAGATTTGGAAAGGAACTGATATTGCCCTTGTTGAATGCTGGCTACTCCCTTTCCTGGGATGTTAAAACTATAGTATTACAGTACTTTCAACAGTTTACCTGTTCGGGGCCAAAGCCAGGTCTAGAGAACAAAAGTGTTGCATAGCTGCAAGAAGCAAATTTCTTTTGGTGCTGGAGTTTCAGTGCATTCTCGAGACAGTCCTGCAAAACTCTACATTAACGTAGTTGCAATTTCCTCACTTATCCCTTGGGGTATAATTTTGATTAGAGAACCTCATGTTTATTTATTGATGAAATCTGGCAACGTGCACCATGATATTTAATTTTACTTGGCCTAAAGATGTATTTTTTCATAGTTGTTCTAGGTTTAGGGCAATTTTCGATAGTTTTCAAAAAATATTCTGTTGAAATAAACTTTTTTTAAAAATCATTTCAGATGGAAATGGAAGCAAGTGTGGAATAAAAAGATTGATGTTTTTGTGAAAATCAAATTAAGAAAAACATTAAAAGGATGCAATTTACTTTCTTCCTCCAACCCCCTCCCCCCACCTTCCTCTCTTGAAAAAGCTGCCTCATGCTGACATACCAAAGGCTCAGAAATTCTCCAGTGCATTGCTCATGTGTCCATTCTTCATAAGACAGCCTAAAGAATTGAGTATTGGCAGAATATTTGACCGTGGATGACCATCTGAGCTGGGATAGATCGTCACCTCATGCCCACTTTTCAGCAAGAGGTTCGCTGTATTGCAAACTGTGGGTAGATTGTTTTTTCCTCTCTTTAACCAGGGGCTCTGAGGTCAATTGTAGTTATGCCCAGTTAAGTTTAGAAAACTCAGAAGAGAGTGCGGATTGAGCACAAGACCTTCCTGGTTTATGTGGCTCAGTTTTCTGATGGTCCATGCCTTTAACCAACTGAGCATTTCTATATCTTGAATAAAACAGAACAATTAGCAATATTCACAAAAGTATTCAAAACTGATGTGACAAACATGGAAGCACAAGTGATCAAAGGATTAATGAAAGACACCAGTTTCTAGTTTAAGTCTAAACTCCCCTCTCCCCCTGGCTCAACGTCAAGCTCCACCATTGTAAGGTTTTTTTCAGCACTTTGGGATGTCCTTCTGATGTGAAAGGTGCTACACAAATGCAATTTGTTATTGCATGTCAGATGTTGCCCCATATGAAGTAGATAATTATTTGGGGAAGACAAGTTTGCAGGGCTATGGGGAGAGAGCAGGGGAATGGGATTGATTTGGATAGCTCTTTTCAAAGAACCGGCACAGACACGATGGGCCAAATGGCCTCCTTCTGTGCTGTATAATTTTCGGATTCTATGAAGGGCGCTATATAAACGCAAATTTTTTAGCAAACTCACCCATTTATAATCAAAGATCTGATATCTTTTGCACTGAGATTCACGATGAACAACTCATTTTTCAACAAAGAATTCAATGGATGGTCTTAAATACAATAGTTAGTTTATAATCCTGCATTTTGACATGCTTTCAGGACTTTCATGAAAAGTGATGATGTTCAGGACAGGACACAGTCTCACACTTCATGAAATACAGAAAAGCAGAATTCTTTATTCTGAAATTAACTGGCAGATTTTGTATGAGAAGGAGATCATGAGTTGGAGAGATATTACTGAACCCAAGGGCTTGGTTTTAATATTAAATCCATGTATAAAATATTAAATAGCATTAAATTGTAATCTGAGACTTTTTATAGGAACTTAATTTCTCATCAAGCCTTTTGGTCTCTTTGCAAGATTAATTTTAAATCTTAGTTAATATTTGTGCTTACGTATTTGTTTCTAACTTTACTTGATTGTTCTTTCAGTTATTAAAACTTATTTTTGGTTTAACTGGCTAAAGCATGCGCCAATTCATGGTATTTCAGTCTTCTGTTAGCGATGGTGCATAGTTGGTGAAAAAATATATTACAACTGAAAAGAAAGGAGCTGATGTGTGATCAAACAATTAACTTGACCAGTTATCTTACTGTAGTTGGCAGGAACCATGAGCTTTTAGCAACTAAGTCAGCCAAGATGCATTTCAGTGATTTTGCAATGAACTGCTGGCAAGTACGTACTGGCTCAAGCAATACCTCTACTGTGGATAATCAGGGAGCATTTGGCACTGTACCTGAAAAGGACTTTTCTATATCAAATTACATTGTTACAAACAATCTCAATAGTCACCAAAAAACGACCACACAGAACCACGAGCATACATTTATTTCATGAAGATGCATTTAAAGCACTGTAACCATTACACTGTTCAATTACTAAAGTGCTACACTAGCATTAAATTGTAATCTGAGACTTTTTATAGGAATTTAATTCCTCATCAAGCCTTTTGGTCTCTTTGCAAGATTAGTTTTAAATCTTAGTTAATATTTGTTCTTGAACAGTGTAATGGTTACAGCGCTTTACGAATTATATAACAAACAAGGTACAGGATAAAGTACCAGAAAGTTACATCACAGATTGTGTGCATAACAAGAAAGTAGCATCTTACATTGTTATGTTGGTGAATTCTGAAGATTTGTAAACAAAGTAGCCAAAGTGAATAACTCGGCAATTGTTTATCACCAAGCCCTTAAATAAAGCTATCCTCCTCATTAAACAGATTTGGTCAAGGAATCGTGTAGGTATTTTAAGAGATAATATAAAAGGGTACAGGGTAAGCACGGAATTGAAATTAGAGTACTGCATGATGGCTCCGATGGGTACACTAGCACTAACATGGGCTCAATGTGCCAAATAGCCACCTTCAGTGGTGTAACTTAGAGTATGCAAACAAACAAATAAAATTACATTTGTAAAGCGCTTTTACATCGGGGGGGTCACCCCAAGGCGCTATAATACAAACATAGCAAATTTTGATAGCCTCAATACAATTCAATATAGCACCTTTCCCATCTGGAGGATGCCCCATGGTGCTTAATAGTTCTAGCTCAGCAGCTTCTATGATTTATAAAGTTCTACCTACTGCAATTGTCTCTGAAAATCAAATCTTCTTTATAAGAGCATCAACACATGAAGTGTTGGCCTGGCTCAGTTGGTAGCATGCTCGCGTCAGAGTCAGAAGGGTGCAAGATCAAGCCCCAATTTGGGACTTTGCACAGCCTAGACTGACACTATTGACACTACAGTGCAGTGCTAGGAAAGTGTTACATTGTCAGAGGTGCTGTGCTTCAGGGATGTTAACTCAAGGTCCTATCAATCTGTTCAGGTGTACATTAGATACCATGGCACTATTTGAAAAAAAATGGCAGGTACTTCCTGTCCTGGCCAACAATTATCTCAATAAAATTGGTCGTTCACTTCATAGCTGTTTGTGAGACATTACCATGAACAAATTGTCTGTCACATTAATCTTACAAATACACAATCACTACTATACAGTAAATCCTGTGAAGCCTGCTGAGTTGTTTTGACAATACGATAAAGCGTTATACTAAATGCAAGATTTATTTTCATGCAGGACACTAAACCTGAAGGAATGATAACACCTGGAATTTCCTTGGGTATGTGGGATGCATGGAATTCTCAATTTGGCTTAGTCTTAAGAATGGTGATGGGTCTCCACGTGTGTCAGACACCTGGCTGACCAAAAATTACCTGAAGTCATGAGCTCAGTTTTTATTTTCTGCCCAAATCTACCCAAAGGATAAAAGTAATAAGCTCAAAATTAAATTAACATGAACACTGAGATATACAACCATGTGAATCTTTTTGTAAAAGCATTTCTCTGTGGAACAGAAAACATTTATCCCACATTGCCAAACAGTAAATGTCTTATCATTTGAAACCAAATCTAGTAATGGATACTTGGCGAAATACACCTAGTGTTTGCTATGCCATAATTTGTGCAACAATGAACTCCTGCTCAAAAAGAGAACCCTCAATCTTTACAAGATGAGCATTTGCATGCTTCGTCCACCCTTCCCCATGGCCTTTAAATTTCAATTCCCAGTGGAGGCAGTACTGCTAAAATGTTTAAATAATTAAGGAATCTATTCCCCAGGCCTGTTAACCTACAGGTCAGCTGAAGTGACAGACGCAATATTGTTGTCTCAGTCACTAATACTGAGTGCTGCCTTGTGAACACGGTACAGCTGCACTCTGCTCTGCCCACCCACCTACAATCTGGTAGCTGTGTCAGGAATGCTCATCTACTTGAATTTAAAAAAAGGATTTATTGAAAAATAACTAAACAAGCAAAAACTGCAGGGAAGCTTTATCCTGGTATTTGCCAGTGGGCAAAACAGTTATTTCATAAATCCTGGGCCCAGGAGGGTTGTATATTTCTATAAAATGTATTGATTTCACTCTGGTGCCGAGCTCACTGTTGAAGCAGAATGCAAGTGTCTCGCTGCATCTTGCACTCAAGTCACCCTGTTCCACAGCAGTTAAACATTGAATTATCATATGACCACTATATCTAACCCAGCAGTCAAGGGAAGGTAGGATTTGCAGGAGCCTTCGCTGCAGTACCTTTAAACAAATATTGCCTTTACTTTTATTTCGCAGAAGCACAATACTTGAGCTTGTTGCTCTCAGTACAAGACAAGCAGAGAGTTCCTTACATGGCTCACACAAACCAATACAGGCTTGACCAATTCAGGGTTAAGCTGCAGGTCAGCTTTCTATGTATGGCCTGCTGCCACTGGCCAACCCACAACTAAAAGGTCTACTTTGAGATGCTGTGAAGGTGCTTTATTTGCCACCAGTTTATCCCCCTCTGCCTAATATCACCAGATATCAAATCAAAGCATCTCAAACAGCTCCTGGGCAGTTAGTTACCAATTTAGCTAAATGACAGCATTAAGCACAAACAAACCAATAGAAAAGTCACTGACATTCAGGTGCAGCCTTGGCTTCTGCTATCACTGTAAAAGATTCAGGTGTGTGGTACTGGCACTGAAATCAAGGGGTCCACCCTCTGTATGCACTAATGATGCAAGTAAGCAAAGCCCAAGTCAGAAAGAACCAGTGGTTTTGAAAGTTAAAGAGTACAATAGTACCAAGAGTTCCAGCTACTTACTACACGTAGCAGGAACCTTGGCTTATTTTTCCCCTCCTTAAACTGGGATATCAGAGCCAACTATCAGAGATCAGGAACCAAACTTAGAGTTTTCTGGTCTATTTGGTTCAGTGCCTGCTGAACTTACCTATAAAGAGAAGTAACTTAAAATTTATTTTTTAATAGAAACAGTTTGAAATATTGAAGTAGCCTTGGGCTAAGTCAAACAATAGTGCATCAGGTCTGCACTATTAGATCATAATTATTCAGTGGTAACTATTTCAACATCAAAACAATTGAGGCAGGATGCTCGTAACAGCAGCCTTGTGTGCAACATTGGGAAGTTCCAGCTCACATTAGAAACAGCAAACTGTGGATTTCAATAAAAGCCAAAAGCTGCAGGGTCACCAACAAGGTCAATTTGCAAATCCCAACACTACTCCCTAGTGTAGTTATCCCAGTAGGGGCCGCATCAAACTAATACCTGTAGCAGAACGGAGCGAGTCAACAGCCTGCAATTATACTGCCAGCTCCTTGATACACTCTCCTTAAGTAGTGCAATAGTGCAGATTCCCTAGCAGAGTGCAAAATATTTGAAGCTTCATTATCCAGAATGTATTCGTTGCTCTAGAAGAGCACCATGATCGTGATGATGGAGGCAAAGGTGTGCTTTTAAAATGAAATCTTAAAAGCATTTAAGAAAAAAACATTTTCCGAAGCATGCTCCCAGCATGGTTAAATTACAGCAAATTAGAACACATGACTAGTAAAAAGGCCAGACCCTGTTTTCCCTCCTCCAGTGTAAGGAACGAAGAAGCTACAAGCAAATATCAATTTCAATTCAGCAAATTTTCTTCTACAAACATACTAAAAACTGAACAAATTTTAGAAATCATACGAAAGCTGCAGTAAAAATGTGACTACTGGTCAGATACAGATACTCATCTTTAATAAGATACATTGTTTTAGTATCTAAGTCAGCAACAAGCTTGTCTGGGAAAAAAATTGCTGTGATGTTCATCCCATCCGGGTTCTTTTTACTGTATTTTATTGAGATCAAATTTCTTCTTTAAAAAACACAAGAGCTGGATTTCAATAAAGTTTTTAAAAAGTTAAACTTCTGAATCCAAATGATTTCAGGTTCTCAATTTGAAAAAAAGGAACCCCCACACAAAAAAAGCATTTCACCCACAAGATACACAATTAATCCACTTTACTGTATATCCTGTGAAGCGCTTTGAGACATGTCAAAGACATAAGGCACTATATGCAAGGATTATTATTAAACCCACTGAACATAGTATATCAAAATATTCTGCACCATGTTGTAATAATCCTTGCATTTGATATAGCGCTTTTCACGTCGGGAGGACGTCCCAAAGCGCTTCACAGAACACACTGTAAAGTGAATTGACTGTATATTTGTGGGCGAACGCGGCAGCCAATTGCGCACAGCAATGTCCCACAAACAGTCGTAGATTGAAAATGACCATGTTGTAGAGGTACCTATTATAATTTATCCTTTGTGTAAAAGTCCTTATGGCAGCACTTTCTCCAAACAAAAACAGTTGAGTAAGAGCAAGAGTAATACATAGGAACAACTTCTGCTAAGCATCAATTTTTCAGAATCATGTCAGCACAGAGGAGGCCACTTGCCCCAATGTGCCTGTGCAATACAACATTAGTCCTTAGCACATGCTCACTCATTGATGCTGGTGAAAGCCCAGACAGTAAATATCAAATGCAAAGAGATCAAGATTTCCTGCTTTTGTTGCCTGCTTTGAAAAGATCACTTGATTCACATTAAAGCTGAATTTAATTGCCAAAAGGAAGTGAAAATTGTTTACAAGCAACATGTAGCTTAATCCAGAGTATGTTCAGAGTCCAAATGTTTTTGCAATGAACTTTAATGGATGATTTCTCACAACAAATTACCTGTCAACAACTCGCTCTGGCCTCACAAATTGTGTTTCTCCCCCACCCCACACACCCAATTTTGAGTCAATTTCGGTAAATTGACTCACTTTGGGAGTAAACTGTAATCAGAAATGCTAAGTGTACATTATCATTGTTGATAAAGAAGGCAAAAGGAGAAACAATAAAGTAATATTTTGGCAGCAACAATGCCAGACAATTCCAAACCTCCGCACCAAACCAAAGGACATTGGAAAGTCTCCAGGGTTATATCCTTAACATATTGTTTATTCATTGTACTGCATACACATACACTGTAATAAAGTTTCTCAGGCTCTGTTTCTCAAGACAAAGTGGTTGCATAATAAAAATGGAAGGGGAGGGAGAAACAATATTTTCCCAGATGAGTCAGATAGTGACTCAATGGTTGACCTCTCTACTGCAATTCCTGTTTCTAAACCACAACAATGATAAACATAACAAAAAGTGGTTTTAGAATCCTGCTATCTGGTGGGATCAAAAAACAGAGCCTTCCCCTCCTCAGTCATCCTTTTCATTCATAAAGTTATACTGCATCTCTGCTACCAGAAGTGGAACGCTTTTAGAATGCCACCCTACTCCTGCAGGCCAGAAAGATTATATGGTCATTGCTGCTTTTTTAGCTTCAGACAAAAGCAGAGTCCAGTGGCCACAGTCTATTTCACCTTCTCCACACAATGGAACTTCCTTGATATCAAATAATAATAAATTGGTCATTTTCAATCTACGACTGTTTGTGGGACATTGCTGTGCGCAATTGGCTGCCGCGTTCGCCCACAAATATACAGTCAATTCACTTCACAGTGTGTTCTGTGAAGCGCTTTGGGACGTCCTCCCGACGTGAAAAGCGCTATATCAAATGCAAGGATTATTAATATTATTATATATTATTATCATTTGATATTATAATAACCCTGGGGAGGAAGTTTTATGCCTCCATGTAAATAATGATGCTTTTCATTGACCGTGGGACATAGTTTAAAAATCAAAACTATAAGGTTGCATTATTCAGTGCCGATAACCTCAAGGCATCTCAAAGTCTGGTTGTTGTCAGCTTGATTCAGTGGTTGCACTCTCGCCTCTCGAGTCAGAAGGTTGTGGATTCAAATCCCACGTCGGAACTTGAACACGTATAGTTTAAGTTGACACTCCAATGCAGTGCTGGGGGGCATTGCATTGACAGACGGCTAACTTTCGGATGAAGCGTTAACCCGAGGTCCCATCTACCTGTTCCATTATTCAAAAAGAGAAGCGATTCTCCCGGTGTACTGGCCATCAATCCCCCAAATAAAATTGCTCATTCATTTCATGGCTGTTTGTGGGCCACAGTATGTAGCTAAGAAGGGTCGATTGAAGCAGCAATTGGTGGCAGCTTGACTGATCTTGTTTTCTTAACAACTGATTCACTGTAATCTAAATACTCCTCAAATGCAAAAAGAACCAAAGAATAAACTTGAAGATCTCAAAATTGTCAACAGTGACCAAAAAGATTCTGTGTCATTTAGAGGTGCGGCAAGTGTAAAGCATACCAGCAGTAGGTGGAGCACAGGATAAAACCTGCTGCTAAAACTTACATCAGGTGGTAACACCCAGATACAATACCAGGCTACAGCACTAAATGTTTTCAACTGGTGGTGGCAAGCATCATATACATTAGTCATTGCACTGCATAACAATGCAACATCACAGGCATTTTTTTTATTTGAAACTCGATTAAGAATCGTGATCTTTTATTTCCACTTCAGTTTTGATGGTTTATCCGCTAAATGATCTCTTACCTACAAAAAAATGTTTTCCAGATAAACATTTTAACAAAGTGGAGAAATAGACCAACACAGTAATATTACAAATGCATCTGCAGCTTTTATTAATGATAAAATCAGATCAAACGGTATACACCTAATGACTGCACAATGATGGGATATAGTTTTTTCTTTTAAGTGCTTCAGAATACAATATATCAGAAACTGAATAAGACATGATCTGAGGATGCGAGAGAATGGTAAACACTATAAAATGGCCTAACTCCACAAATATAACTTGCCTGGACTATAGTCTCAGTCGGAAGTATCCTCTGCACAATTTGTTCTGAGTTTCTCATTTAACAAAAACTCAAAACATTAACAACAGCTATGTGAAACCAGTCTACATTTTTGTCAATGGATGTTTGACACACATTTGCCATGTTTAAAGATATCTAAAGTCAACAGCATTCCACATACACATGGCTTCATATTTTAATAAATGATATTCAGCTTAGGCTATGACTGTAGGTAAACACTCCACCTAGCGTAGCACTAAATGAAGGAGATCAGAATATTGCAGCTTTGATTCCATGCCTTTAATCAGACAACTGTTCTAATCCACATTTGGTTTTAAGATTCCGAAAGGAGAAAGGTAAGAAAAGAGAGAGAGACAGACAAGGGTTCCCACCCTTGATTGCTATTTAATGATCAAACAACTCCCTAGTGGAGGCGTGAAGGTATGAAAGTCAGATTGTCAAGTTTAATTTGATGCTTCCACCATCCATCAATATTCATTGTTACACATTAAGAATAGCCATAAAGTCAGAGTACCAGAGAGAAACTGGTGCCAGTGGAACTATATCTTAGCAAGAGTCGGCATCTGCAGGAAAGAAAGAGGCAAACAAATTGGCAAATTGATATAAGATTGATTTCTAACCTTAGATACCTTATTAATGAATGAGAGTTGAGACTCCATCAGAGACTAAAACTGAAATACCCCATGTCATGTTGATCTACACAAACTCACAGTTCAGGAATTGTGAATGATTACTGTATTTTGTAACATGTTGCTTATCATCAAGTCTCTCTCTCACATATGCATTCAATCATGGTGCCTTCTGTACAATAATTTTTTACAGCAGTGGCAAGTATCATTTTTTCATCTTCAAAATAACCTGAAATTGATTTGGGCTTTTTATGATCTGCTAAATAAACTTAGGTACAACACTACATAATCTGCAAAACAGTTCACAGTCTGAATAACAGACAGCATCTCTGTGCCTGTTTCTGTAAGATTACCCAGGAAACATTCCCATGTATTTACCCTCACTTCCCCTTTCTAGGATTAACTCCCTAATGAATTCCACATTCTCTCATTCACTGCTCATCGCTTTTCAGATTTCACTGCATGTTAAATTGAGCCTCCTGTGGTCTCCGGGTGCCTGGTATGTTAAACAGGATGGTAATACAGCACAGTGGAGCTCTCTTACCACATTGACCAACCACAATCAAAATAGTAAGCAGGTTTCCATGAAGTATTAAAAGAGATTTATGAAAACAGATTGACATGGAAAAAAACATAGAAACTGAAGAGGAAATCAAAGAAAAACAAAGACAGTTTTTCCACACAGAGACTAAATCAAATCTAATGAGCAGCAGGACTAAAAATGCACACAAAGAAAATAAAGAATAATCTCAAGCTTCAGGGACTTTTTAAAATATTTGTGAAGCTAACGATAGTGCAGTTTCCCTGAAGCTAGACATGGGAAGGTTTAGTTGCACACGGATATTACATTCTGGTTAATTCAATCTGTTTCAGACTTTATGAAGGATTTCTTTAAAAAACATTAACTTTACCAACGTGAACAGGAAATGGCTTCCCATTCTGGAACAGTAGTTTAGCACGCAAAATAAGGCCACAGTCAATGGGATTTTATTGCACCTATTAAATGAAATTCTCAATCACCAATGATATCTCAAGAGTCTCAAATTGTACAGCATTTGCAATGCTACATATTCTGAATAATCTTATTCTCTTAAGGAAAAGAATACAAGGTATTTTGGGCCTTACGTAAAGATAGGATCGGGCATGAGCTCACTGCCTAATCTCACATTCAAAGAGAGGTCACTTGACAAAGCTAATGGAGGGAGACTTGCATGTGTACAACCATGTGACATTATCAATCAATAAATTCAGCCAGAGAAGGGAACAGACTGGAGTAGGAGAAAATGACAGATATAGCAATTTCTACAGTGAAATGATTTTCAGGTCCATTGAAATTACTTAAGCTTTTATACAGTAGTCTCCTCCTTTTAGAATGAATCTTGTACAAATGACTCCCTGTTAGAATGACTCTAGTCTACAAATCGCTTCATATCCTGGAACCTCCCTACCCATCTGACCTACTTTCTCCCCACTCCACTACCCACTGCCTCCGCTCAGCTATCTCTTGCCTCCGCTCGACCATTGGCGGCTGTACTTTCAGCAACGATGCCCCAAAGATTTGGAATTCTCTCCATCGATCCCTCCACCTTGCTCCCTCCCTCTTTTAGATCACAGCTGAAGACCTTCATCTTTGACCACGCTTACGGTTACCTCCTCCTCCCCTCAGTGCCAGACTCCGCTACTATTAAGCGCTCCAAAACACTGCCCAATATGAAGGGTGTTCTATAAATGCATTTTGTTGTTGTTGTTGTATGTCATGGGTCTGTTTGTAGCGCAGGTTTATTTAAAACCCTAATGTACCAGAAGTACAGTACACCTCAAACTTCCAGAACACTCCAGTCATTTAACATGCCTCAGGTAAGGAGGACATCCTTGGAGCTGAACTGTCTCCAAGGTGACACGTTGGGCAAAAGAAATTCGGAATGGAGCCAGCCCTCTGTAGCGGTCTCGGTAATACGGTTCCTGAGCCAACAGATCCGAACTACTGATTACAGCACAACAAGCCTGGCTCAGTCCTGTGGCTCAGTCCTGTGGCTCAGTGGTTAGAGCACTTGCTTTGCAAGCAAGACACCTGGGTTCAATTCCAGGCAGGGCGAAACCTTGGGCAAGTTTCCTTACTCCACACGCCTAATAATAATCCCTCCAAAACCCCAAACAATAATAAATTGGTCATTTTCAATCTATGACTGTTTGTGGGACATTGCTGTGCGCAATTGGCTGCCGCGTTCGCCCACAAATATACAGTCAATTCACTTTACAGTATATTCTGTGAAGCGCTTTGGGACGTCCTCCCGACGTGAAAAGCGCTATATCAAATGCAAGGATTATTATTATTATTATTATTATCGGCAGGACTTAGATTGTTTGATGCATTATTAACTTTGGTCTTATTCGTTGGTGGGTGTTGAGGAAATATTTGCTTATTGCGGGAATGAAGATAATTAACAGCGAAAGTTTGAACAATCATTGCACTTTGCTACAACTATGTAAAAAACAAAGAATTCCACAAAAAAGAAACTTAGTTCAACATTGAAACTACAGTAAGAGTACACTATAACAAATGTTATTTACAATGCGTCAGCAGCACTCTCAACATAGAAGTAGAAGGTTGTGGGTTCAAGCACTTGATCAGGACATAAATCTTACACTAATATTGGAGCAGCACTACAATGTTGGAGGTGCCCCTCTTGATATGAGATGTTAAACCAAGATGCCATTGGCACATTCAGGTGGACGTTAAAGATCCCTGGCCACTATTTGTAAAGAGAAGGGAGTTTCTCCCAGTGTCAACAACAAATTACATTTATATCGCGCCTTTCATGTGGGAAGGTGTACTGGCCAACGATCCTCTAAATAAAACTGGTCCTTCATTTCATGGCTGTTTATAGGACATTGCTGTGCACAGGACATTGCTGTGCGTAAATTGGTTGCCCTGTTCGCCTATAATTTCACAATCAATACATTTCAGAGCAAAAATCCTTTGAAGTGCTTTGAGATGCTTCGACAACATAAGGCACTGTATTAATGTTGTAAATGTGCTCAACTTATGGCAGTCTCCTCAAATAACCTGAAGAGCTAAATATCCTCAATGAGTACATTATCTATATATACATACAAGATCTATCAATGCAAAATGAGGGTAGAGGAAATCTAGAACCCTCTCCCCCAAAATGCTGTGGATGCTGAATCAATTAAAATTTTCAAGACTGAGGTGGATAGATTTTTGTTAGGTAAGGGTATAAAGGGATATGGAGCAAAGGCAGTTAAATGGAGTTCAGGTACCGATTAGCCATGATCTAATAGAATGGCGGAACAGGCTCAAGGGACTGAATGAACATATTTCTATGTTCCTGGGTTCAAAGGCACATTTAGACTGGATGCATCTAACCAGAAGTTAAAAGAGAAGTCTAATTACCATAAGTCTAATTCTGTCAGAACCTATTAAATTGCTTTAATAATGGACTTGCTGAACATTTCAAATCATTCAAAAGAAAATTTATGGGTATGCAACCAAATTTAATCTCCCTCCGTAATTACATGGAACTACACCCATCTGAAGGATGCTCCCTCAGCACTGCATTGGTGTCAGACCAACTAGATTGTGAGCTCCGAGTGCATATTTACACAAGTAAAAGACAAATGAACATTTGTACATCCTCCATCCCCACCATCCTCTTACACGGTTTTAAATATAGCATTCTAGGCATTTGAACGTGCTTGCTAACACATACTGTATAATGTCCTGCCAATTATGTACTCAAGTTTCCATTGCAGCATTAGAAAGACTTACAAATGACCACATTTGTAAATTTGATATATAAATCATTGGGAGGCAGGGATCACTGCCATGCTGTGGAAGGAATGTCAAATTGCTGGGTTCTGGAAGAGGGTAATTGTAACTTGTTCTGACATCACATGCAAACAATGAGATAATGTTTTGTAATGTAAATGGTGTGACTGCTTCACATACTGAACTCAAGACCCACAATGTTTCATCATAAACTTTTTGCACAGGTCTGAAAATATAACTTTATATAGAAAATATAACTTTATTTAGAAAAGTACAATCCTAATTTTCCTTCAAGAGGAATATGTACTGGCCCACAAAATATACAATCAATTCACTTTACAGTATATTCTGTGAAGTGCTTTGAAACGTCTCGAAGACACGATAAGGCACTATATCAAATGCAAGAATTATTATTACTCTTTAATTTGTACATATCAAACAGATTGTTGCTTCAAAAACAAGTCTTTTTTTAAAAAAAAAGAAACGTCCTGATTTTGTACAGCCCTACAACAGAAACCTTTGTGAACAATAATAATTTGGTCACTCAATCCAGGACACTGCTGTGCGCAATTGGCTGCTGCATTTCACCCACAAAATATACAGTCAATTCACTTTACAGTATATTCTGTGAAGCGCTTTAAGACGTCTCGAAGCGCTGTATCAAATGTAAAGCTAATCACTACAATTAGTATTATTATGATGATGATGATGAAGATGATGACCTGCTTAAAAGCCACGTACCTGCAACAAACAAATCTAAACTGGGGGGGGAAAAAAAAAGAGTCGCACAGTAGTGGTCAAGTGGTGACTGTCACCGTGTTTTGGTAAATAATGTGACTTGGCATTGTCGGGTCTTCTCAAACCTCCACAACCCAAACCTTTGCGAACAATAATAACAATAACAAAAACAAAAAGTGAGTTACATTGCAAAGCCTTGAGAGCTGAGGCTGAGCTGAGGCTGAGAGCTGAGGCTGAGGCTGACCGCGAGGGGTGCTCTTCGGGAACATTCATTCAAACTCTTTCCAAGTTAATTCTGAAGTCAAAAGAGATTTTTTTTTGTGTGTGTGTGTGTGTGTGGTGGGGGGGGGAGTGAGGAAAGGAGAGGAAGTTTGCTCTCACTTACTTTTCAGGGCGTTGATCAGCATAGTGCCGTCTTTGATCAGCTCTTTGATGAACTTGTTGGTGCGCTCGAGCTCCAGCTCGTGCGCTTTGAGGCGCTCCCTGAAGTCGGGGCTGTCCAGAGAGCAGTCAGTGAACTCCAGCGTTGGTAACCCCATTGCACTCCTCCCTCTCTCTCTCTCTCTCTCACACACTCACACTCTCTCTCTCTCTCTCTCTGTGTGTGTGGCTCTCAGCCTTCTCTCCCCGCACCGCTCAGAGGCGGACACCACCGGGTCACTCCGCCGCCGCAGTTACAAAGCTCTGACCATCTGCACACTAATAAGCTGCAGCTGGCGGGGGGGGGGGGCAGCTCTCCCCTCCTCTCTCTCTCTCTCTCTCGGTACGGTTCCCCCCACCCAACCCAAAGCAAAAGAGAGAGAGAGGGGGGGGAGAGAGAACAAAAAAAAATGCCGCTTGTTCTGTGCTTTTGTTCTGTCGCCGCTTTCTTATTTGTGAGTGGAGTTGGTTTTGGGGGAAGAAAGTTCTTCAAAGCGGTGCAGCAGTGTAGCCCGTCATGATGGAGTGAGCGCTGTGCACTCACTAACTAACCCTCTCCCTCTCCGTCTCTGTGTTTAACACTGAGGTTTCCCTCCTGGTCTCCGCGCTGCCCCAGTGCCGACCCCACCGCAAACATCCGTGTGTCTCTCTGCTCTGACAGACTGCGGTGGGGGGAGGGGGGGGAGGGGTGTGGGGGAGGGGGGTGTGTGGGGGGGGTGTGTGGGGGGGGGGTGTGTGGGTGGGGGGGGTGTGGGGGGGTGGGGGGGGGTGTGGGGGGGGGGGGGTGGGGGGGGGTGGGGGGGGGGGGTGGGGGAGGGGGGTGGGGGGAGGGGGGTGGGGGGGGGGTGTGGGGGGGGGGTGTGGGGGGGGGGGTGTGTGGGGGTGGTGGGGGGGGGGGTGTGTGGGGGAGGGGGATGTGTGGTGGGGGGGGGGGGGGTGTGTGTGTGGGTGGGGTGTATCACAGTATCAGTGTTTTACAGCTTTCAAAATGCTCCCCAGATTGTAGATCCTCTCCTCTCCCCTTTTTATACCCCACTTTAGGTGCAGCTGCTTCAATTGGACCTGATGTTGTCTTAGCTCCAGGTTTTTTTATACCAGTCACTTTTGTTGAGAGTTACAAATCGATGAAGGGATCGCCTCTAAAAGGTGCGACATCAATGCGAGAGAAGAAGTTTTTATTGTATTTCTTGACTTACTATCATTTTTTCTCTTGATCATTTGGGAGTGCTGGCGTGGGGCGGGGGCAGAACCCCACCTTGCCATAGCAATCTAGTTTTTATTGATCAGTTGTTTAGTGCGCCATCCCCTGAGGGCGGAGGAACATATTGGATACCCATGCTCTAATGTTGTAGGGAAACTTAGCCATCAAACAAGTCATTGTGCAAAGTGTTGCAACTGCACTTTGTAAAACCATGCAATATACCAGTAGGAGACACTGGTAAACTTTCTCTGACTTGTCCAGCGAGGGCCACTCTACCTGTTCGGCACACAATGGGAATAATCCAATTCCCAGTGTCATTTTGACCCATTCACTTCTTGTTAATGTCAGGCTGGTTAATCATCTAGAGTATCCTGGAGTTCTGCAGATCTGCCTGGCTCAGGTATCGGGTCACTGAGTCAGTTGCAAAGAATTAACTCACCCCTACTCTCCCTTTATACCAGTGCTGTCCAACCCAGTGGTCACTGGCTGCGCACATGTGGCCATTTTGCTTTGCAGATGTGGCCACTTCCACATTGATCAATCAACTTGTGTTTCACATAAGAAATAGGATATAGACCACTCACTTTGTGTGATCCAACATGCATGTTTTCTGTACATGTAATAGTGTAACTTTACTGTCATTATCATACATACATCATATCACTCCGTTTGGTCTTGGTTGGCTGGATGCCCCTATGAGACATAACAGTTTCATTCCCTCATGCGTTGGCAGTCAGTCAATGCGAAAAACTTACTGCTGCTAATTTGCAGTGCTAAAAGAGTATATGTAGCTCATTTGCCAATTAATTTTATTTCACATTTTAAAAAATTGCTATCATGCTTTTGCTTCGAGCATGCGGTGCTGTACTCTGGTCTTTGTCAGGAATTAAAATAAGTGTAAATGAACTCAGGCTCAAGTCTAAACCAGTTGATTTGGGTAACCAGAAACAATGTATATTTATATCAGGGTAAAATGCTATCATAGTTCTTCTGCCACTAATTCAGCCTGTCCACGAGGTCCACAGGACCCTGACTGTACTGGATATCTGTGCAGTGTTTTTTTTTTGCCTGGGTCAGAGCTGGATTGGGTTTACTGCTGTGCACAATTGGCTGCTGCGCTTTGCCCACAAAACATACAGTCAATTTATTTTACAGTATATTCTGTGAAGCGCTTTGAGAAGTCTCGAAGACATGATAAGGCGCTATATCAAATGCAAGGATTATTATTATTACTTTGCTGATTGTGTATATTGTTTGTACAGACTTATTACAAAAGTGATCTCTTCTGAATGAATGATCAACTACTAAACTGGTCCATCAGTTTTAATAAAGAGTTGTGAGTAATTTGAAAACGCACGTTACTCAGGTTGGCTGAGAATGGTTCGATACACCACGAACCTTAAACCTGAGCGAATGGAGAAGTCAAATTTATGATCAAATTCGTTGAAAGGAATTTAGTTAAAAATGTTACTTGGGCATTGAATTGTGAACAGTATTGAAATCAGGATTAGCGTTCAATAGCTCATCTGCAGTGCGTATAAACTATGGATTCTGTTGCACTAGAGACCGAACTTTGGGATGGGGAGAGGGGCATTGAGGTCTATCTGATTCAAGAAAACACATTGTGTAAAGCAGTGTTGTCCAAACCAAATTGGCAAGTGGTCACGATGTGACCACTGAGAGACAGAAATTACCAGTTTATAATAAAAAAACTCAGTGTAGATACAGTACAACAGAACATCGCACATGTATACAGTAGTGCCTTATCACAGTGTTGAACCATTATAAAAAGCATCACAGAAATGACTGTAAAGCAAACTGTGGATTTGTGGGCGAAACAACAAAACAACAACAAAATTACATTTACAGAGCTCCTTTCAGGTCGAGAGGACGTCCCAAGGTGCTGAGCAGTCAGGGATCAGGACCCGAGCATGGAGGAGGGGTGGCGTAGAGGTGAGGGAAGACAGAGAGGTGGGAGAGCGACTGAAGGCACGATCTTCAGAACGATCTTGAGAAGGAGGGTCTTGAGAATGGCCTTGAAGAAGGCAAGGGAGGAAGCGAGGCAAAGGGACTGTGGGATGGAGTTCCTGAGTGTGGGAGCAGAGAGGCTGAAAACCCGGCCACCGATGATAGGGTGAGTCGAGCGGGAGACATGGAGCTGGCCGGAGCCTGATGAGCGGATGGAGCGGGCAGGTTGGTAGGGAGTCAGCAAGTCAGAGAGGTAGGAGGGAGCAAGGACATGGACGGCCTTAAAGGTGAGGACGAGGATCTTGAATTCAATCCTCTGGGGGATGGGGAGCCAGTGGAGCCGGGCGAGGGTGAGGGTGATGGGGTCATGGAGCCTGGTGCGTGAGAGTACACAAGCTGCAGAGTTTTGGATGATCTGCAGCTTGTGAAGGGAAGAGTTGGGAAGGCCGATGAGGAGGGAGTTCCCATAATCAAGCTTTGATGTGACGAATGCGTGGGTGAGGGTTTCGGCAGCCTGAGGGGTGAGGCAGTGGCGGAGTTTGGCAATGTTGCGGATGTGGTGGTAGGCAGTGCCGGTCATGGCGTGGATGTGGGGGAAAAAGGACAGTTCAGGATCAAACAAGACACCCAGGTTCCTGACTGGCTTAGTGAGGTGGAGTGTGCAGCCGTGGAGGCTGATGCTGCCAGCCCCCGAGATGCAGAGGCACTAGAGTAAGCCAATCAGGAGGCCCTCGCTCTTGCTGACGTTGAGTTGGAGAAATTGTCCCTTGTCCAGGACTTGATGTCGGACAGACAGTCGGCCAGGACACCAGTAGTCCTGGAGTTGAGGGTGGAGGCAGAGAGATAGAGTTGGGTGTCATCCACATACATGTGGAAATTTACCCATGTCAGGGGGTGATGTCAACAAGAGGAAGCATGTAGAGGGTGAAGAGGAGGGGACTAAGGACAGAGCCCTGAGGAACGCCACACGAGATTCTGGGGCTGGAAGAAATGCCATTTGCAGAGACGAAGTGGAGGCGGTGTGAAAGGTAGGACCTGAACCAGTCAAGGACAGAACTTTGAAGGTTGAGGTGGGAGGAGAGGCGGTGGAGGAGGATTGAATGCTCCACAGTATTAAAGGCGGCGGAGAGGTCGAGGAGGACGAGACGGCAGAGGGAGCCCTGGTCACACATGGTCAGGATGTCATTTGTGATCTTGACCAGAGATGTGGGCAGCACGGAAACTCAATTGGAGGGGCTCACAGAGGGAGGAGGAGGGGAAAGAGCGAGGATGTGAGGCGATGGCTCTCTCAAGGACCTTGGACAGAAAAGGGAGATGGGAGATGGGCCGGTAGCTGGATAGCTGTGATGGATCAAGGGAAGGTTTCTTCAAGGTGGGGTGATAGTGGCTATTTTTAGGGGGATAGGAACAGTGCCAGATGACAGGGAGAGGTTGGTGATATCGGCGAGTAGTGGAGCAAGGAGGTGGAGCTGGGATTTAAAGAGAGGGGTGGGGATGGGGTCCAGGGTGCAGGTGTTGGGCTTCATGGAGGATGTGGTGGTGGTGACAGAGGGGGTGACAGGTTCAAAGGTGTGGAAGGAGGGATGGGTAGTGGTCAAAGTGTGGGGGGAGGGGGTGGAAGTTGGGAGGGCAGTGGCAGCTGAGCGGATTCCTTCAATTTTGGACTCAAGGAAGTCCAGCATTTCCTCGCAGTGGGAGTCGGAGGAAAGAAACAGCACCCGTTTGCACACAACAATTTCCTTCAGACATGAATCGGATTGAATCTATGCTGAATGATTTATGATCATTTTTTAAAATGTGATTGTATCTTTGGAACTGTTCAAATACATTTTTAAGTAAATGTTAGCAGACATCATGACCACAACCATACTGGATAAGCCCCCCTGAAGTGGCCCCATGAAGATGCTTCCACTAATTTTTCTGCAATATGATACAGACCTTCTAAAGACACATTTTTAGCAGGAATCATGATCCAGCTGAATTTTTGTGATAGTCATGTGTTGCATACATCCATTTACTCATTCTCGTTACCAGTAATACTTGCACCATGTGGATGATAATCACTACCAAAGGTTATTGCAATATGATTCAAGAATGCAGCTTAAATACATTACCCATAAGGTAACACATTGAGATTGCATCATTGGTCTTTCAGTCATCAAAGTATAACTCATGCCTGCAATTGCTCAACAATGAGGCTGTTGAACTTTCGAAAGATTTTCAGTCACATCCTTATCAATACAAAATGTATTTGCTGGTGTTAATCTTGTTTTTTTGGTGTTTTCCAGCATAGGCGAGCAGGTTATTGTAAAGCTCACCTGGAAGTACTCTGGGCTTGACAGGCTTGCATAATAACTATGTAACAGCAGTTTTAATTGTCCAGACTGCCAAAGGATGCCATCAAATGGTGACAAAATCCTACTCTACAGGACGGATTAGAAAGATAAAAAGAAAGAATGGATCCACCTGTGTTTTCTTTATTAATCTGCTATCATAATGTTGCACAGGTGCACTGCCGGAGGCCATGCCTCTTTGGCCGGAGACTAGGAGGAGGAAAAATGCAGTATGCGATGTGATATTATCAAAACGAGACATTAAAGGAAAATATACGTGTTCTATATAGCAGAGGATAGTCAAAGTAATACACTACATCTGCTTTAAAAAATAGGGTAACATTGCTTTATTCCTAAATAAAGTAATTTTGTTTAAACCCTGCTTTCATTGTCTAGCAACAGATTCTAATCGCTTGCTACTGATTTCATGTTCATGTGATGTGTTCATGAGTTTGAGCAGGCGAAGAGAATAAAGTTAACTTATTTGATGTTCTTATGGTCATTAATTATTCATCAATCATTATTATGACTATTAATCACTTCAATATAGGTAGAACATAAGAGCCCATCATATTGACTGATATTCCGTTGCCGTGCTGAGGAAGCACCGCATTATTGGAGGTGCCATTTTTGGATGGGACATTAAGCCAGCATCTTGTCTGTCTGTTCAGGTGGATGCTAAAGATCCCATGGTACTACTTGAAAAGAGAAGGGAGTATCTACCAATGCAGTTGTCGACAACTCCTTACTTTATGGCTGTTTGTGGGACAAATCTGTGTACAAATTGGCTGCAACGTTGGTGCACAAAATACAGTCACTACACTTTACAGTATACCTTGTGAAACACATTGAGATGTCCTCCGACTTGAAAAGTGCTATATCAAATGTAAGGGTGATTATTATTACTATTATTCTGATACCGGCCCCCTAAAACCTCCCCCACCTTTCTACCCTCCTAACATCTCTCTGCCTCTGCTCTGATCGTCTCATCATCCTGGGCGACTTCAACCTGCACTTCACCCCCTCCTGCTCCACCTCTCCGACTTCTCCTCCCTCCTCTCCTCGCTCAACCTCTCCCTCCACATCAACTCCGCCACTCACATTCATGGCCACCCACTCGATTTGGTGATCACCCGGTGCCTCAGTGTCTCGGATGTCACCATGACTGGCAAGGCCATCTCCGATCACCATTTCATTTCCTTCACCACCTCCACCACCCTCCCCACCCCCACCAGACCCACCACCATCTTCTAACGCCCCTGGAAGAAGTTACCCCCTCGTCCTTCTCGACCTATCAGCCGCATTCGATACGGTCGACCACTCTATCCCCTCCACCGCTTGTCCTCCCACCTCAACCTTCAAGGCCCTGTCCTTGAGTGGTTTAGGTCCTACCTCTCCCACCGTCTTCATTTTGTTTCCACTAACGACTTTTCCTCCACCCCCCGCACTGTCTTGTGCGGTGTCCCTCAGGGCTCTGTCCTCGGTCCCCTCCTCTTCACCCTCTATATGCTCCCCCTTGGTGACATCATCCGCAGACATGGGGTTAACTTCCACATGTATGCGGATGGCACCCAACTCTACCTTTCCTCCTCTACCCTCAACTCCACGACCACCGATGTCCTGACAGCCTGCCTGTCTGACATCGAGTCCTGGACGAGAGATAACTTTCTCCAGCTCAACGTGCGCAAAACTGAGACCCTCCTAATTGGCTCACGTCAGCGCCTCCGCACCTCAGGCGCTGACAGCATCAGCATCCAAGGCTGCACTCTCCACCTCTCAAAGCCGGTCAGGAACCTCGGGGTTCCTTTCTCCCCCATATCCGCGCCACAACTGGCACCGCCTTCCATCACCTCCGGAATGTCGCCAGACTACGGCACTACCTCACCCCTCACGCTGCTGAAACTCCGGTCCACGCCTTTATCACCTCAAGGCTGGACTATGGGAACTCTCTCCTCGTCGGCCTTCCCGCCACCTCCCTCCACAAGCTGCAGGTCATTCAGAACTCTGCAGCTCGTGTACTGTCCCGCACCAGGCTTCGGGACCACATCACTCCCACCCTCGCTCGCCTCCACTGGCTCCCCATCCCCCAGAGGATCGAATTCAAGATCCTCACCCTCACCTACAAGGCCATTCACGGCCTTGCTCCCTCCTACCTCTCCAACCTACTATCCCCCTACCTACCCGCAGGTACCCTCCGTTCCTCTGGCTCCGGTCTGCTCCACATCCCCCGCCCCAACCGCCCTACTATCGGTGGCCGGGCCTTCAGCCTCTCAGCCCCTAGGCTCTGGAACTCTATCCCCCAGTGCCTTCGCCGCCTCCTCCCTTTCCTCCTTCAAGGCCGGTCTCAAGACCTTTCTCTTTGACCGTGCCTTCAGCTCTCCTCTCGACTCTCTACCCCCTCCTCGCTCCCTCCCTTCCCTCCCCTCACCCTGACCATTTCCCCCCTGCTCGGGTCCTGACCCAACTGTACAGCGCCTTGGGACGTCCTCCCGACGTGAAGGGCGCTCAATAAATGGAATCTTGTTGTTGTTGTTGTTGTTGTTATGTGTTACAAAGTTTTTGTATCTGCACAAAACCAAAATTAAATGTATATTTGTTCACCTGACAAATGTCAGTCTTTTATAACTTTTGGGGAAATTGTCATCTCTACTTATTGCATTAGCCTGTTAGTTATTGCAGACAGTTTCCTTTTATGTTGTATATCAGATTGAAAGAGAAATTACCAGAAGAAATTACCAGAATTTGGCCTGTTTGGGGAAAGCTTTTCAAGCTAGTTCGGTACACAGGGTGTAAAATAAGGCGCTTCAAAAATAAGGATATTTGACGGCAGATTTAGCTTTTAAGAATAATTGTAAAACTCAGTGTCTGTAGAACATATATGGGCACATATGTAGCTCTATGAGAATGGGAAATTGTGGTGAGAAGCATACTTTCATGAATTACTGCAGCAGAATTTACAAAATGAAGTAAGCCCGAGAACCTGTCAAAAGACAAAAAGGAGCAACCAAACTGAGAGGAACTGAAACCATGTCTTTGCCACAGCGGTAATCACAAGCAGGATGGAAGTCATTTCAGAATTGAGAAGAAATGTCACAGTTTCCACAAGAGAGAATATATTGTATAGATACGCAAGCCACAAATATAGAAGAATGTATGAAAATGGACCCTGTGTGTAGCCGGGGGGAATGAGTCTCTGGTGCAGAAACAGGGTGTAGTCTAAGCAAGCATATTTCAATTGCAGGTGGCGCAGAATAGTATCACCACAAAATATTCTGGTATTCTTTAACACAGAGCAGCTAGAAAAATATGAAAATAGAGCTAACCACAGGAGTTTCTATTTTTCCTGAGACAGCACAGAGGCAACAGTTCTATCAAGTTTCCTCGGACTAAACTATTTCGATTAAGTCTACCACATTTTCTGGTGAAAAGAATAGTGGGAGTAGATAAAACTATGACAGTGGAGTGTGCAAATTGACCTATAATTGTCAGGAAAGGGAATAATACTACTATCATGGGTCTGAAATGGCTGGAGAAGATCAGCCTGAACAGAAAGGAAATTATCATGGCAAAGCCTGCTGAAACATTAGAAACGACACATCATAATTTTTAAGGAAGATTTTAAGCTCACTTAAGAGATCAAGCCTATTTTTGGGAGGGAGATAGGGAGGAGGAATGATGAAAGATTATAGAAGGAAGAAAGGAAGGAAGATCATAGGAGGGGAAAGGGAAGAAGCTGAATCGAGAAACGAAGGAAGGAACTTCATAGGAAGAAATAAATTTCTCCTTTATTCTAGTCTTAGGCCAGTTTAGTTAGCAAATATCAATCCTCTTGTTGGGAAACAAACAGCAGTGGTGTTTACTGTCTCCATTGTTTAAATGAGTGTGTGCAGATCTCCCCTCATCATAGATACCAAGATGAAATGCCAAGATACCAAGGTCAATTGCAAATGTTTGCTGCGTGTATCTCACTGTCTCCAAGCCATTACTCTCTGCCACAAGTCAGTAAACAACAACAACTTGCATTTATATAGCGTCCTTCACGTGGGGTAGCGTCCCAGAGTTCTTGGCAGTGGCAGAATCTGATAATGAGCCGGGGGAGAGGGAGGGGGGAGGTGACCGTAAGCACGATCAAAAACGAAGGTCTTTAGGCAGGATTTGAAAGTGGGGAGGGAGGGGGCAAGGGGGAGGGATTGAGGGAGAGAACTCCAGAGTTTCGGGGCGGTGTGGTTGAAGGCATGGCCACCAATGGTGGAGGGGAGGGTATGAGGGACAAACTGGAGGCCGGAGTCGGCCGAGTGGAGGCACTGGGTGATGGTGTCAGGGGCTAAGCAGGTCGGATAGGTAGGGAGGTACCAAGGCATGTCGGGATTTGAAAACGAGTGAGAGGATCTTAAAATCGATCCATTCGGTAATTGGGAGCCAGTGGAACCTGACAGGGACTGATGTGATGGGGGTACAGAGTTCTGTGTGGGTGAGTATTTGGGTATCTTGTTGGGTATATGGTCTTCACCATTGGCCATCACTCTCTAAGGAAATTTGCTGCTACACTGCTATTCACAGAATATAGACTTCAAAGTGCCTTTTGCACCTAGAAAAATTGATTTGTGCTTATTTGGTTTAGTTTCACAGTGTGATTGATAATTCCCTAGGAGGAAATTGTATACTGTAGGCTTGTAAAGGACCTATGGAGAGTCAAGCCTGATCTGGTTTGCTCTTTGATGCATGAACATGCAATCAGCAGTCAAGAGGTTAAACATAGTGTATCACATTGATTGCAAAAATATGAAATCAAATAGATTGAAGAGCCTTCTTCATCCAAATCTCTTTGTGATTATAACCATTCTTATTGCTTCACATTAGCCAGGTAAGAGGTCACCCTGTATTCCTATAAGAGGTCACCCAACAATGAACAATAGCAGAAAGTATGCTGATGAATAAATGAGGCACAGAAACCTGCTGTTACCAAAATAATGAGATCTCTGAGGGAATATAGTCCAATTTTGAGTTTTGGATGATTTAGATGTAATTATTTCTAGGGGAATAGGAGACTTGGTAACATAATATTAGAACACAGCCCTCTCCTTTCACCTTTGGAACAGAATCTTGAATCTAACCCAGTCAGATGAGGCAAATGTTTCTGCTCTGTGTCTGCTGCTCATGTGAATATATTGTATATCCTCAGTCTAGGCCCACATAATGAAACAGTTCACAGTTTGTCATAAATTGCCACCAATATGATTTTCTCATTGAGAATCCTCAAATATACAGGAAATGTAATCGCAAAATATAATGGTAGTTCAGTAAGTGGTGGAAATAAGGTGTGTTGGGATGAGTTTTACTCATAATTTCATCCAGGATACACCTGACTTGAGATAGTTTGCTCTTTGTGTTGGGTGAAAAAGACAGAAGACACAGTAAATATAGATGGTATATATATAGTGTGTATATGACACGACAAAAAGATTGATATACTACTTGCATATGACCATCTCTTCTCGTATTTCAATCACATAGAATACATATGATAAAGCTGCAGTCCAGTAGCAAGTAAAAGGGAAACTCTGGGTATGTCGTACTGCTGAATTCAGTTGTAAGCATATTCAAGGCTGGTACATGTTTGCGTGTAAGTTTTTACTAGTTGTATGTCTCTGGCTTGGTCACCACTTAATTTTTGATCATTCCCAGCATGTTATATATTCCATTCCTTGTGAGTTAATATAGTTTTTATGTGGCTTCCCCTCTCCCCATTGTAAATCAGATTGTATTTCACTGCAGAGCAAGCTAGTATTACAGAGAAGTACTTGCAGTTCAGTGCAGCTGGTCTGCACAGTCCAGTGGCTTCCTTCCAACTGGTTTTCTCATCAGTCGGTTTCATTCTGATGGAGGTTGTTACATTACCTCATTTCTGCTTTCTGAAGCCTGTTGTAAGTGTGTTGAATACACAATTTGGCATAGGTGTGGTGATGTACACTCTCTGTCTTTCTTCAACTTACATTGCAAAATTTGGAAGAATAAAGTGTGAATTAATGGAACCAAAATGTTTGTTACCTCAAAAAATATAAATCTAAGGCAGATTCAGAAATTTAAAGTGGGTGCAGTGTGTCTACTATCAGTTTTTAATGCATTTATGTGAAGATAAGGCCTGTATATATTTTAACTAAAAAGTTTGAACACTATAAAAGATCTATTTCCAAAATTGATGTATGCAACGATTATCCAGGTTTGTAAAATGTAAAATCCCTTTAAGACATTACTGCTCATACAGAACTGTTAAAGCCAGGGTAATTATCAGCATTACAGAAACTGCCCAGGATGTAACGTAACGTATTCATACTGCAAACTCAACTATTTTGAGCAGTCTGAGTCTGCTCTTGTTCCTTTTTCCTTTCTGATTATACGATAGGCTGCATTACTTATATAACTCATTCTTTTCTTTACGTTGTCTTTTATTACTGAAATTCAGGATACATTATCTGGTCATAAAACCATCTATATATAATTACAGTCTTATAATTTGCTCTTGGTCATCCAGGTTGAACTTGGTTAAGAAAAGTTATAGTGCTGAATTGCTCTTGACATAATCAGTTCAGACAGAGCTATTTTGGTTAGAAGCAATTTTTATCCATCCTGATCCAATGTGTATTACAGGGTTACATCATCCAGTTGCCAGCTTTTTGTTCTTCAAGGTGCTTGCTTCTTATTTTTGTTTTTTTTATTGTTAAGGTTTAAACAATAAAACATATATCAGATTCCACTAGTGAGAGTTATTAAGTTAGATCTTGGATGTAGTGGGATTCCTAGGTCTTATACCCTTCTCAGGCTCTTTTTCTTCAGCTGATAAGAGCATTGACAGACAATGTCCTGGTCTCTGTTGTATGGAAGGACAGAGTTCAGTGGCACCATTAGCGAGCCTCACAAGGTCAATATAAGCAAATAAGATAAACTGCAGATGGGGAAGTTTTTTTATGGCAGTTTGGAATACTGCCATCTTGTGGGAGCACTGATGTCATTTTTATTGGGTTGGGCTTTTTTCTGCATTTGATGTGGATAACATTTTGCTGATTTTGCATTCGCTCGCCCGTCAGTTTTTAATTGATTCATTTTTGGTTAAGTGCCACAAGTAAACCATGCACCAACAATGTGCAATTGTTCCAGAATTGTTGGGATTTTAATATTGCTTCACTTACTATTGTTGCATTATAACTATATTTAATCATAACTTGCACTTACATAGGGCCCTCCATGCAGGGTAGCGTCTTAGAGCGCTCAACAGTGGCAGAGCCTGACTCTGAGACGGGGAGGTGAGGGGGGTGGAGGTGACCTTAAGCACGGTCGAAAAGAAAGGTTTTTAGGTGGAACTTGTAAAAGGGGAGAGTGGGGGCAAGGTGGGGGATTGAGGGAGAGTGTTCCACAGTTTGGGGGCGTGTGGCTGAAAGCACGACCTCCAATAGTGGAACGGAGGGAGCGAGGGACAAGCAGGAGGCTGGTGCCAGTCAAGCGGAGGTGCCGGGTGGTGGACTGGGGAGTGAGGAGGTCGGAGAGGTAGGGAGGTGCCAGAGAGTGAAGGGGTTTGAATACGACACAACATTTAAGACACTGAATTATTCAGCATGTATTTCATAATTCCCTAGCCAGAGTTGGATGACCTCTGACTACTTCCTCTAGGCATCTTTTACTGCCTCCCACTATTTATTGCTCATAGTTAAACTCCCACACTAAATTCCCATCATCCCGTACAAATGTTCATGTAAACTGTTTATGTTCATAATATTGTCTTTCAAGCCTGTAACATAATACTGGAATCAGAGTCTAGTCATAAACTGCTAGTGCTTTGCTATTGCGGACAATGATATTGAAGCACAGTCACAAGTTGGCTTGCAACATTTTTCTTTGATAGAATTTTCTACTTTAGTCAGCCTGATTTGATGGCTAAGTACATAAGCCTGACAATGTTGTGACATGTATCATTCATTTTCAATCATTTTGGTGTTTCAGAAATCTAATATGTTTACAAACAAGCCTTTTATACAAATATGAAACCTGTAATAGTGGCCATTCCATAGAACCATAATAATAATAATCATTGCATTGGGAGGACATCTAAAAGCACTTCACAGGATTTTTACTGTGAAGTGGAGTAAGTGTGTAATTATAGATGAAAACAGCAGCCCAATTGCACAAAGCAATGTCCCACAAACAGCCATGAAATGAATGACCAATTTTATTTTGGGAGTTGTTGGCCAGGACACCATGAGAAACTCCTTCTCTTTTCAAGTAGTTCCAAGGATCTTTAATGTTCATCTGAACTACAGACAGTAGAAAAACATACCTCCACCCAATTGATCTCATTTCCAGTTCCTGTTTAAAATAAACAAAGCTAGAGGATGATTTTACCTAAAATATTTGTTGAAAAATACACCAGGGACACCTCTGGAATTCTGCAGAAAAATTAGGTGAATTAAATGTTCTAACAAAAACCACTATATTAAACTGACAGGTTATCATTCCATTACAACTAGACCTTAAAGTTCCAGACTACTAATCAATAATAGGACGTTCATAATAACAAACCAAATCAGACTAATTATAGCAAAACAATTTAACTGCAGTTTTCATATAGCTTTGCACAATTTGATTTTGGAAAAAAAACTCAGTGTGGACTAATATACTTGGAATTTAATAACAATCTTAAAATTAAAATGGTTACACCAATCACGTGGTTAGTTTGGATGAAGAAGGCACTTTGGCTCATCTGATCTCATCCTCCTTCCAGAACACCTACCCTATTGAACTCCCAAGTTGTTTTTTAAAGGAATCTAATGCCCTGGCCTCAACCATCCTTCCTGGTAATCTGTTCCAGTCGTTAGTTACAAGCGAATCCAGACAGCATTTCTTCACACAAAGAGTTTGATAGATTTCTAAAGGATAGAGGGATTAAGGGATATGGGGATAGGGCGGGTAAATGGAATTAGGTTAGAAGATCAGCCATGATCTTATTAAATGGCAGGGCAGGCTTGAGGGGCCGAATGGCCTTCTCCTACTCTTACGTGTTATGGAGTTCTGCATTGTAAAATCTTTGAGATATTTATTCTTCTATAAATGAGATAGTGATTTTCAGTTCAATAGGTCTCTATTAAAAATCACCACAAGCCATTAATGCTAAATAGCTAGATAATTGGGGAGTAAGAGTACTGAAGGATAAGAAGAAAAAATGGGGAATCAAATTAGAAAGAGATTAAAGAAATGTATTGCAGGTCCCAAGTGTATATTACTGATACATATAGAACCTGCCTGGAAGTCCACTTAT